>NW_009649189.1:1799815-1827260 GCF_000708025.1 Charadrius vociferus | reverse complement strand
GGAAATCACACTCACTTCAGTCACAGGTTGTCCTCAGGTGTATGGCTGTGTGAAGCAAAGGGAAGGGGATGAAGCTCTTGCCATCCTGAATGCTGGTGACAGAATCACAGAATAGAATCATAGAATTGTCTAGGTTGGAAGAAACCCTTGGGATCATCGAGTCCAACCATCTACCCTACTCTACAAAGTTCTCCCCTACATCATATCCCCCAACACTACATCTAAATGGCTCTTAAACACAGCCAGGGATGGTGACTCAACCACCTCCCTGGGCAGCCTATTCCAATGCCCAACCACTCTTTCTGTGAAAAATTCTTTCCTAATGTTCAGTCTAAAGAAGCATACACAACCAGGAAAGGAGGGTGACAGAAAGATGCTGCCACCAGGCATGGGCTCTCCTTTCCTCTCAGACCTCTTGAATTCCTTTTTATGTCTCTGCCACAGGCCATGGCACGTGCTGGAGGGGCTCAGCACAATGTGGAGCAGCCAAGGGCAGAAAAAGAGCTGGTATGCTGTGGTCCCAGAGTGAAGGGCTTGATACGTGGTCATTTGCTACACGGAGTGCAGTGACCCTGTTCTCCAGGACCCTGACTCCTTATTGCATGCTCTGGATCCATTGGGGGGGGGCGCGGCTCAGCTATACAGCAGCAGCCCAGACAGCCTTGCTGGAGCTCTAGCACGGAAACAATCAGCTGCCAAGCACAAAATCCAGTTCCTGAGACTGTCCAAAGGGACTGATGCAAGGGGAATGAGCCCTTATGGCCCACTGCAGGTTAGGGCTGACTTAGGGTCTCAGTGATGAGATGGCCAGAGCAGACCCTCCCCAGAGATTGAGGCAGCTGTCAGGCCTGGCTATAACTTTAAGAGGAGGCTGGCAGTGCATCAGAGAGTGTACCAGCATCCTCGGAGGTGATATGTCATGGCTCTGAACCACCTACCTTGCCACGCCAAGCAAAGGAACCCATGGAACTCACCCCAAAAGCAAAAATCATTCAGGGGTAGGGTCATGAAAGCCAAGGCTGGCCTGGAGTTGAATCTGGCAAAGGATGTGAAGGGCAACAAGAAAGATTTCTACAAGTACATAAACAAAAGGTATACCAGGGAAAATGTGGGTCTGCTGCTGAATCCCCATTCAGGGGCCCTGGTAACATAGGACATGGAAAAGGCCAAGGTATTCAATGACTTCTTCACTGCTGTCTTTACTGAGAAGACTCACCTTCAGGAATCCCAGGCACAAGAGATCAGGGGGAAAGTCTGAAGCAAGTAAGACGTACTCTTGGTAGAAGAGGATCGTGTTAGGGAAAGCTTAAGCAAACTGGAAATACAGAAAGTCCATGGGCCCTGATGGGATGCACCTGCAAGTGCTGAGGAAGCTGGCCAATGTCACTGCAAGGCCACCCTCAATATTCTTTGATTGATCCTGGCAACTGGGAGAAGTGCCTGAAGACTGGAGGAAACTAAATGTCACTCCTATCTTCAACAGCAAGAAGGAGAACCCAGAGAACCACAGGCTGGGTAGCGTCGCCCTGATCCCTGGAAAGGTGATGAAGCATTTCCAAGCGCATGAAAAACAAGAAGGTGATCTGGAGTAGTCAGCATAGATTTACAAAGGGGAAATCATATTTAAGTAACCCAATAGCCTTCTACAATGAGGAACTAGCATGATGGATGAGGGGAGAGCAGTGGATATTGTTTACTTCAATTACTAAGTTTTTGACACTGTCTCCCAAAACATCCTAACAGACAAACTGGCAAAATATGAGATAGATAAGTGAGCAGGGAGGTGGACTGAAAACTAGCTGAATGACAGGCCCAGAGAGTGCTGATCTGTGGCACAAAGTCCAGCTGGACATCAGTCACCAGTGGTGTACTCCAGGAGTCAGTCCTGGGGCCACCCAGCTACAAGGTATGTATGCAAAAAAAAAGACATGGAGATCCTGGCAGGCAAGAAACTGACCATCAGCAAGCAATGTACAGTCATGGTAAAGAAGGCCGACAGCATCGTGGGCTGCATTAGGAGGAGTGTTGCCAGCAGGCCGAGGGAGGTGATCCTTTCCCTTTATTCAGCACTGGTGAGGCCATACCTGTAGTCCAGTTCTGGGTTCCCTGGTGCAAGAGACATGCACATCCTAGACAGAGTCCATCAAAGGGCCACAAAGATGATTAAGGGACTAGAGCACCTCTCCTTTGAGGAAAGGCTGAGAGAGCTGAGACTGTTCAACCTGGAGAAGAGAAGGCTCAGAGGGGGATCTTATCAATTGTATATAAATACCTGAAGGGATAGAACAAAGAAGTAGAAGCCAGGCTCTTTCCAGTGGTGCCCAGTGCCAAGACAAGAGACAGTGGGCACAAATTGACATGCAGGCAGTTCCATCTGAACACAAGAAAATTTTTTTCACTGTGAGAGTGGCCAAACACTGGCACAGGTTGCCCAGGGAGGACGTCTCCATCCTTGGGGATATTCAAAACCCAACTGGACACTTTCCTGGGTGGCTTGCTGTAGCTGACCTTTCTTGAGAAGGCAGTTGGACCAGGTGATCTCAAGAGGTCCTTTCCCATCTTGCCATCACATCCCAGTGAGATGGCAAGAGAGGCCATCACATTGCCACCTGCCTCAGCAAACCCCTTTTTTCCCCAGTGCCAGAAAACATCTTACCTCAACGAAAGCAAAGAGGGCCTGGTCAGGCCACACTTACTGAAGTCCCATATTGCAGTAGCCCCTATCCTCAACCTCCTGGATGGGCACACCCTCCAAAACAATCTTCTGGTTCAATCAAGAGCCTCCCATAGGTTTGTGGCCACTGAATTTGCCCAGAGCACCCAGACCCTTACCCAGCTCACCCCAAACACTGTCACTGTTACAGATGGAAGAACACATGGTAGGGCCACAATCCAAGAGACCTTAGAATAACTGTGGCACCCAGGCACTTAGAGACTCTACCATCTGGCCCTAGTTATGGGATCGCAAACTTGTCTTTAACTGGCACTTGGGATCCTTGTGCTTCCCTGTGGGAAGGGAAGACCCAGATCCCATGGCAGCAACTGGCCCAAGGAGCCATCAGGGGTTGTTTCCCCTACCACAGGGCTCTGCATGGGTTGTTCTAGAGATTCCCTGCTTGTGAGAGCAGGCCAATGCCAGCATCCTGGAGTTAAGTAGTTTAGCTGGCCCTGTCCAAAGTCAGCTCCTTCACTGAAAAGGGCCATTGTGAAAAAAGCTCAAAGTGAGGGTCTGCTCCTCCTTCCCCTGAAAAGCTGCTTTTAAGCTGCACCTTTACCACCGGCTACATGGCAGCTGTGCAGCCGCTGTGTCTGTGCCCAGTCTCGTTTCTCCAGTTCTGCCCCTGACAGGACTCGCTGACTTGACCTTCAGGCTGGACCTCAGCCCTCCCCTGTCTCTGCATACATGCTGGGTCTGTGGCCCCCAGCAAGCAATGGACTGGCACTACCTCCAGACCAGAGTCTTATCCTGACTTTCTACTGAGCACCCTGCACAAAGAGGTCCCTGCTGCCCAGGAACCTGCCAGTGCCTCTGGGGTGACAGGATTTGCAAAAGGAAACAGAGTGCATGAGAAGGCAGTGGAGGGCTTGGGAAGCATCTGAGGGCCCTCCATATGGGCTCCAGCGTGAAAAGGAAAGCAAATGTAGGACACTGGGATGCCCTGCAAAGAAAATTAGGGACTCTAGGTGGCACCAGAAGGCAATCAGAGGAGTCTGAGGTGTACAGGAGGGAAATCGGAGGCCTCTCAAGGTACATCTTGTTTTGAGGGCACTAAAAGGTAAATGGAGTGATTCTTAGGGGATGAGAGGACCAAATGGAAGCCCCTGCATTGCACCAGAGAGCAAATAAAAGACCCTGGGGAGCATCAGAGGGGACATCAAAACCATTCATTCAATTCTGTGTGCATTCAGATCCCTTCCATTCCCCTCCACACAGTCTCTTTTCCCCCACATGCCACTGTGCTCCCTTCCATTCTTCTCTATTCATGCCCAGGCTCCCTCTGTTACCCTCTGTGGACCCCCAACTACTCCCCATTCCCTTTTGAGTGCTTGTAGATCCTCTGTTCTCCCCCCCCCCAGTTCCTATCCATGCATGCTCAGATCTCCTCCACTCCCCTTTGTGCACCCCCACTCCCTGCCATCCTTTCTGAGTGCCTTACATCCAAACCATGCCCCCTCTACATGCTTTCAAATTCTCTATATTCCCTTCTGAGTGCTTCTAGGTCCCCTCAGACTCATTCTCTTCACTTCCAAGTACTTTCAGATCCTCTCCATTCCTATCCAGCTGCTTTCATATCCTCTCTGTTCCCCTCATTGTTCTCTCTTGGAACCCCTCTGCTGTCCTCACACAAACTGATCCTCACCATTCCCCCCCTTGTATGCTCAAGTGTCCTCCATTTCTCTCTGTATGTATCCGTATCTCCTCCATTCTCCTCCTCGAATACTCAGTCTCCTCTGTCCCTTTCAGTGTCTGCTTAGCACTGACTTCTCCCCTTTGTGCATACTCACATCCCTCTTTTCCATGACAAGTGCCCTTAGATTCCCATTGTTGCCTTCTATACACGCTCAAATCCCACCCATCCCTTCTGTCAGTGCTCAGTTCCTATGAGTTCCACTGTCAGATCCCTTCCAGTCCCTCTGTGCACCCTCCACTCCCCTCCATTCCCTCTCCATGTACACAGGGTCAAGCTTCCTGCTTTCCCCTCTGTACACGTTCAGAACCCTCCATTCCCCTCTGTACATGCTCAGACCCCTGTTGCTGCACTCCATCTGCCCAGTTTCACTCCGTTCCTGGGCAGACACTTGCTTTCCTCTGTAGCCATCCATCCTGCATGACCAGTCTCCCAGACCCAATGCCCCAGAGACCATAGCAGTCTCAGCTGGCCTACAGAAGCCTTTTAGCCCGTGTCTTTCAGCAAGCCCATACAGCTGCCTCCTTGCAGATCAGGACTGTGGCCCACTGGGGAATAGAGACTTCTCCTGCTCCCCCCCAGACGGAGATCACCTCTGCCACAACCCTCTGCCTGCTGTCATCCAGTCCAGAAAACACCAGCTGCTCCAAATACTGTCCCGCAACAGTCTCTCTGGGAGTCTCAGGGCTGCTTTGACTTCCCCACGAAGAGCTAGGCTGGGCTTGTCAAAAGCTCATTAAACAAGAAACAATTGACGTGGCAGCACCCTGCTGTAATGGTGGGAGGCGGGGACATCCCCAGTGTTTGCTCACCACAGTGGTTGGTGACTGGCATTCAAGTGCTTATTTACTGAGCTGCTCTTCAAAGCTCCCAAATATGCTGTTCCCAGGGGAAATTCCACCCAAGGAGTTAAGCACTCAGAGAAGAGACCATTCCAAGGACTTCTGCTGGCACACGGGTTATTTTCTTTGCAGCTCTATGCACCTAGAACCACAGGCACCTTCATCTCAGTTTGTGTTTTCTAAGGGCACAAAGGAAACCCAGCCTGATTCCCTCCTCCAGAAGAAAGAAAGCCAAGAAGGGGGTAGGACCCACTCACCCCACCCACTGCAGAGGGCACTACAAATGCCTCTATGAGACCTGCCGCTCCACAGCTTTGCGCTCCAGTGGGCATTACTGCTTGGACGTCATGGGTGAGTACCGAGCTGGGAAGTGGGGTGCTCCTTGCTGGCAATGGGAAAAGCGCAGGTAGGGCAGCCCAGCAATAGGGAGAGGCTCTGTGCACTGGTCCTTGCACACTGATGGGGAGCAGTGGCACCAGTGGCTTCCGAGAGCAGGCTCACCTGCCACCCCTTCAAACACCAGCAGCTTGTGCCCTTCCTTCTGGCTCACCCCAGCCAGTCCCCTGCTTCAGCGGGCAGGAATAAAACTTGGCTCAGTCAGTTGTAGGGTACTCTGCTCCACCCAAAGCTATCATCTCATGCATGACTTTTCAGGAGCTGGTCAAGGGGAAAAGGCAAGGTTGTCTACCCCTTGGGCAAAAGAGCTGAGGCTTTTTGGCAAGCTTTCCAGCTTGCATGGACCAGTCTGATGCCGCCCAGCATGCTTGGTGCACTCCTGTATCTCACATGGTTGTGTTACAGTATGCAGTGTTGGAGCCATTGGATTTCATGCCTCTCGGGATGGAGGGTCGCATCTCATCTTTTCTGCATCTTTTCCCTTTCTAGCAGCCCAGTGCCTTCTACTCCTGGCTTGCACACTGGTCTTGGCTGCCCCAGGCCACTCCCTAAACATCTTCAAGAAATCTCCCTCCAACACTTCAACAAGTGCTCTGAAGAAAACCAGTACGTAGCATCCCGTGGGCATCGCTGTGCTCTCAGCAACCCCTTTCAGTTCCTTGGTCTGGGTCAGCCCTAGCTGGTGAACAGCCCTAGCTCATGCTCTGGGCCAGTGGAGGCTTGGTAAAATGATACTTGGAAGAGGGTGTGTTATTGATGCCTTAGATCCAAAACACACCTCTATAGTGTATATAGGCAGGCAGGCTGGAGAGAAGTGGCATCAAACCCAGGCTTTGGCCAGCTGGGGAGAGGAGCTCTGCCCATCCATTAGAATGACCTTAACTGCAGTGGGAGGTCCTGCAGTAAGCAAGCTGAAAGCATGGGGAGACCACACCTGCCAGCACAGGTGGGATCCAGTGTTGCGTGCTCATGTACCACCACAGGTAGGGAAGTGCTCTACACCCTCCCTAGCCCTGGCCCTGCTCCAGGATGGAGGATGGTGGATGTGAGGCAGTGTACCCTATGCAGGCTGTAGTGCTCTATGTGTGCATGTGTGTGTGTCCATGTGTGCACTGTGCAGGCTGGTAAGGGTGTCTGTGTGCTTGAAGGGGTCATTTTTCTCCTGTTCCCTCAGTCACAGGCAGAGGCAAGCTCCTCTTCACCTTCCTCCCCAGCAAGATCCTGGTTTAGTGACACAACCCCTTTTTCAGTAGACCCAAAGGAGCCCACTAGTGTCCATATCTGTCTCCTGGCCTGATACCAGCATAGCCCATTGGGTCTGGGGCCTTTCACTGGGGCTGCCTCCTGTTAAGTGTCCCATATGGAAGAGTTGCAGAGGGCTGAGGCCAACCCACTCTCACCTCCAGCCAAGCACATTGACCTCTATGGGCTGGGACAGCTGATTATCCCGCAGGTACTCTGCCCAGACATCCCTCTGTCCTGCCACAGGGTGAAACATGGTCTTGTCCTGTTGCAGAAGCTTTTGTTAAATCACTCTCTCTCCTGCCCCAGGTTGGCCCAAGGACTGCAGCGAGATCCCCACTGGCAGCCCCAGCGGCGTCTACATTATCCAGCCCACAGGACTGCACCCCATCATGGTGTACTGCGAAATGAATGTGACAGACGGGGGCTGGACGGTCATCCAGAGGAACCGGCAGAGCACGGAGGTCACCTGGGCTGAGTCCTGGAGCACCTACAAGTACGGCTTTGGGAACGTGCACACCGAGTACTGGCTGGGCACTGAGTACATCCATCAGATCTCCAGGCAGAAGGTCTACCAGGTCAGGTTTGTCATCTGGGATGCCACAGACGACATCAAGTTTGCAGACTACAACCTCTTCAGTGTGGAAGATGAGTCCCATGGCTACCGGCTGAGGCTGGGAATGTATTCGGGGACAGCGGAGGATGCCATGGACTCAGACAATCCCAGGAATGTGCACAACAACATGAAGTTCTCCACAAAGGATTGGGATCAGGACACTTACAGAGGGAACTGTGCCTCCCGCTCTGGCGGCGGGTGGTGGTACTCAGCGTGTTATTCTGTACAACTGAACGTGAAGGGGGCCATAACGTGGGGCAGCCTGTGCAACAGGAACTGCAAAGCTTCTGCCATCCTCATCAAACCAGCTCCATACCACTAGTACTCTTTTCCCCTCCCATCTGCACTGGGCCAGGCCTGTTTTGCTGGCTGGGGGGACTAGGGGTGAATAGGATTGTTCCTGTCTATCAAAAGCTGTTTTCTTCTCCTCTTTTCTTGAAAAGTAGCAAAGCTCCCTGCTTTGTCTCCAGCCTTTCATCTGTGGTGGGTTTTTAGGGATCATTATTAGAAAAAGTCTTTATAAAATGCAGTGGTTTCCAAACATGTTCCTTACAGTGAGAAAACTGTGCTGAGAAACTTAAAACCCTCTTAATCCAGCAAGGTCTTATTTTCTTTCTGCTTTGTGGGATAGATAGCTTCAGCAGAAAAAAATCAGTCATCACTAGATAACCTGATCTAAGCTGCTGCTCTGAGCCCAGGCAGACTATGTACACATTGTATTCCTGCTGTAAGCTGTCTTCATCCTGAGAATAAAATTGCTTTCAGAACCTGCACAGACATGTGCAAATGTCCTTCATTTGTTTGCGAACTTCTCACAACTGCTGACAGTTTCTTGCCAGCAGCAGACCTGAGGCTCCTGGTACAGTAAGAAAAGACTTTCAAAGCAAAAATTTTTCATAAGACTGAAATGAGGAATTAAAGACAAACCTTTCACTTAAAGAAGAGAGTTGGGTTTTAAGGTGGGGATCTTTGAAAAATAGAATGCGGTATCACATGGCCAAGAGCAAGGACTGAGGGCAGGGGAGAAGCATCAGCTCAGTTCAGCTCTACCAGTCATGACCTGGAGCTAACCAGAGACAGCAGGCCAGGCCAGGATCATCCTGCCTTGTTAACCTTGTCAATGCTGGCCCAGGCCTTGGGAGGTAACTAGAAGAATGGAAGAAAACACAACAGCACTGTATAGCCACATAGTAGTACATGGTTGGGATATCCGGGGCAGGTTTAAGAGCTGAGGCAACCTGACATGTCAAGGACCCCAGAATTTTAAGAGGCCTGGATTAGCTTCGGTCCATATCAGCTTCCTCCAGTGTGGTGATATCTCTGTGCACTGGATAGCTCAACAGTGGACATGGTACCTGTGATGTGATCTCCCAGTCCTGGGCAGAAGGGAGTGATGTCTTACTGGCTGCACTCTTGCTAGTACAGCACAAGATGCAGTTCACCCTCAACACTGCAAGGCTGCATTGCTGACTCCTGGGCAAATTGCTGTTTACCAGGATCCCCAAGCCCTTTTCACAGAATAACAGAATGGTGGGGGTTGGAAGGGACCTCTGGAGATCATCTAGTCCACCCCCCCGCCAAAGCAGTGTCACCTAGAGTAGGTCGCACAGGAATGCATCCAGGCGGGTTTTGAATACCTCCAGAGAAGGATACTCCACAACCTCTCTGGACAGCCTGTTCCAGTGCTCTGCCACCCTCAAAGGAAAGAAGTTTTTTCTCATGTTCAGATGGAATTTCCTGTGTTCCAATTCATGCCTGTTGCCCTTTGTCCTGTTGCTGGGCACCACTGGAAAGTGTCTGGCCCCATCCTCTTGACACCTGCCCTTTAGATATTGATAAGCATTGATGACATCCCCTGTCAGTCTTCTCTTCTCCAGGCTAAACAGACCCAGGTGTCTCAGCCTTTCCTCATAAGAGAAATGCTCCAGTTCCTTGATCACCTTTGTAGCCCTCTGCTGGACTCTTTCCAGCAGTTCCCTGTGTTTCTTGACCTGGGGACCCCAGAACTGGACACAGTACTCCAGATGTGGCCTCACCAGGGCAGAACAGAGCGGGAGGACAACCTCGCTCAACCTGCTGGCCATGGTCTTTTTAAATACACCCCAGGATAGCATAGGCCCTCTTGGCCACAAGGGAACATTGTTGGCTCTTGGTCAACTTGTTGCCCACGAGGACTCCCAGGTCCCTCTCTGCAGGGAGACTTCCGTCAAGTCTCTCCACTCCAGTTAAGTTGTACATCCAGGCTGGAGTGCAAATAACTTTTTAAACCAGTGGACATATCTCTCAGTCCAGAAATGCAACTCTCAAGTCAGATCAAACTGGGAAGCCTTTCTCAATCAGCAGCACCCTCATATATTCATCTCCCCATGCATCAGGGCTGCAGGCTCATCAATGCCTCCAGGGCAGCCAAAGTTGCCCGTGCAGCCTCTTCAGGAACACGGCACTGCCATAGGTCTGCAAGGTGCCCTGGGACTTCATTCACAGATCTTGGCCTGGGACTCCCAAGTTGTTCAGGATTCACAGCCACAAGCCTTCCTCGAGCTCAGCTTTTCTTCCAAAGACAGAGGAGAGGAACCGCGGCTTCTTTCAATCCCCAAGTTCAATCGTCCCTCCATCACAAAGGAGATCCATAGCCACATTCCCCTCTGCAGCAGAGTATGATGGGACTGACTTACCCACATCTCTCACGCCCTCAAGGAAGCCTACCCCCTCTCCACATGCCAATCTGTGGTGATTTCTTCCCTTTCACAGCGTAGAGCAACCACCCAGCCATGGACAGGGGCAAAATATGAGCAAAGGTTTTACAAGATACTGGGCTTTGCTGGGCCTGCTGGTTAATCATATCCTTACAGCCACGGTTCAGTGCACAGTGGCTGGGACAAGCCATTGGAAGCGATATTGCGTTCAGAGACCTGAGAACCTAACCACAGACAGAATTAGGTACTCAGCTGTCTACAACAACTGTACCAAAGAGAGAAAAGCTCGTGTTACAGGCTGATGCTGGGGACAGTCAGCAGCAGCGAGCATGGGTGTTAGGCCTTTCACTATGGAACATTGAAATATTTCAGAAAAAAAAAAATAAAGAAGAAGTAAAATCAGCATACCACACTAGCTCTGCACCAGCTCAGCTTGGGCGCAGAATCAGCTCCACAACTGACCTGGCCCAGCACTGCCTGAGCAAATCATCTTGAAACCAGCAGCCACCACATCAGCCCTGGGACGTGTGAGGTCTGCATGCCCCAGGGAGGTCTGACATCCCTTGGGTAGGTGTGTCTCCTTGCCCAAGAAAGGACCTGCATAACGCACCTACTTTCCCCCCAGGTCCACCACCCTGGGGTCTGGACAGAGTGATCCCCCAACACTTATGTGCAGTGTCGCGGTGGCAGGTAGACACAAGGCAGCGCAGTCTGGCTCCAGGGTTTATTGCAGCTGATATCTCCCTCCATGGGTAGCAGAGCTGTGGGGCGTATGGGGCCCAGAGAGGGATCAGGGCCTGAGCAAAGCAGGGCTACACCGACTGCACAGGGAAGGGAACTTGCACTGTCTCCCCCTCCCCAGGACAGGAGTGGGCGCACCCACCCCAAACCAGTGCCTGTGTCCCAGTGCTGGCCAGCACCACAGCACTGGGTGAAGCTGCCAACATGCCTGGGGCTTGGGGCGATTGCTCCTCAGCCGCAGAGCTGATGTGTTTCAGCTGGTGGCGGTGAGGGAGCTGTGGGCAGCGCAGAACGTGCACCAGGGCTGGCCCAGGGCTGTTGGCAGGCACGGGAACGGGGCACTGAGCTGGGGAGGGTGGCACTCCCACAGACTCCTGGGAGGCTGGGAGATGCAGCACGGTCAGCACACGTCTGTGGGTTTGACCAGGATGAGGGAGGATGTGCAGTCACCTTTATCGCAGAATCCTGGCCAAAGGATGGTTTTTTTGGCATTGAGCAGCACGTTCTGGCACCTGTCGTACCACCAGCCCCCGTAGCTGTTGGCGCAGTTCCCACTGTACTGGTCCTGGTCCCTGTCGGTCGTGCTGAACTTCATGTTGTCATGTATGCCCCCCTTCTTGGGGTGGTAGCTGGTCAGGTAGTCATCCCCATCACCAGAAAACCGACCCAGCCTCAGTGGGTACCCACTGGCCTCACTCTCCACCCTGAAGATGTCATATTCGGCATAATGGGTGACGTTGGCTTTATCCCGCACAACGAAGCGGACCTTGTAGGTGCCCTGCTGCGTCAGCAGGTGCAGGTACTCAGTGCCCAGCCAGTGATCGCCCTGCACGTTCCCGAAGCCGTACTTGTAGGTGGTCCAGGACTCCTTCCATGTGATTTCAGTCGTGTAACTGTTTCTCTGGACAACAGTCCAGCCCTTGCCTTCGGTGTCCATGTCACACCACACCACCCGTGGGGGTGACCCTGCCGGCTGGATGACATACACCCCACTGGGGCTGGTCTTGCGGAGATGGCTGCAGTCTGCAGGGAACCCTGTGACAGTAGCAGCAGCAAACACAGGGTGGGGTGGGAGAGAAAAGGGTCATACAAGTCTGTCAGGACAATAAGGAGTTCCTGTAGGGGAGTGAGGGCTGACAACAAAAAGGGCTGGGTTTATCTGTGGTCTACTTCACAGCGTAGAGTAGCTCATCCACAGTGCAACCAAAGGTCTCTAAGACAGTGGCCCTGATAAGAGGCCTAGGAGCTATTTCTCATGACTTCCTATTTCATTTGGAGTCTTCTAATGTGTCTGGCCAAGAAAAGAGGGGGAAAAAAAATCTTCCAAATGCTAGTGATGTCCTCTATGGAACATTGAAATATTTCAGAAAAAAAAAAAAAAAAAAGAAGCAAAATCAGCAAAAATCGCCTGCATACCACACTAGCTCTGCACCAGCTCAGCCTGGGCGCAGAATCAGCTCCACAACTGACCTGGCCCAGCACTGCCTGAGCAAATCATCTTGAAATCAGCAGCCACCACATCAGTGCTGGGAGGTATGAGGTCTGCATGCCCCAGGGAGGTCTGACATCCCTTGGGTAGGTGTGTCTCCTTGCCCAAGAGAGGACCTGCATAATGCCTAGGAGCTATTTCTCATGACTTCCTATTTCATTTGGAGTCTTCTAATGCGTCTGGCCAAGAAAATTGATATATTAAGCTGCAGCTTTTGCAAGGATCTGAACTGTTCAAAATGCTCCACTGGGTGAGGATATGTAATGAAAACTTATGTTTTCCCTAGGGATCACGGTATTGCAAAAGAAGGCTAAGTTCTACCTTGATTTCATAGGGATCTCAGCTTGTTGCAGTTTATCTTTTAGCAGAACTGATCTGTTGTGACTTACTTGCCAAACTCATTTGCTGTCTAATTTGTTTTTCTTGTTTTGTGTCTGATAAGGGACAATTTTTTGTGGGTAATCCCGATTCAGCCCATGAAATCTTGCTTTTCTCTGGTGCACAGGACATGTGGGGAGTGTCACCCTCCCTTGCAGGGAGGAAGGGAATACTCCTTAAGAGCTTAAAACAATAGCTTAAAAAAAACCAAAATGCTGGGAGGATCTCTCCTCAAACTGAAGTGTAAAAAGGCACAAGCACTACAAAGCAATGGAGCCACCAAGGGGATAAGTATGGCTTGACATGTGTCAGATGGCTTACCTTACAAGACACGGCCCAGGGGTTTTTGTGTAAGAGTTCTTATATTGTGCATCAGCCTGGGTGCATGCTGGCCTTCCTAGTATTTAGTAGATCTGAGAGTCAGTGCTGAGCTAGGGGGACACTTTCCTGCTCTGCACCTCGGTGCCCAGCCAGTGCCCCCACCCACTCCATACTCACCACTCCGGGAGCTGGCAGTGGGTACTGCTGGGCCAGCACTTGCACAGAGGAGAAGCATCGCCACCACTGTGGGTAGGACGATAAGGTTCCCACGGATCCAACTTGCCCCAGCCTGGAGCCCTGAGGAGAAAAGTGCCCATCCAGTCAGGATCCCTGGGCAGCCCCCTCTGCCCCTGCCAATGGCCCCTGGGAAGCCCGGACCAGGGGAGGTAGAGCCATGGGGCACAGGCAGAAGCAGGGGGCTCCCGGGGTGGTGGGAGCCGCAGCTTCAGTGCAGGCTCTGCCCCTGCAGGGGTGAAGCAAGGTGAGAAATGGCTTCGTCACCCTCCTGATCAGCCTCTCCCCTGCACCAGACAGCAACCTGCCGACCTTCTCAGAAACTACAGCCCAAGAGTAGCTAAGAGAGGACAATGACACAGCTAGATCTGGGAAGAGTAGTTTGCCGGGAGGAGGGATAACAAGAAACGGTTCTTTTTTGGAGTAGTCATGCTTAAGCCTTTTATATGAGCCACTCCAGTCCAACGACAGCTAGTGGGAAACCAGATCCAAAGGATGGGTCCTATTGCACAGATACCAGGTCCCAAGCAAACAGGAGGAAGTCTCCTGGGCCCACACAGTGACACAAGCCCAAACCCTCTGTGCTGGCTACCAGCACACTCTACACCCTGCACTAGCTTAATTACTGGGGAGATGCCATCACGAAATCTAGGTCTCCACATTAACCTACGTTGACAGGACATGGGAATACAGGGCACAGGTAGCCTGGGGAAAGTGTAGGCTGGCACCAAGCATGTGTGTCATTTGGTTCTTTGGTCTTGCACCCCCTTCTGCTACTGGAGTGCCTGGCTTTGCAGGCAAGATCACAGCTATTGCCCTGCTTATCATCTTATGCCTCTGTATACTCACCCCAGTCAGGTCTTGTTTGAGCCCAGCACCACACGTGAATGCAGTGTGCTGCTGGGAAGATAACTCACCCATCACAACAGCACAGCTGAGCAGAGAGCAGGAACCCAATGGTGCACCCTCCCATGCCGAGCTTTCCATGCTGACTTTATAGGCACTGCACACACCCACTTGTGTTCATGCTTGCTATTTGCAGAGGCACAAGGAGGCACTTGCAGATTGTGACTTGAGCAGTTTTCAGATCCCATGACAGCACAACGAAACCCCCTGAGGGGAAGGAGGCATGCACTTCCAGCCAGAGAAGTACAAAATAATCCCCTCCATGATGAGGGATTTCAATTATTGCCTCTCCCAGCTACACAAACACTACATATGAATTGCTCACTTGGAGCAAATTCTGGAGAGCCATGACCCAACTGAAGTGGAGAGACCCAGCTTTTTAAGGACATACGCACAGAAACTAGCAAAGGAAGAGAGATTAGGCCTCCTATTTGCCCAGTCTCAAGGTGACCTTGGAAAGATGAGGACAGGTCCTCAAGAGACATGCCTACTTTCTAACTCTCTGCTGGCAGGTTTCAGGATCAATGAGTTAAGTCATTCCCAATCCCTGTCTTTGGCCTCGTGAGACCCTGCAGATTCCCCCCCATCCCCAGCAATGTCAACCCAGGGTTGTTTTCTCTACAGGAGCAAAATGCTCTCAGGACAGATTGTTTGGGAGGGCAGTTCTTTGTGCCAGAAGGTGCAGACAGCTCCATTATTTTATCAAGTCAATTTTAAGAGGATAAAGATGTGGCCCTTATACTTTCTTCTCCTTTGTTTTTTTTCAGATTCACGAGATGTGTTTTTCATGGCACAGTTTTAAACCTGGTGTTCACAACAAGCCAGTGTCAAGCTGAGGCTCTCATCAAACTCTCCGTACTGCAGGAGCCCGCATCAAGCAGTGCATTGGACAGTGGCATCCAGACCTCTCTGAAGTAAGGGATCCCTGGACCAACTTCCATCTGAACCCTTAGATCTCACCCCTGGTTGCTTGGTTTGAGGTTGGGAACCCTTGTCCACAGCCTGATTTAGTTTGGGAGAATCATAAAAGCAGCAGTCACAAGTCTGTGGAGAGAAAAGGGCCCAAGCTGCCCTGGGAAGAAGGACCCCAGGCAGAGGGGCCATGTCCCCTTTCTGGGAGATCAGGGGACATGGGTGACTTAGGGGCTCCCATGGGCTGTCCTGGAGCTAATGCCAGGCTGAGCAATGCAATGCTTCAGGCTGTGCTGCGGTGCCTGTGCCAGGGCTGGCAGGCAGATGCTGGTGAGCTGCAGCTGGGATCACTGCTGGCAGCAGGGCTGACAGATGCAGCAGGAACATGGGCCCCACAGCTCATGGAGTGGAAGTCCTCCCCTGCTCGTGTGTACAGCAGGCTCCACTGGGCTGCTCCAAATAGATGCAAATGGTATTTCCTTCAAAGAAACAGTCTGTAAACAGACAGCTTATCTACAGTCCAGCAGAGACCTTGGGTTTGACTTTAGCTCAAATATTCCAGTGGATGGTGTCTTCAAAGCTATCAAACAAAGGTTTTCTAAATCATGCTGATGTGGGACCTCTTTCCAAGAAGACAGCTGCAAGAGGACCTCTGAGCAGATACAGGTTGGACGCAGCGTTGAGGACAATAACCAGTGGTTGCAGAGCACATGGCACCGTGTGGGACTTAAGGGAGGAGAAGTGAGGCAAGTCAGAAGCCAAGGGTGAACCCCAAGGAGGCAATGCCCCTGCTGGTGGGATCCATCCTGCTGGGTCTGAGCCCAGCAGGCAGAGCTGAGTGTTGGCAACAGTTCCAGGCAAGGCAAGCAGCCAATGCAGTCCAAGATCCTGGACAAAAGGACCCAGTGCAAAAGGCAGGGCTGGAGATAAACTGTCAACATGGATCTGAGCAGCCCATCCAGGAAATAAGCTGTCTACAGTGTAAGTCTAAGATTCATCCAGAAAACAAGGACAGAGAGCGGACAGGAGACCAGTACTCATACAGTGTGGCTCAGGTTAGGACTGAAGGCCCAGGGCCAAGCTGAAATAGGTCTCATGGGCCCAGGTGAAGGTCCCAGGTAGGCTGGTCACCATCCATTAAGGCTTACTGGTGCGCTCAGGGCCACGACAGTAGCAATTAATCCTGAAAGAGCAAATCACACCGGTCTGGCAGGCTACATGGGTCTCTCATGCTCCATAGGTCCTCAGGCTTTTGCTATAGCTCTTTGGACTCACAAAATGGCTTTTCAAGGCATGGTCTTTCTTCAGTCTTTGAACACCCTCAGGCTGAAATGTTTCTTATCTAATTCTAATTTCCCTTCCTTCTTTTAGGTCCATTGCCTCTCATCCTATCCCCATGCACCTCCAAGGACAGTCATAGAATCACAGGGTGATAGAATAATTTAGGTTGGGAGGGACCTCTGGAGGCCATCTAGTCCAACCCTGCTCAAAGCAGATCTAAAAAATGAGGTCCTTGTCCAGTCAAGTCTTGAACACCTCTAAGGATAGAAATTCCACAGCCTCTCTCTGGGCACCTGTTCTAGTATTTGATTAACTTAATCTTAAAAAAAAAAGTCCTTATTTCTAATTGGAATTTCCACGTTCCAACTTGTTCCATCACTACTGGAATTTCCATGTTCCATGTTCCACCAACATGCACCTCCTTGAACAGTCTGGCTCCATGTTCTCTGTATCCTCCCATAAGGTAGTTGTAGTCAGCAATAAGACCTCAAACCAAGACACAGTTGCCTGCTCTTCTTCAGGTGGAGCAACCCAGTTCTCTCAGATTCTTCTGACATGTCCTGAGCTCCAGGCCCCTGACCAGCCTGCTGGCCTTTGCTGGACTTGCTCCAGTCTGTCAATACATATGTAATGAGGGGTCCAAAATGAGACGCAGTGCTCTGAGGAGACGGACTCTGCTCTCCACCCTCTGACCGGTTAGCTGCAGGCAGCAACAAGATCCCATCTCAGCCTTCCCTTCTCCAGGCTGAACAAGCTCATCTTTCTCAGCTTGTCCATGTGTCATGTGCTGCTGCCTCGACTGTCTTGGTGGTCTTAGCTGGACTTCTTCTGGAGTTTTAGTCGCTATCATGCATGGGGGAGCCCCACACAGGACTCCAGCCATAGTCTCACACATGGAAGTGCATGATCCCTTCCGCACCCTCATGGCTGCATTTTTCCAGATGCAGCCCAGGATGCAGCAATAAACAGACTGTGCCACAGCTGTGGCTCTTTCAATGTCAAATATACACTAAGCAGGAGCTGGGCCCCAGGACACAGCTGGGGTTGCACAGACATCCCCTCTATGGTCTCCCCCCTGCCTACTTTGCACATCCTAACCCAAACACTGGCCACAGCCTCCTGGAAAAGCTGCCCAGGTACCAGAAGTTGTTGGTGAAGGTCTGCTGAGGGTTGCTACTTGCCTTTGTTTGCATGTGCTGTTGAGCAGAAGCAGCAGCACAGCAGGGCATGACGAGGCAGCCACACTGCAAGCGAACAGCTTGTGACAAAAGCCCAGCCTACTCCTCTGCAGGCTCTGGCCATATTGTGCCGTCCAGCACAAGGTGGATGCTGGGGTACAGGAATCCTCATAACTCAGAATACCGTGGGTATCAATCCCTAGGAAAAGGATGGTCTGGCATTTTCTGTAAGAAAAATGGTGTAAGCACTCCTAGAAGCAGAGAGGGGCTCGAAGTGGGACCATTTTACACCAGTGTCACATCACATTTCCCAAAACTCCCTTGTGACTGCTGTAAGGGCCACAGTGCCAGGGGAGACCACATTTCATGTTGCGCAAGAGGCAGCATGGTGGTGGCAGGCTGGGCATGTCAGGAGGCACCTGGAGTGGCACTTTCTGACGTTCAGTGCCCTATTTGCCAGGAACACTGGAGTACCTCTTTCCTGAAGGGTCTAATGGGGTCCCTGCTGGCTGCTCTGGAGAGAGTGATTTACATCTGATGTTTGATTTCCATCCAGGAGGGGGAATGTCATCTGGGTATTTACTTATGAGTTGAAATGTGTAGAGGTTCCCAGAGGATGCCGTTCCCTGGGGAAACCCTGCCAGAGCAGGGGGACAGCCAGGCCCTGTAAATCGCAGTTGTTTTAAGGCATTTGCTTATTGGCACCAAATTATTTGCTTTGCCTCTGAAGAAAGCTCTTCACTTTTGTGAGACACAGCCTTCATTGTCTGAGGACATATCACTTAACGATGAAGAGCAAATAAGCCGTAAACCACTAGTCCTGTTGCCAACCAGCGGACAAGTGCTGTGGTTTGGGTCTCATGCCTCCACCCCCTCACCTGCTGAGCCCTATAACTTTCAGGCTGGACACCCCTCCAGCCAGGCCAAACCTGCTCATCTTCTCACTCCGCAGGGTCCCTGCAGAGACGGCATGGGTGAGTGTGGTGTGGGATGGGATGGGATGGGATGGGATGGGAGAGGGCAGCACCACTGCGTGTGGCTGCAAGTCACAGGGCATCCTGGCACATTGGCTTCTGCAGGGCTCCCTTCTCTCCACACCCCAGCCATCCATCACCCCACTAAGACCATTACATTGTCTAGGATAACTGTGCCCTGGGCTGGGGACTGGGACAGGAGTCTGCATGTTCTGCTGTTTTCAGGTTGTATCAGTGCCAGATAGCCCATTTTACAAGCCTTATATTTACCAAAATTCTTTGTAATTTTCAGTTCTCGAAGGGAAGTATTAAATACACTAGAACACAAAATGGATTTTATGTCTTTAAACATGCCTCTAAACACCAGTGTATCAAGGTACGAAACGTTATGTAGGAATTGAGAAGCAAAACAGTTGGACTACAGTGTGTTTAAAAGACCCTTGCTGTAAAACTGTAACCAGCACAGATTGGGTCACCTCATTTCCAGAAAGGGGTGCTTGTCTCTAGGGTGGCTGCAATCGCACACAGCGGTTCCAGGCTGGCATCATGGATCGTTTTCCTTGTCAGTCATCTCAGGGAATGATGCCAAACCCAGGTATCCTGGAGCAGTACAATAGGTTTGGCTCTGCTCCTTTTTGAACATTGTGGAGGGATCACATTGGTAATCAGCCAGGGTGAGCTGCATGTATCATATCAGGAACAGAATTCTCCATGGGCAGGTGTCTCCACAGTGCCCCACTCTCTAGGAATCATGATAAACTTCCTATTATTTTATTCAGATTTAACATTGCAAAAAGTGTGCTGGTTTCTCTAGCTGGTCTGAACAAGAACAAACTAGAGCAGCTGACTACATATGGAAGTTTTGAAGTAGCCATATAACCACATAAATGACATAATTTGCACCACCCAGGGGTAATTCCTGAAAGTTTGTGCTGCCCCTCTCAGCCACGCCGCTTTCATGCAGAGCAGAAAAATACTCATAGCCCTGCCTGGGGCTTGTTCCCACACAGCCATCTGGGTTCTTACTGCCCACAAACCTGGAGGCAGGTGTAGTCCCAGCTTGCACTGTGGGAGTGTGTCACAGGAGCGTGATGGCAGATGGAAGGAAAGGGGATTCCTCCCTCCATGCTTACTTTGCTTGTTATCTCCAGGCCCGAGACTTGGGTTTTACAGGGATTTCTGATTACAGTCACTTTGGGTTTGGACCAGGTTTTCACACTTCTTCTGTCTCAAAAACCACCAACAGCAGGTGCCACCGCTGACAACTCCTGCCAATAAGTATACGATGGCTCATCTAAATGAGTGAATTGGGGCTTATGGCTTTGAGAGGGAGCTCTACACATAAAGAATTTTATTTTCCTATTTTACTCTGCAGGTAAAGGAGTCAAGTGGGATTCAAGGCTCTGCAATGGAGGAGTTATGATCTCTTTCTTCTTTTTCCAATCTCTTCCTATTTCAGCTACCCAGTGCCTTTGTCTCCTGCTTTTCACCTGCCTGCTAGCCCTGGCAGCATCTCTTCCTGCCTTTGACATAAAAAACCTGCATCTCCTCAATGGCACACTGGATGAAATTATGAATGTTCCCCCAGAGTCCTCCCAGCTTGGTAAGTACACCACTACAGTAGGGAGAGGCAAACAAGGTCATGTTCAGTCAGATCCTTCACAGACCTCCACACCAACCTAACCACACCCCTGTATCACGGAGGAAGGACTAAATACTGCTCTACCTGTGGGCAAAAATGCCAAAGCAATGTAGGCTGTCTTAATGGAACAAGAATCATCTCAGAGTCCTCCTCTGCTTACTGCCTGTCTCTTCTCCTGTTTGGTATGACGTTCTTCCACCCATAAGCGAGTCCAATAGTCCAAAGCCCAGAGTTCACAGGATCCCAGGGGAAGGGACACGTTTGGTCTCATTGGCAGCAAGACTGAGCCAAGGGTGTTCTGGGCCATGGGCTCTTCCTTGAAGAAGAAAAGTGGTGTTAAAGGTGTTAAGGCAAACAATCACAGTGTGTTTTGAGGACATGGAGAACAGTAGCCACCTCTGGAAATCACAAGGTCAGTGGAGACCTGAATTCAAGAGAGAATTGAATACAAAGAGGAATTAGCTTAAGTTACTACAAAGAATCTAAAATAGTGTCACTGACACAGAGCAGTCAGCAGATGATGGTACAGAGTAATCTACAAATATCAGGGTATATTGGAGCAATGAGGAAGCCTCCGAGAAATGCTCCTGGAATAAAACTGGGGGCTGTGGGTGGGACATGACACGACAGAAAGAGCTCGTTCCCTTCCAACGGAGGAAGAAGAGTTCTTGGCAGAAAAGCACAAGGTTCAAGTGTTTGATGCTGGCTTGCCATCAGCCTTCACTGTAAAGGTCAGGTGTCAGGAAACTGCCAACACAGGGAGCACTTGTGACTAAGACAAGAGCTTGGGCTTCACCAAGAACTGCAAGTCTGAGTAGAGAAAGGGGATGTGCTCTGGGCTTCACACTCATGTCTCACTCAGACCACTGGTAGGGTGCTCTGAAAACATGAGCAGCATGAACGCAAGATGGTTAAGCAGGGAGGCATGCCAGAGAAGACAGGCTAACATTCAAAAGTCTTGACTTGTGGAGGAGTGCTTCCAAATGGATGGGAAGTGAAGGCAGAAAGGAGCAGGGGCAAACTGTGGCTTACAAAACAAACATGAGTGAACAGCTTCATATGGCTGTAGTAAAAGTAAATATCATGGTAGGAAAGTCCTCCAGACCATGTTACATGAGTGTTTCCCACTCTGCACAGGCTCAGGCCGACCACCACATTCACTGGTGGGCTTCAAGATGCATTTGGAGAAAGTAAAAAGGAAAGGGGTCAAAAATCTTGCAGGCAGACTGTGTCAGTGAAGGCTGAAGAACTGAGTGGTTTAGTCTCAAAATCAGAAAACCATGGAGGAGGAAATGACAGCAATATTATGGTTTGTCTGCAGGAAAAAGTGTACTCTGGGTGTAGTAAGAGAAGGAATGGGCTTATACACAGAGCAAGAAGCTTAAGTGAAACACTTCATAAGGGCAAGGATTGGAAAGCACCAGCTGAGAGTGAAAGCAGGGAGCAGATATTTGAGGATGTCAGAGACCAGCAGTTGCAGGGTCAGTCATCTGTTTCAGAGAGGGGACAGGATTTTTTTTTGTGATTCCGTAAGCCTGTGATTCATTCCTCTGTTTTATAGCCATCAGTGGATACACACAAAATGTCCTTGCAAAATAATTGCATTTATTCACACTAGACCATCCTCTCTTCCAGCAACACCCTTCAAATTCCCTTCTGACCCAGCTGAACAGAGCCCCTCTCCCAACTCTCGATACCTGCACCAGTTTTCTTGTGTCTGCTCTCATGTTTCTTCCCCCCTAATCCCTCATCTTCCTGAGTCCCTTTCTAACGGCTTCTACTACACTTCAACAACTATCTTTCCAGTGTTGCCACCACCATTCGGGGTCTTTCCCACACACAGTGTGCCCAGATCCCTCTCACCAAGGAAGCATCTGCCCCATTCTAACACCATGTAAATTCCTTTGAACAATCAACTGCCCAATACCTGAAATGGTAAAGTGTCTCTGGAACCAGGAGCAACAATAGAAAAACAGGAGTATCATTTGTAGAAGACCATGCTCTCCCAGCAGGCATTTGACATGTCTGATCTCAACACTCACTCCTGTGTCCTCTGTTCTTTTTAATTCAGATAATGGTGGTGAACATGTTCGACAGGCCAGAGACATTGGACACCACCCACCGGCAGGCCATGGTAAGTCTCTTCTCAAGGAGTACCTCTTCTCATAAGGTTTCACCACTGCCAGGAGCCCAGAGGCTCATGAAGAACTCTCAGCCACCTTAGCTCATGTCCTACATGTACACTGGCTCCTCCCAGGGAAAATGTTGATTTTCTGATAGGCTACAGAGGTGCCACAGTTCATAACATTGGGAAGAAGACTCTATTACCAGCCATACCCTGTACTCAGCAGTTGATGAGGATCTTCAAGCAAGGGGAATTTTTCACCTAAAGGTCCAAACTGGAAAGTGATGATTTGTTACTGGCCCTTAGGAAGTGCTGATTGGTTATTTTCCTATTTACACTATACGTTTGAATGGGTAATACAGGAACTGACTACATTACTGAACTGACTGAGTCAACATTAGCCCATAGGACCACAAGATAAGGTTTTACTGGGTAGCAATAACCAGTAGCAAAGGTACGGGGAGCAGAGCAAGTCTCTTCCCAGAAGTGTGTAGGTGCATTCAGCTGTTTTCTTGTGTAAGGGTCTGACACCGTGGAGCATGGAGAGACCATAATCACATCAAACAAGTCGGGAAGTCTCTAAAGAGCTACTTGGGTAAACCCAGAGAAAACCAATGGGTTTGCCTTATTGAGATCACAAGGGCTGATGGATGTCTTGATCACAATCTTTCCAGGGTTTCTGAGATGCTTATAAAGCTCTAAAGCCTCCATGCTGTAACAGCAAATGGCTTTATAACCCAGATTTGCATTTGTCTGTGCGGTGATACGTGCTACAGGCAAATCACCACAGCACTGCAGACTGAATTCAACCTGAGCTAGGGTGCATTGTATGCTGGGTGAAGGCAATGTCTGGCTTGGTCTCATCAGGCCAAGACATTTTGGCAGTGTGTCCCCCTCAGTTTGAATCCTGTCTTGGGAAGATATGAAGCCCAACTCTTACATTGGTCATTTCAATACTTTGATTTACTCCTGTGAGCACATGGCAGGAATACAGCCCAAGAATGTGTGTGCAATAGGACATAGGCACAAAAGAAATATGAGGTGCTTTCAGTGTCTCATTGTGTGGGATTTAACAACCATCTCTGTTTCCTGCTCCCAGGTTGGCCCAAGGACTGCAGTGAGATCCCCTCTGGCAGCCGCAGCGGTGTCTACATCATTCAGCCAAAAGGGCTCCACCACCTCGTGGTGTATTGTGAAATGAATGTGACAAACGGGGGCTGGACGGTCATCCAGAGGAACCAGAAAGAAACACCTGTCACGTGGGCCGAGTCCTGGAGCACCTACAAGTACGGCTTTGGGAATGTGCGCAGCGAGTACTGGCTGGGCACCGAGTACATCCATCAAATCGCCAAGCAGAAGGTCTACCAGGTCAGGTTTGTCATCCAGGACTCCACAGACAATACCAATTTCGCAGACTACAACCTCTTCAGTGTGGAAGATGAGTCCCACGGCTACCGGCTGAGGCTGGGCTCCTACACAGGGACGGCAGGGGATGCCATGACTTCAGACAATCCCAAGACCATGCATGACAACATGAAGTTCTCCACAAAGGATCGGGATCAGGACACTTACAGTAAGAACTGTGCCTACAGCTATGAGGGTGGGTGGTGGTACTCGTCATGTTATTCTGTGCGGCTGAATTTCAAGGGTGGCATGACATGGGGCAGCCTGTGCAAAGGGAACTGCAAATCCTCCCTTATTCTCATCAAACCAGCTCCATATTGTTAGTGCTTCTTCCCCCTCCTGTCCACAGTGGACACTGCAAAGGCCTGGCCAAAGAGCTTGAGCCTTTCTGGGAGGGGAGCCCAAGGGTAGTAGGGTTTTAGTGAAATGTCACTTTCCATTTCCCCTCTCTGAGTGCAGGCTCCCCCTCTGCTCAGCTCTTTCCTCCTGTGCTTGCCAATGATTCGTTGCTATTATGTTCATAATCAAGAATAAAAAAATTACTCGTGAAATTTGTGGAAATGTGTACCTTCCCTGCGGGAGTAAGACACTCAGCCCTGCAGTGACTTTTCATCAGAGTTTCTTAGCTGCCTCCAGAACTCATAGCAAGCAAAAAAGCTACATGCCACAAATTTCCATATACTCTGTGCCTCTCTGCAGCATGTGGTAAAGCATCTCAATAAATTTGCTTCCTTGAGCTCATTCTCCATTAATGAACGTCAGTTCTGTATCTCTGATGTGCTCCCACTGAGACCCAAGAAATCCCATGTCAGGTGCTAGGACTGGAGTCTTGGGGCCAGTTACACCGAGATAAAGGACCTGCCATCTGCACAGGAGGGTTCAGAAGGGACCTCCCATGTGGGAGAACATCATCACCATGTTCACAGTCCAGGGTCAAAAGTTGTGGCATTGTCCTGGAGCCAAGGTCCCACTCTTGCTGGGAGGCTGTGTCTGTCAGGATTTGTTACTACCTGTCTGTCTGCCCAGTCATGCTTTGATCCTGCAGAAACATGATTTCAAAGTCATGAGTAGATCTGTTTGCTGCGACTAAGAAGCAGTGAACTTAAATGGAAGCAAAAGAGAAGTAGGTTAGATGCTAGGAATCACTTGAATTAGGAGACACTCTAATTAGGGAAGAGCTCATTACAGGAATGGGCTCACCATACCCAGATTCCTGAGATTGATTTAGATGAACCTTTGCCAGGAAAGGTGCAGACGGAGCTGTGAGGCTGCAGGACAAGGCCCCTACAGCTCCTCTACCGCACAACACTGTGGCACTGCCAGGACAGACTGTTTGAGAACCACTTTCAGCTCCACAGACCATTTCTGGCTTTGTCTTGGGGCAGCACAGCAACAGCAGTTAAGTTCCACTTCCAGGACTGACGGCCAAGGGAAACCACAGCCCTCACTCACAGGCTGCAGAGCCCAGTGCCCACTGGGAGCCATCCAGAAAGGTTTGAGAAATTAGAAAATACTGAAAGAAGTGAATAATGCAGAAGCCTGGAGAAGAGAAGGCTGAGGGGAGACCTTATCACTCCCTACTACTACCTGAAAGGAGGTTGCAGAGAGGTGGGGGCTGACCTCTTCTCCCTAGTGACAAGTGATAGGACGAGAGGAAATGGGTTCAAGTTACACCAGGAGAGGTTTAGATTGGATATTAGGAAAAAAATTTTCATGGAAAGGGTTATTAGACATTGGGATAGGCTGGCCAGGGAGGGGGTAGATTCGCCATCCCTGGAGGTGTTTAAAAAAAGGGTAGACATGGTATTTGGGGACATGGTTTAGAAGTGGTTTTGTCAGGTTAGGTTAATGGTTGGTCTTGATGATCTTAAAGGTCCCTTCCAACCTTAGCAATTCTATGATTCAATCTCCAAGCCAGCAATTACCTTACACTGCTCCAGAGAACTGTCCTCAGCCCTGCAGGGCACAGGAGCCGCCTGTACCTGGGGATGTCTGAGGAAGATGAGAGCTCAGGGCTACTTCTGCTGAAAGCAGTTCTTGGATGAAGCAGGCTGCAGTTGCTCTCCTGAGAGCCTCAAGCACCAAGCACTGAGTCCCCCCAAACCAGAGCACAGAGACCTGGGAGTGCAGCCCATGCCTGCCTTGCAATGGCCACCACAGCACAGGGAAGGAGGGCACAGGGCAGATGGACTTGACATTGGCTGGAAGAGGGGCCTGAGATGGTAGGAGCAGGTGGAGGATGGCTGTCAGAAGGGTGCCCCCACCTCACCCCTGGTGCTCCCAGAGTGGATTTGGCTTCCAAAGCCAGCAGGCTCAGTGACATCAGGTGGCACTGGGCAGACTGTGAAATGATGATGCTGCTGCTCCTAGGCCTCTGGGATTTCCAAGCGACAGACAAAATTTGAGTTGTATTTGCACTGCCACGATAAGGAGGAAACAATTCTTGTCCCAGCAGTGCTGTCTTCTGCTAGAGATCTCCAAAGGCAGTGGAGAGACACGGGCCAGGAGATGCAGGAGAGCATCCTAAAATATCCTCACAGTACAAGAGGGCTGGCCAGCCCAGGAGGATGGTCTCAGTGAGTGGGTGTCTCTGCATTGCTGTCTTGTTCCCCCACCACAGCATGTCCCAGTGCACGAACAGGTTCTCATCTCTCCTACAACAGCATCTCTCCACACAGCTCCTTTTACCAAGCTACCCATCCAAATGCTTCCTAAATCCTGCTCGGCTCTTGGTCACCCGGCAGCAGTGACGTCCAGCCCCCAGCAGCTCCCTAGCAGCTTCCCTTCACTCAGCTCCAGCAGCCACTGTTGGTTTGAGGTGACACCTGAAGTCAAGCAGTGGACATTAAATGCTGGCTCCTGCCAGAGATTTGCTCTGTGGAAGTGTCCTGGCCAGGACAGAGCAGTCCCCACTCCAGTGGCAGTGCACTGCTCTCCCTGCAGCTGTGGTTTTTCACTAAGGTGAAACTTCCCTGGGAACCAATTCCCCCCTCCCATGAGCTCCTGGTTTGCTTTTCCCCATCTTCTCCACCCCATCTTTTACTTAAGATTAAGAACAGGGCAAAGATACACGGAGACTTCCCAGCCTCCAGCACAGGGCTGTTCTGAAGCAGGGCTGATAGTCCTCAGGAAGGTTTCTACTCCTTGAATTTTTCTTTTAGGTCTTTGAATCCCTGCAAACGTTTAGTGACCACAGCACCCTGCAGCGAGCAGTTCCCCATCGCAAGTGGGGACCTGCCCAGAGCCGGCAGTGGTGGGGTGCCTCATCACTCTCTCTCTTCCTTCTCCTGAGCCGCTGGGTACAGCGGTGCCGCCATGTCCGCAGGATGCCCAAGCGCAGTGCCGCCGAGCACAGGATGAGGCCAGTGACAAGTGGGATGCGCGCAGCGGGGGGCAGTGCAGAACACACGCATGGAGGTGCGCAAGGCGGGGAGCAGGACACGCAGTGCGGGGAGCAGGACACACACAACGGGAGGGCATTGCCGGTTTCCGCCCCCCGCCCGCCGGGGGCGGCGCGGTGCAGAAGCGGAGCGCATTGTGTTCAGCTGCGGCTCCTTTAAGACCGGAGGCGGGGACGCGCGCGGCTCCCGGCGGCGGCGGGTCCGGTGTCGTCCCGTCCCGTCCTGTCCCGTCCTGTTCCATGTCCCGGCCGCCGGCTC
>NW_009649189.1:1789675-1799466 GCF_000708025.1 Charadrius vociferus | reverse complement strand
CCTGGGGCTCCTGGTGCTGCTCGGGGTTTCAGCAGCCATCGCCTGCCAAGCAGCCGCGGGTCACCAAAACCCAGAGTGGGGCCACAGCTGCTGCCCCCGCTGCTGTCACTGTCCCGAAATCCGGGGGAGGCTGGGAGGCCCTGACCCCCTCCCCATGCCTTCCATGCCTGGCTTCGTTCCCTGCGGCTGGGATGAGCTCCGAGTGCTCCCCGGCTCCAGCAGTTCCTGTGGGAATGGGATCAGGTTATTTTGAAATCATTCTCAGCCTGATTTCAGCATATTTCCCCAGAGCCTCTCAAAGTGCAGCCCAGCACCACGCTCTGCTTCCCACTCTGCATGGGCGGAAGATGTGTGCAGCGGGAGTGGGTGTGCGTCTCTCTCCTGACATCCTTGTTAGCTAAGGAGTCCTTTCCTCTGCAAAGGGGGCTGGGTAGCCAGCTGCGGGGTTGGCCACATTCAGGGTAAGCTGCCCTGTACCATGGGTAGCCCAGGTCCAGCCGTTGCATCCCTCCCAGGATGCACCCCCTTTTCAGGCAGAGCAGAGGGATGGGGACAGTATACAGGAGGAGAGGGTTTGCCCCTGGATGGAGACGGACCCCCTCCCAGCAGGTCTGACTGGTTCTGCCCATTTCTCTCAGTGCTGACACACCCCACCCCCATTCCCCTTCCCACAGTTTCAGGGTCTGCAGCTGGAGAGGGAGATGTGTTTGGCGTCAAACTGCACCCTGGCCAGGGTGAACCTGTCTCTGCGCCCGCAGCTGGAGGACGGGAAGGCTTCCCTAGCCATCAAGTACCAGGAGCTGCAGGAGATACGAGAGACATGTTGGGACAAGCAGCAGCGCCTGGGTGAGTGGTGCGCAGCCAATGGGACAAGGCAAAACCCAGCACAGCCAGAGCAACCCACATTAATACCAAGGCCTGGTTGGGCTCAGCACCCTCAAACCTGCCAGGGAAATGGCCCGGCCATGATCAGGAGCAGTGGGGGGTGTTACTGCCTGTGACATATCCAGCCTTCAGCTGGCACTGATGCCATGGTGGGATGCAGACCTTGGTGTGCAGGTGGCTCCAGGGACATGTTTGGGGGTTTCACTTCAAGGGTGGGGGGAGCTGATGCTTGGGGCTGGGAAAGACTGCAGCCCCAGCTGTGGGAGCATCTGGGGGGAGATTTGTTGGCAGCCCCATCCCCTCCCGACACAGAGGCATACCTGGAGAAGTGGAGCCCTCAGAGCGCCCTGGATCACCTCCAAGCCAAGCTTGATGCTTCTGAGGCAGAGTCGGAGGTGAGTCAGGCAAGACCCCTGTGCTGCCAAGCCTTCCTCACCTGGGCCCTGGACTCCTCTCCATGCCCTCCTGGCATGCCAGACCCTGGAGAAGAGGCCGGGGGGGAGCTCAGCCATCTGGGCTCCCTCCATGGTCCCATGGCTCTGTTGGCTTGACGCTGTCCCACCGCCTATCTCACAGGCACAGATAGAGCAGTTCCTGGCCCAGGACCTGCCCCTCGATTCCTTTCTGGAGTCCTTCTGCCAGAGCCGCACACGGTCCCATGTGTGCCGGACGCAGCTGGAGAAACTTCAGGAGCTGCTGCAGAAGGGCCAGGTGGGCAGGGCCCCTGCAGGGCACCCAGGTGACCTGGCTAGCCCAGCACCAGCCCGCCTTGCCCCATTGCAGAGTGGAGTAGCCCCCAAAGCCTTTGATCTCTCCTACGGCTTTGTGCCCGCATTTCTCATCCCCTCAGAGGCCGTTGTGCCCTTTGCCATACCGGCTGCACCTCCCAGACACCATCTCCCAGCCTTGGGACACCAGCCAGCTCCTCCCTGTTCTGAAATCCCCAGCCCAGGCTCGCCCCTGCACCTCATCGGACACATCCCCCTGCTCAGCCCCCAGCCCTTCCGCAGGCAGCAGCGGCTGCCACAACACAAGCAGGAGTCACTGGCAGCAGTGCAGGGACAGGGCATGTCCCCACATCTGGCCCTGTGCCTCCACAGGGGCTGTGCAAGAACGCCCTGGCCAGGGAGCATGTGGGGGTGGGTGCATGGTGTAGGCACAGCTCCGAGGGGCTGTGGTGTCTGTTGGGAAGGCACGGGGGTGGATGCTCACAGGGGGATGGAGATGCTTGGCCAGGGTCGGGATGCGGCGGGTGCCGTGGCAGCGGCTCCTGCGCTTGGGAAGCTGCTGGGGGAGGAGATCTCTGCATCCCTCAGCAAGAGGAACAGTGACAGGAGGTGGGGGCGGGTGGTTTGTCAGGATGTCAGTGGGTTCACTTGGGTGGGAGATAGCAGGGAAGAGGGCCCAGGAGCACTGGGTGCCATGTGCTTTCTAAATAAAGGCTCTTTTCCATGCTCTGTGTTACACCCTTGGCTCTGGCTATGAACGGAAGGATGAGACAGGCAGAGGGGAAGTGGTTGTGGGGGAACACTTGCCAGGCTTGGAGATGACTGGCAGTCAAGGAGGGTCCTCCAGCCTGGGTAGCCCCCAGGTGTTGCACCTGCACTTGGCTCAGCCCATCAACACCCTGGGGAAGGCAAGAGCCCCTACAAGGGGCAGGGGGGAGCAGAGAGCCCAGTGAGTGAGTTTCCCCCCAGGCAGGTGTCAGGGACCATCTCCCAGCAGTTTGGCCTCGACCCCCATGGTGAAGACTTATGGTAACCAGAGATGCCTTGTGCCATCAGCCAAGCGCTGACCCCCATGAAGGGTTATACCCCACAGCCAGCTGGGCTCGCTCAAGGTTCCACAGCAGATGGTCTCGTCAGCCTCTGTGCAGTGTTTTTAGTACCCATTCCCCATCCACTTGCACTAGCCCTGACTTCAGCCACCACTGGAAAAGGCAGCAGGAGGCCTGAACTCACCCTGTTTCATCCTGTGCTCCTCTTTTGCTTTCCTTAATTTCATGCAATGGATGGTGAGACAGCACTGGAGGCAATAGGCCTAGTTCCTCCAGCTGCAGCACCTGGGGTACTTCTTCCCTGCTCTGGGGTGTCTCTTGTGCTGTTTCTAGCTTTTGATTTGATTTCAGACTCCTCTTGTTCTTTCAGCCCCGTCTGGTGGTAGCGTTTTTTACTTCTTTCCCAGTTGCCTGCCCACCCTGCAGCTTGGCACTGTTATGTAGAGTGCTTAGAAATCATCCAAAGCAGCTAGAGGCTCTGGCTCTGACTACAAAGCACCCCAAAATATGGACTGTTGGCTTGCAGTGTCTGATCAGCCCACGACCACTGCGGATACCTCACCAAACTCCAGCCCTCACTTGTGGGACTGGAGCCACTAATCCAGTATAACCAGTTAAAACAGGTTTAAGACTAGGATGAATCGGGGACCAGCCACTGTGTCTTTATTGGCAGGCGAGGAGATGCTAGTTACTGGAAACCTCACAGGGCTTCACGGACCACCTTCTGATTTCCTGGGTCCCATCAGGCTCAGTTTGGGCTCAGCATGTCAACAAAAGGTGCCAGTACATGCCTGATTGCCACAGTCAGGCTCTTCAGTTTGCCATGTCCCAGGAGGAAGGACTGTAGTAGGCTGGCAACCACGGCATTAGACCTTGGCTGGGTTCCTGTACCAGCCACACAGGGCTAAACTATCCAGGGAAATAAGGGGGCCAAGCAGGTGCACTTAGAAGGCCAGTTGGTCCATGTGGGACCATCTGTGTTGGGTCTGGAGGGGACTGGGATTCACAGGCAGCTCTGTCCTACCCAATGCCCTGGGGTCTCCCAGACAGTTGCCTCAGGTACCCCAAGGGCTGCACTGGACACTGTGTGGGATGACAAGAACTGTGGGTGCAGTATGGAGACGTGGACCCAAGTGATGTGTGTCTGTGTCAAGCTATGAAGTCTTGAGCCCGCCCCCCCAAGGGGGGGGGTGGGTGGGTAAGCACAAGGCTTCTCCCTGGGGATCTGGATGTGCACCTGGGAGAGGAAGGCCACCTTTGCATTTGGCTCAGGAGGAAAGGACCCCAAGGCGGTGGTGTGATGGCAATGGCTTTCTGTCCATAGGAGCCCTGCAGCACACCTGGGTGCCTGCCCAGCTCAGGTAGCAGTGGACAGGCCCTGGCAGCCCCATGGTGCTGCTGGGTTGGCCACCACCCCACTTCAGCCAAAGTCCTTTAACCACTGGGAACCTGCCAAGGAAGGTGAGCCCCTGCCCTGGGGAGGTTCCTCCGACCCTGGAGTTGGTCCTGTCCAGTTTGGAGCATGTACTGCCCCAAGTGGGTGTGGGAGTCCCCAGTTGCAGTGGCCCCAGTGGAGAGTGTATGTGCAGCATTAGTGCACCCTGTGCCTCTGGGAAACATGGCAGCAGTGGGTGTCTAACAGAGTGCACCCCACCATACCAGCAGCGGGGGGGGGGGGGGGGGGGGGGATGGGCACCGTGCCCCCACTCACCCCCAGGCAAGAGGAGGAAGCCTTGCCACAAGGTGTGTACCTGCATTCACTTCTGCACTGGGCCAGGCAGCAGCCGGGGGCCAGCTCAGCCCCTCTGCCAGCTGGTGTGCAGCCAAACCCAGGAGTGGCAGGCAGGGAGATGGCCCTGCCAGCTGGGTGGCCTCCCTGGCTACCCCAGGCGTGGCTTTTCGGAAGCCAGGCTGGGTAAGCAGCAGCTCCCAGCCCAGGAGGGCCAGGACACCTAGGAAAGAAGGGGTGCCCTCAGCACGGGCAGCCTCCAGGAGACCCCAGGCTGGGGCCAGCGAGGTGTGGTGGCACGGTGCCCCAGCTGGGCCCCCCTGCGCAGCAGGCACTGTGCAAGCAGCAAGGCTGTTAACCAAGGAAACTCTATTAACAATTAACTCTATTAACAGAGGAGTTGCCGCAGGGGATGCTGTTCAAGGGACTGAGAGCTGCCCCCCCCCTCCACAGGTGCTGCCAACCATGTGGCCCTTCCGTGGGGGGGCAGAGCCACCGCAGGCCCAGCAGCAGCAGGACTGGGGTGCAGAGCTCTGCCGATATACCCCAGGGCAGGTGAGGTCTGGGGCTGTCCCAAGGTCTGTTCCCTCAGCCCTCTCCTTTCCAGGCCAGCCCCTCTTGGAGGAGGGGGGAATGGTGGCCACCCCTCCAGTGCTGCTCAGGACCCTGCTCACCCAGCCTGCAGCTCCTTGTCTCTGCCTCTCATGCCCCCAGCCCAGCTGGCACTCCCAAAACCTGCCAGCAGCCAGGACCCTTCCTTCCCCAAGAACAGCCCAGCTTCTACAGATCGAGGGAAGAGGCCTTAATGAGGCACTGTGACCCCCTGCCTGCAAGCTGCACCACCCAGCAGTAGAGGTGAGCAGCTCAGCACCCCAAGCCTGTGGTTACAGAGACCTCAGCCCATGAAAACAGGCTGGGGAATGGGGTCCGCACCAAGCCTGCAAGGCCTCGGGACTGGGGCCACCAGGCTTCATCTGGCTTTTGTTTTATTTACTTAGTTTGTAACAGCATCTAATTACCAAGTGGCCATTAGCTGCTTAGTTTTAGTTTTGCTTCCCTTTTACAGCTGCATGGTGCCGCTGCTGGTAGTAATTCAAGGGTGGGAATGTGTAACAAGAAGTTACAGAGAATAAACCCTGGGGTGAAAGTGCAGGCTAGAGCAGTACAGACCTGGAGGGGTGGGCATAGGGTGATAGCTGAGGCCCCACCACCAACTCACCCTTGGGCAATTCCTTTCAGTGACACAAATCTAAGAGCTGGCAAAAATTGGTGTCAGGGGTAGGAGAGCAAAGAACCAGGATCCAGAATGTATACATCACGTATTGTAAAGGCAGACGTAATGTGGAGCTGCAGAGCAATGGAGAGAGGGGTAGGATGTGCTAGAAAAGCGTAAAAGTGGCCCCAGTGGACTTGAGAGAAAGGAGGAAGAGATCCTCAGTGTGAACACCACACTCCTCCCAGCAAAGCCTCAAGATGCCGACAACTCATGGTGAGCTCCTCCCCAGCTGAAACTGCCATCCTCACCGCCCTGAGGGCACAGGCCAGGAGTGGGCTGTATAACAGCTGTGACTGCAGTATATTATTGAGATTTGTTTTGTAGTAACTGGATACATCCTCAGATGGAGGCAAAACCCGCAGTAGACCTGGGATTGGAAGCCATTCCCTGCTGTGACCCCTACCCATGGCTGCCTTGCCCCTAGCTGCAGAAAGATGGGCTCTGTCTCTCACAGAAATTACCTTCTGTGGCTCAGTAGCCCCGAGGATCTGTCCTTGTTGTCCCTGAGGTGTGAAGACAGCCAAGGTCACAGACAGTTGCAGAGCTTTATCCTGTGCTGCAGGGTTCAGATCCAGCTGCCAGAGGGAGGTGCTGGAGCAGTGAACAAGCCTATGCCCTCTCGCAGCAAGTGTGAGGGAAAGCAAACTCCTCATGGCTCTCACTGATCTGCCCGGCACTTCTCCCTCTCTGAAGACGGCTTTGTAGCCCTCTCCGATTGCTCAGCATCCCACTGATGGACCTCTTGACAACAGTACTGCTCAGCCACTGCCACAGGAGAGGTAGAACATGGGGTTTAAGTACAGAGTAGGTCCCTGTGCAGCAAGCCTTGCACATCCTATCAGCCCCACTTGTGCCCTGTTTCCCCTCCTTTTCCACTTTGACCTTCTGATCCTGGTGGGCTTGTACAGCTTGCACAAGCCCCTGCTGTCATACCACTGCTGTCAGGATTTGGCCCTGCTGTATTTCCCCAAGCAGTTGTGCTACACAGGCACCCCACAAGGACTGCGCTCGCCTGGCTAAAGGAAAGTCCTAAGAAATCCAGTTTCTCGTGGCACCTCTCCATCTGGGGAAAAAACTAGAGAAAGACCAGAAAGTGACAACAGTGTTGACACAAGAAGACAAAGGGGCAGAAACCTGGCATGCTGGGAGCTGGCAGTCAGGCTGCGCATTTGGACTAGCTCCAGCCACTTTGTGCTCGAGCTCCTGAAATCATTCCTGGAGCAGAGGAGTGTTCAGGCCTGACCAGAGCAAAGGTGACACTGGAGAGAAGTATACATTATACCACCCTAAAAACTGCCAGACTGGATGCCCCAAAGCATCACTCCATACCCTGCATGCCATGCTTCCCCTCCTCTGACCAAACTAAGCAGCAAAACTAAATGCTGCCTGAAGTATATGAGGGCAAAGAGCACCGAGGGTACCTCACAAGTGCACAGCAACCCCCATGTGTCAGAGGCAGCACAGAACATATCTCCAGCAGGCAGGAGTGACCTCGATGGTGGCCCATGGAGGCCACCCTACACACTCCCCACTGACTGCAGGCAGTATGCCCACCCTTCCCAGCATGGCCTCAAGGAAACAGGACACCACCCCCCCCTTCCTCAACCTGCTGCAGTCACTATGTGAAATACCAGGCTGTCCCCTACCCTCCATTTTCCAGCAAATACAAGGAATATTTACCACCCAAGCCCACCAAAAGAAAGATGTGTCATTTTGACACAAACACCAGACACAGAGCAGGAGAGTCAGCCCAGCTGGCTTACTGGAGTAGCTGTTCCCGGTCCCAGTGTCAAGGGGCAGAGCGATACAGACAGCACACCACCTAGTCTGTTCCTCCTGCTCCACGCTGCACTGCAACAGACCCCTTCTCTGCCAGGAAGCTGGCTCAGGGCTGGGTACAGAGCCTGCCTGCAGGAACAGCCCACAGCCTCAGGCCTCAGCGCTGCACAGATTTAAGAAAGATCAATCCAGAGTACACCTCGTGCTTGGTAGGGCTGCCTTAAAAACTCGCAAGCCACAACACCAGAACTAGAGAGGTGCTCCCTAGTACCCACTGCTTCCCATGAGCACCCCTAGCTTTTCCAGCCTGGAAGAGAATGTTTTCTGCCAAGCTCAGCCAGAGAAGCCACCTCTGGTCTTTCAAGTGACTTGGTTTATAGCATGAAAATGCATCAGTATGTGACACAGAGCCACAATTCCAGGGACTTTCACTCTGTAACCAATGCCCTTGAACGCCAGGCTCCTGCTCTTCACATACTGACATTTCAGCACAATAATCCCACACAGAGGGATGGACTGACAACCAGAGAGGATCCTGGAAAGCACTCGCTCTGCCTCTGGATTGAATTTGCTCCAGAGACACAGCAGCCTCCAGAGGCTGCAGCTGGAAGTGGTACAATGCTTTCCAGAAAGGGCAGCAGGCTCTCCTGTACAGCATATGCCCTCGACCAGTAGACATTACACTCCCTGCCATGCTACTGCTTCAGGCTCAGTTCAGTATCACAGAACTCTGCAGCTGGAAAACATGGGGCATTTGCTTTTAACATTTTTGTGTCGGTAGAAAACATAACCCAGGGTCACTGCAGTGAGAGGCAAGGGCGTGGCTCCTGCACAGACTACTGCAAGCCAGGCCCAGCAAATCCAGTGCAAAGTGATGCAGATGAAGTCTTTGGCACACTCAGAGTTCAATACTGTGAAGTTTTGCTTGCTTCATGTAGTACCAGCATAGCACAGCTGAAACCTTCACCCAAGGAAAGACAGAAGCTCTGAGAGACACAATCTTTAGTTCTTAAAACACTTCAATACTTAAATAGGCAAATACTCTTATGTGCAAATGATGCTTAAATACGTGTAAAACACAAGTAATGCCACTCAGTGCTCAGAAGCATACCCTTCCCAGCCATCAAGGCCTCTGTGGGATGGTCTTGTGCAAAGTTCCTGGCAAGCCCTAGACAGGACAGGCTGTTCTGAACACAGAAGTGTTTTGGGCAGCACCTCCAGGCAATGCTGCACGCTGACCAGGACACCAGCCACCCAGGGGCCCAGGTTTCATTCTTCCAGAATGCTGAGGCCAAGACTTCTGCACTTGCCACACAGCGAGGCAAACCCTGAACAGGGACAGACAAGGGCAATGATGTAGTTTGGAGACCAACACTCCTAAAGTTCCCCAAACATGTAGTAACCACAGCAGTGACAGCACAGAGGTGACATCTCTCTCAGTGCAACTCAGCACTGGTGAGAGCACCTCCCATGGACACACAGCACACAAACACCACTGACAGCCATTTAATCTCTGCTGGGGCTTAAAACAGGCACATGGCTCCCACCAAGGTCAAACAGCAGTGCCAACGGAGGGGACACGTCACAGTCCACCAAGCAGAGTCCATGAACTGCATTTACCTGTCAGGCACTGTGTCTGCAGGTCATATCAGCAGAGGGGGCACACTGCAGTCGGTCAAGCCCCTACACCATGTCTGCATGATCATGCAGGTGGTAGAGGCACATCGCAGCCAACGGAGCAGAGCCCACATGTGGTATCCAGTGGTCACACGCTGTCTGCAGGTCACACTTGCAGAGGTCATATCACAGCCACTGTGCTTGCCAGTTGCACTCTGTGTCTGAAGGTCACACTGGCAGAGGGGTCAGGTTGCAGCCCACGGAGCAGAGCCCACACACAGAGCCTGCAGGTTGTGCACCGTCTCTGAAGGTCACACTGGCAGAAGGGACATGTCTCAGCCTGAGGAGCAGAGCCCACACGTGGGTGCCTGATGGTCACGTACCGTGTATGAAGGTCACACTGGCAGAGGGGTAACGTCACAACCTGAGGAGCAGAGCCTGCATATGGTGCCTGTCACCTGTGAGGGTGCAGGGGACAGCCCCCAGCCAGCTGCCATGCCTGCTGGTGACACTCCATCCCACCGTAGCACTGGAGCTGGGTGGGTGACCGGCAGCTGCCCAGCCCCGCTGTCACTTGAGGCCGTAGAGGATAGCGAAACCCAGGAAGAAGATGAGCCCGACTGAGAAGTCAGAGAGGAGCCGCATGCGTCCCTGGGCCGCGGCCTCCTCCCGGCGGAGGCGCAGCCGCTCCCGCCGCGCCCCCGCGCACCCGCCCCCCCCCCCCGGCC
>NW_009649189.1:1784545-1788706 GCF_000708025.1 Charadrius vociferus | reverse complement strand
ACCCGGTGAGGTGGGGTGGTGTAAGCTGCGAGGTCTGGGGACCACGACCCCGCGGTGTGGCAGCGGCGGAGGAGTCCCGTTGTGAGATGGCGGGTAACCCCGCCGTGAGGCGAGGTGGGGATAACTCCGCCATGGGGAAAGAGGAGCTCCCGTCGTGAGGCGGGGGGGAGATAACCCTGCCGTGAGGGCCATGGTGGGGGTGTCTGTGAAATCCTCCCGTGAGGTGGTGGTGGCAGGGGGCGTCGCGCTGTGGGGTTTCTTCCTGCTGCCTGTGCCTTGGCCGTGCCTTGCAGCTCCCGGGTGGTGGAGATCCAATCGCAGATGTCAGAGCGGGCTGTGGAGCTGCTGGGACTGCCTGAGGACCGGCCGTGCCTTCTCCTGGATGTGGGGTGAGCAGGGGTCCTGCCCTGTGTCGTGGCACACGGGGCATCTGGAGCTTCAGCCGGCCACGGCACTGGGGTTGGACTGGTGCCCAGGGGTGAGAGGCATCCAGGCCCCACGGCACCAGCATCTCTCTGTTATGGGCAGAAGAAGAAGGACAGGCTGCTGTAGCATTGTGGCTGGCTAGGGTCACCCTCAGACCAGGCCCGTGATCTCTGCATTTTCCCCCCTTCCTCCCTTCAGCTGTGGCTCTGGGCTGAGTGGGGATTACATCTCTGACGAGGGTCACTACTGGATCGGTATGGACATCAGCCCTGCCATGCTGGGTGAGCAGGTCCTCCTCCCCTGCCAGCCTGGCCTCACTTCAGAGGCGGTCCCCAAAGGTGTGAGCTGGTTGCCGGAGCGATGCTCTGTTCTATGCAGATGTGGCTGTGGAGAGAGAGGTGGAAGGAGACCTTCTTCTTGCAGATGTGGGTCATGGCATTCCCTTCAGGCCTGGCACGTTTGACGGCTGTATCAGGTGAGTGTGTGTGTATAAGTGAGCTCTCTTGACACTTCACATAACTGCATTGTCTGTACATTACATATGGTCTGTATATGGTGCATAACAGATGAGTGCAACTGATAAGGACAGTTGCTCCATCCAACTTGACTACCCATCTCTGGGACAAGCTGCTGAGATTCTGGATGGTAGAAGCAGCTTCTGACAGCTGTTTCCCAAGTGATGCTTGTCTTCTGTTTTGCTGGCGAGCTAGGAATTTTATTGAAGTAAATAAAATAAAATTGAGGATATTGTCAGGAGGGTTAAGACCTGCTCCAAGGAGGAAAACAGAAAGCATGTCTGTACTATTGCTCAGCTGCAAGTTTAGTCCCTGGATCATAGGCTTGATGGTTGCTTTTGGGATGAAGGGCTAAGTGAAGGGGACAGAAACACTTTTCTGCTTAGAGAATACCTCAGAAAGGTGCTGGGAAGGAGCAGGTTACTGATCCGAATGCTCTGGGATTGCTCATTGGCAAAACCGGCATGGCCATGCAAGGGCCACACTTAAGGTCTTGAATTATCTGCTCACCTGGCCTAAAAGGGATGCTTTTGTGCTTGAATAACTACTGGGCCTTGTTGGGTTTTGGCATAGTGAGTCTCCAGAGGGGTTCGTGTAACTGCAAAATAGAAGGCAAAGTTACACAGAAAATTAAATCATTTCCCTGAAGCCTAGCTCATGCTTAGTGCTGGAAGTAAGCTCAAAGGGAGGTGTCTGTGGAAGAATTGATGGCTCAGTGTCCGGGGGGTTTTGTTTTCTTCCTCAGTATTTCTGCAGTGCAGTGGCTTTGTAATGCTGATAAGAAATCACACAGCCCTCCAAAACGCCTGTATCGATTCTTCTCAACTCTTTATACTGCCTTGGTAAGTGTCATGCTGTCCCAGTCAGGCCTCTGCCTACATGTACATCCTCACGGGTGCATTTTAGCAAGATATTTTAAGCCAAGTATTTTAAGTAAATGCTGCTCTCAAACAGAGGATTGGCAGGAGCACCCATTTCCTATCTCCTTGCCTGCCTGCATGGTATCTCGTGCTTCTCTGATCCCAGCTCTTACCCCCGTGCCTTGCTGTGCTGTGGAGGAGCTGGCTCTGCAGTCCGAGCAGCTCTCCTGGGAGGGTTCTCCAGGAGGCTTTGGGGAGGTGGGCACTAGTGTCTGGGCTAGGAATTGGATGATTTAGAGGGGTTGCCTGCACTGAGGTAGGTTTGTGACCACCTTTATTTCCTGTAGGCCCGAGGATCCCGTGCTGTCCTGCAGCTGTACCCTGAGAACTCCGAACAGGTACAGCACATCAGTCTATGGGGAAGAGGTACGGGCAGAGCCAGGCAGAAAAGTCATGTGCTCTGAAAGCATCATGTTTCTCCGCATTGGGTCTGTGTCTCTGTCCTTCCCTCCATCTGTAAAGTGCTTCAAGAGCCTCAAAAAAACCTATAAGGAGAATGCCCTGTGCAATTTCTGTCACTTCAGATTGTCATGGGCTGAGCCTTAAAATCAAAGAAATTTGGAACAGTCTGAATCTGCTGTCCTGGATTTTCCCCTGTGTGACTGGGTTTGAAGACTGGCCTGTAGTCTCAGCACTTTACTGTAACTCCCCAGCGCTGGAAAATCCAGCCCAGTATCCCTCTCCTAGAGAGTCTGCACCAATTAACCCAGACTAGACTGAGGACAGGGACAACCAAATAAAGGCTGTGGACGGGTGTCTGGATAGTACTGCAGCACTGGAAGCTTGGTGCAGAGTTTAACAGGAGCGGGGATGACCCATCTTTGGCATGCACAATTAGCTGTGGTCGAGCCCAGAGGTCTCTTGGGCCTTGCTGGTGGATGACCGCTAAATAACTTTTGCATGTGCTTTTTTTCCAGCTGGAGCTAATTACAGCCCAAGCCATGAGAGCTGGCTTTACTGGGGGAATGGTGGTAGATTACCCCAACAGCGCCAAAGCTAAGAAGTGAGTCCTCTGTCTCTGTGTATATGTGTGTTTGGGGTGAGGTCTGGGTTTAGCAGTGATTTTTCCAAGCTATTCTCTCTCCCGTGATACAGTCCTGGACAGAGATTACATCTTAGATCTGACTCTGTTGTAAACAATCTCAGTCTTACTTGGGGATTGGGAATCACATGCTGAATCCCAGCTTCATGCTCCTTACTCTTCTTCTTTCAGGTTCTTCCTTTGTCTCTTTGTTGGGGCATCTGGCACATTACCAAAGGTGAGGAGCTCCATGATGCAGCACAGTTGCCCTCCTGGCTGCTGGGTGATGTGGAAGAGCTGTGGGTGAGAGTGGGAGGCAGGCAGCTCTGTGTGTGCAGATATGACTTCATTTAGACATTTGCTGTCAGTCTCACCAACCTCTGCTGTCCATGAGATCTGGTTTCTTTGCCACAATTTCTGGAAGACCATTTTGTCCCTGCTCCAGTCCTTCCCCTTGCAGAGCCCTGGGTTCCCCTTAATTCATCTGGTATGACTGTTAGCTCTGTCTGATCCAGAGCAGAGCTAAACTTCCCAGTTTTGCTTTTCAGGGCCTTGGTACTGAGTGTACTGATGGAGAAGAGATGCACCAGGCAAAGTTCACCAATGAGAGGTATGGTGTAGGGGGTGAAGCTGCAAGTTCTCAAACAAGGAGCGTGGGGGGTATAAGGGCTGGGTTTTGCTGACTGAGGACCACAGCGCTGCCATGTGGGAAGTGACTGAAGGGAAGGGACTGGGAAGACCCTTGGCAGTACAGATGGGCACTGCTTTATCTTATCAAAGGGCCCTAGATGTGAGGAACAGTTTGGAGGACTTTGCTGTGGTGTCACAGGGCTGTTGGTGACGCTTACCAGCATGTTGGTGATGCTCAGCTGCAGCTGAGCATCAGTTTGAGGTGTGCTTTCTATCTGGCACTTGGCTTTTCAGCTCAGTGCTATAGCACAGGCCAGTGGTGATGGGAGGGGGAATGTTTACAGTGCTGGTGATAGCAGGCATGGCTTTTTTTGTTGGAGAGACAGGCTGCTGTGCCTGAAGTGTGATGTTCCCTTTCTTCATAGAATCATAGAATTGTCTAGGTTGGAAGAGACCCTTGGGATCATTGAGTCCAACCATCTACCCTACTCTACAAAGTTCTCCCCTACACCATATCCCCCAACACTACATCTAAACGGCTCTTAAACACTGCCAGGGATGGTGACTCAACCACCTCCCTGGGCAGCCTATTCCAATGCCCAACCACTCTTTCTTTGAAAAATTCTTTCCTAATGTTCAGTCTAAATCT
>NW_009649189.1:1780537-1783997 GCF_000708025.1 Charadrius vociferus | reverse complement strand
TCTGCGAACTTGCTGATGATACACCCTATGTCCTTATTGAGATCATCAGTAAAAACGTTAAACAGAAATGGTCCCAACACTGAGCCCTGAGGCACACCACTTGTGACCGGCCGCCAGCTGGATTTAAATCCATTGAGCACCACTGTTTGGGACCTTCCAGTCAGCCAGTGCTTGATCCAGCGGATTGTATGCTCATCCAGGCCGTGTGAAGCCAGTTTTTCCACAAGAATTGTATAGGGGACAGTATCGAATGCTTTTCGAAAGTCTGGGTATACAATATGAACAGCCTTTCCCTCGTCCAATAATCTGGTTATCTTGTCATAGAAGGAGATCAGGTTCATCTGGCAGGACCTGCCTTCCATAAACCCATGCTGACTAGGCCTGATCCCCTGGTTGCCTATTATGGGGGTTTTGATGGCCCTCAAGATGACCTGCTCCATGACCTTCCCTGGTATCGAGGTTAGACTGACAGATCTATAGTTACCTGGATCCTCCTTTTTGCCTTTCTTGTAGATAGGTGTTACATTTGCCACCCTCCAGTCCATTGGGACCTCCCCAGTTAGCCATGACTTCCTGTAAATGACTTCCTTTCTTCTGCTGTCAAATTCTTTGCTTAGCTCTGCTTAGCTGTGACCTGCTGGTCAGGTCTCCTCCCATAGTAGTGGTGCAGGAAGGAGCCCCTCTTGCAGCCATTGGGAGAGACAGAGAACAAAAAACAGAGGAAAGTCGTCGTGGCTGCCAGGAGCTTGTGGCTGCCGTGTTTTCCTGCCTCTTACACTTCTGTTCTCTGCTCACTTAGTTCAGGGGTTACCTGGCCTTGGAGGGTAACAGCAGAACTGGCAACTTGTTGGGAAGCCACAGGCTTTGTCTGCTTTGTTTGGAGTAGAGCAGACAAGGGGAAGGTGGTTTTGCTTGAGCCTGTGTTTCCCTGAGATCTCAGAGCCCAGCATGCTGCTGGTGTGTCACATATGGCACAGGGGAGTGCTGGCCTGCTGCAGCCCGTGGAGGGCAGGTACCCCTTGGCTCAACGTTTCATTCCAGGGGTGGTGGGAGGGGTACTGGCGGTCCTCCAGGGCAGAAAACTGCTCCTGCACCTCAGTTCTTTTCCAGCTGCTGTCCGCTTTCTCTGTAGGACGCGGTTCAGAAATGCCAAGGGCAAGTCTGTGAAGAAAAGCCGGGACTGGATCCTTGAGAAAAAGGAGCGTAGACGACGACAGGGCAAGTAAGTTCAGCTGGGTCCTACCTCAGCTGAGGCTGACTGTGCTGGTCTGGCCTGCTGTCACCTGTTCAAACTCCTGCCACAAACCCACTTCCCTACCCCTCCCAGAATGACCTGTGGATTGTGCTTAGTTGCCCTCTGCTTTTCTCCACAGGGAAGTGCGAGCAGACACAAAGTACACGGGTCGAAAGCGCCGCCCTCGCTTCTGAATTGCTCTGGATGCTGCTGGCATGGAAGATGGTGTGTTGGTCCCTCCAGTGAGCCTCCAGCAGATGGCACAGATGCGCACCCTGGGCCTGGGACTTGTGGGGGCAGGTCATTTTGGCTCTTGAAGGTGAGCTCGGGTGCTGCCCAACAGCCAACTGCAAAGCTTTCAGCTCGGTTTTCCTGGTGAAGGCAGAGTGGCAGGCTGCTCTGGCCACTTGGTGTCTGCAGTGCCATTGCTTATCTTCCTGCAAGTGCAGTGAGCCATCTGGAGCTCCAGGTGAGCCAGAACATTATATCACACCTTCTCACTAAACAATCGACGACTCAGATGTGTTCCTGGTCTCCTGTGTCCTGCTCTCAGTGCAGAGGAGTACTGAGGTGGGAATGTAGTGCCTTGTTCCCTGCCAACTTCTGCTCTGCCCGCAGGCAGGGAATCGGGAAGTATAAAGGTTGTGTCTCATGAGGGTAAATCTTCCTCCTGGCAGAAGTGGTGATTCCTGTGGTGATTGCTCTTGTGAGTGCTTTGCATCAAGCCCAACCTGTATGCTTGAGTGCTCCGAGGGTGCTGGGTTATTCCGCACCCTAGTCATTGCTCCCCATCACTTCCTCCCTTCCCCTGAAACAGAGAGGTGCCAGCCAGAGCTTTACAGTTATAAATGTTTATTCTACATAAAAATTCCACAAAATGGGAAGCTGTTTTGCACCCAAAGCTTTGGGAGAAGGGAGGCTAGCAGGGAGGGAAAGAATGAAGGAGAAAAGAGGCAACATACAGTGTCATCCAGCCCAGTGAGACAGAGCAAGCCAGGGTCAAGATCCACATAGAAAACAAGGACACTTAGCTCACAGTACAGCAACAGTACAACTCCACGGGGGGCTCGGAAAGCCTTCAAGTACATTAATTACAAAAAAAAAAAAATCCCCAGTTCAAGTGCAAGCTGTGCGTGCCCCACACTGCTTGTGGAATACTGTATCGACACGCTCCCAGCACTGGGAGGGCAGGTGGCACTTGGAACAGAGGTGGTATAGCCCAAAGGACAAGCGGTCTGAGGTTGGGGGCTGGAAAGAAAAAGTGAAATGTCTCCCCAAAGCACAACCACACTGTTGGTGATTTGGTCTGTACATGCAACGACAGGTAGGTAAAAAGGAAGTGAATGGGGCTTCCCGTAGTGCAGGGGTAATTATTGCACCAAAACACCCTCCCCTCACAGCGTGAGGACAGTGTGAGCCTGCCTGTGGGGCAGCAATGGCAGCCTGCTCCCCTGTCTCCCTCACGTCAGAGCCTGGGGCAGAATCACCTACTGTGGCCCCATCTGGCTCCTACTGCTGGGGGGCTGCTGGCGGTGGTGGTACCAAGAAGGAAGGAGCAAGTGCCAGAATCCTCCCAGTGCTCTTCTTGGCCTCGTTCCTTCACAGGGGTGGATGTCGTGAGCTTGTGTCACAAAAGCTGCTGCTTGGAAGAAAAAGTCACCTTGTGCTAGCAGTGGGCATCGCTGCAGGGTGAGAGCCTGAGAGGAGCTTTTTTTGCCTGCCTGCCCAGGAGCAGCCCTGCCAGCAGTGTTATTGCATCCCGGAGGAGGGGGCCCAGCACTCTTGCTGGCTCAGCAGAGCAGAGCGCAGACTATGGTGGCAGGGAGCTGCACAGGGGCAGGAGCAGCAGGCACTCGTGCATCAACTCCAGCGCACTTTCCTGTAGCCAGACATCACCACAGAGTATGGACTCTGCCTGTGCTGGCCTCCTGCCCCGGAGGGGGGCTCCAGAGCCAGCCTGCCCCATCTTACAGGGGTCCTGGTGCCCCAAGCTGTTTAGCGCACAGGCTGCAGTGCTGTAGCTCACATCAGTTGTTGTGGGACTGTGAAAGAAGGGGGCTCCAGTCCTGGATGTTCCCATGGCTGCACCCACTGGGGGCTTGGGCTGGGCAGGGCAGGGAACTGGGCTGGACATGCTTCCCAATGGTGTCTGAATGCAACAAGGGTCTGCATTATGGGACCTCCGGTACCAGTGGCAGGGGAAGAGGCGGGGCTGGGGTGCTGCTG
>NW_009649189.1:1746493-1780469 GCF_000708025.1 Charadrius vociferus | reverse complement strand
GCCACCACGCACGGGGCCGGCGCCCGTGCTACAGCAGCCAGCCAGGGTGGACGAGCAGCCCTGCCCTCACCCTGGCTGGAGCAGGAAGGTGACACACTGCCTGCAGCTGGAGTACTCGCTGCCATTGAGTGCCCTGTTTCTGCTGCCAGCGTCTGGGCTCATGTCTAGCCCCTGTCCCAGTGTGTGGCTGAGCTTGGCCCCAGGTGCCTACTCTGCTCTGGGCTCCTCTGTGGTGCTTTGGCATGTGCATGGGCCAGCTGGAGCCCTGGAGTGTCGGGAGGAATGCGAGGGCAGAGCCCTGTCCCCAGCCTGAGGAAAACGGAGTGGCAACACAGGGCCCCTCCGAGCTGCCAGCAGGCTCAGGCCACCCCACAGGGGCTATGTCCACGTAGTGGGCATGGCGGAGGGCACAGGGCACCCAGGTGCTCCCTCAGCACCCCACCGGGTGCAGGTGCCTCACTGGATGGCCCAGGGGATGAGCAGGAAGAAGGGCGCTGTGCTGGGAGGAGGTGGCAGGGGCAGGTGGATGCCAAGAGGTGCTGAAGGGGCAGTCAGGCTCTGCCCTACTCAGGAGGATAGAGGAGGAGGAAGGCTGCTGCTCCGAGCTTGCAGGGGGATGGATGCAACAAGGGCTGCTCTGGGACCATGACAGGAGAAAGCCCAACTGCCTCCAACCCCCAGCCATGGGTGCCTATGTGGAGTAGTGAGGCTGGAAGCAACCCTGCTCCCAGGCAAGCATTGCCAGGGGCTGCAGGCATCGGAGCCAGCCCCAAAGCCCGACAGCCAGAGTGCAGGCCTGGGGGCAGCAGGAGCCAGGGCCACCATGTGCCGGGGCTGAGAACAGAAAGATGAGGCTTTGGTGCAGGTCAAGCAGCCAGTTTGAGACATGCTGGTCTTTAAGTACCTGTGCCTTCGTGCCCTGCCGGGCCAGCACCAGGGTGCAGCACAGGTCCCCACGTGGCCTGTCCCAGTCCCCAAGCAACTGTGGTGGCCCCCAGCAGCAGCTTCTCATCCCACCCTGCTCCACCAGGCACCTATTGCCAGCAGTGGCACGTCCGGCCCCTGGCATCCACACCAGGGCGAGGGCTTGCCAAGGGAGGGAGATGGCATGGCCACGGGACAGGCAGGGACAGGGGGAGGCAGGGCTTGGCAGAGTGCACCCCTGGGGAAGGGCCCCGTGAGAGAAGCAGCCCAAGGAAAGGTGTTTGCAAGCACAGATGTGGCTGACAGACATGAGAGCTCTGGCTGGAGCTGATGGGGAAGCTGGGACTGGGCACTGTGCTCCCGTGGACCCCTAACACCCTTCATCAGTCCCTCTTCATCCTCGCCTGTCACTAACACAGACTGCCCAGCGCAGGAGGAGCAGCAGCGCCCAAGGGCATCTCTGTTCCCACCTGGTCCCAGCCAGCCACCTAGGCTGGAGCAGTGATGAGAACTCGGGTTCCCCCCTCAGGGTCCCCCTTGCACCCATCACCGTCCCCTGCACCCTGCCTACACCCCGGGGCCGGCGCTCCCTCCACATAGACGCACCGCACCGCACACACAGCGTCACAAACAACCATGCATTAGAAACTGAAATGCTGCTGGGAGGCTCCGGGGCTGCGTGGTTCACTCCGGCGCGGCTGCGGCCCCACGGCACGCGTGGCTCCGTCCATCGCACACAAACAGTCCCGTGGGGTGAGTCTAGCCGAAAATGCCGCCGAAGGTGGAGGCAATGACGATACCCAGGATCACACAGCAGATTATGATCATGATCTTCTTCTGCTCAGACGTCCCAGCGCAGGCAGGGAGAGAAGGGAGAGGGGACTGTGAGTGTTGGTAACAGGCTGGCCCCCGAGAGCTGGGGGCTGCCATCTGCCTTGTCCCTGTTTGCCCATGGTGAGCTCTGAGCAGCACCATGGGACCCAGAGGGGCTCCAGCAGCCCCAGGGCAGGGACAGGCATCCCAGCTCCCCCTTCAGCCCTGGGCTGGCAGAGCTGAGCTGGTGGCCCCTGGGTCCCTGAGCTGCCAAGCTGATATGGGACCAGGTGTGGGCACCAGGATAGGCAGCTGGCACTGCGCTCAGGGTCAGAGCTGGACCATGCCTTTTCTTGACTTTTGCCAAGGGACGTGGTTCTCACAGCAGGTCTGGCCCACATGATCCACCCTGTCCCTTTGCCTTCCCCCAGGAAGCACACACACCCCGTGGCTCATCATAAGCGCTCAGGCAGCCTGTGCCAGGGAGCTCTGCCTCAGCTGGTGCCACCAGCGGGACCTGTGCTGCATCCAGTGGTGTGGGGTAAAGCAGTGCCCAGGCACCCGTGAGGCTGCGCCATGCTGCCTGCCCCTCTGTGCTGGGCAGGCAGGGGCCTGCCCGTGGGATGGAGATGTCAGCAGTGTAGGCAGGGAAGGATGGGCCCCAGACAGTGCTGTGACTCACCCGTCTGGCTTTGCTCTGGTACTTCACCGCCTTTTTGGTGTCAGAGACGGCCCGCTCCACATAGTCCACCGAGTGCTCCACGTTGTACTCGATGCGGTCAATCATCTCACCCTGCAGAGCGGGGACAGAGCCCATGCGCGTGCAGACTTGAGCTCCTTCCTGCTCTGCTACTCCCCGGTACCTTATGGATGTCACCTTGCCCTACAGCCCTGCACAGGAGAAAGAGGGACTGTCAGATGCCTGCAGGCTGTAGGTGCCCCAGGGCCGGGGCTCTGGACCATGGGCTCTGTCCCAGAGGGCTGAGACCTCTGTGCTCATCCCAGCAGGGAGGCAAGCGAGGGTGAGGGAGGTCACAGGGGTTCCCCAGTCCCATCCTGGCTTGCTGGCCACCCTGTCTGGTATCTCAGGTGATATCAAAGCCACAACAGGATCTACACCGACACCACACAGCATGCTGCTGAAACAGGTGGTATGGTGGGGGAGCAAGGACCACACCAGCAGCAGCTTGTTGGATGCTCACAAAACCACACGCATGCAGGGACAACCGCTCTGATCTGCACAAGCACCCTGCTGAGCGCAGAGGACCCCGGAGTGATGCTGGCAAGGCCAGACTGCAGGGCCCTGCAGGGACTCCTACCCCGCTCTGCCCCACCAGCTGCAGGGGTGGGCTGGGGATGTGGACTCCTGCGGACACAGACCGGGGTGAGTGTCCCCAGCCTGTCCACCTCCTTTGGCTGCACAGGGAAGCAGCCAGGTCCTGCAGTAGCTGGATACAAAACGTGTCATTCATGTGACCAACAGGGTTGGTGGCTTGAAGCCCAGTGCCATCCTGCACAGGTCATGGCCAGCAGCTCTGCAATGTTCCTTTCTCAGCCTAATGCTGGAGAGCATGGGGAGGACGAGCCTTGCAAGCCCAGGGGTGCTTTGGTATTACCCCCTTGCTGCTCCCTGCCTTGCCTAAAGCTGCTGCTTCTCCCTCCCACCCGTGCCATGCCTGGGGCAGAGCAGGCAGCTGCCACCACTGCTGTCAGCCCAGCACCCCTCTGCTCCTGGTGCCAGCAGCTCAGAGCCTCCCACCCCACAGAGAAACGCTCTAGCTGTTACAGCAGGGCAGAGAACTACAAATGCCCCACATCTGTCCCCCAAGGCAAACAGGAGGGGGCACCAACACCACAAGTGCCACAGCCACCCTTTCCCTCCTGCCACAGGCAGGCCCTAGCGCCATGCGAGAGCCACAGACATGCAGAGCACAGCCATGCAGAGCAGAGCATGCAGCACTGGCGGGGACTTGGTGGGGCTTTACCTGCCACTGATGTCTCCTCGGGCCGTGGCAGCATGGCGGGCAAGAAGGGGGGGTGAGCAGAGATGCTGGAGCGCATGCCCAGCTGAAGGGCCAGGTGCCGTGGGCTGGTGGCACAGCCAGGGGTGGCCTGGCAGGACCACCGAGGCTGGCGGCATCCTGAGCTCACAAGGCAGGGCCCAGTGCTCCAGGGGAGATGGAGAAATCTTCGCCTGCATGGCAGCCACCCATTGCCCTCCAAAGTCCATCACCAAACCACCCACCCCAGGCACACAGCAGCCCCCGCCTCTGGGATGCAGGGTGGGTGGCTCCAGCCCCAGGGAGCCCAGCTCAGCCCCAGTGGGAACTGCGTTGGTCCCAAATACAGTTTTTCCCCAGCCAGGGGACCACCGGTAGCCCCATCGCACTCCAACCTCTCACTCTAGGTGAGCCAGCCACTGCGCCACAGTGTCTCCTACCTGGCTCTCCACCAACATGGCCATGTCCATGAACATGTCGTGCAGCTCTCGGATGCTGTTCTCCAGTTTGATGATCTCACTGTGTCGCGTCTCAATCTCATTCAGTGCCTGCTTGGTGATGTTTGAATCCATAATGATCTGCAACAAAATAGGGCCACTCACATCTCATCATCACACTCAGCCCCTCAGATGCCAGGAATAGGGGCCCCAAGAGAGGGAAGAGCCGGAGCTCAGCAGTTTGCAGCAAACCGCTGCCCTACCCTCCAGCCAGGATGCAGCCCCTACTCAGGCAGCATCGTCAGGCCAGACCTGAGCACCCAGGTCCCACCTCCTGCATGGGCTGTGCTCATCACTCTTGTACTGGGACCACTGTGGCAGCACGTCCACCAGCCAAGCCCCCGGGGACAAGGGGGCTGGCTTGGCTTTAGCCTGTGCCAACGCTTACCCCGGAGGAGAAGATGGCCGGGTTGCCGCTCTCCAGCATGTCCTCCAGCTCCTCACTGGTGGTAGTCCTGCCAGCTGCAAGTGACACAACATGGGTCAGCCATGAGCCCTCTGTCCCAGCCACATCCCGTAGCCCTACTGCAGGGCTCTGCTGGCTCTGTGGCATCTCCTGAGAGTGGAGCAGAGCAAACCTTCCAATCCCGAGAGTGCAGTGGACACTTTGAGGGGCTGCCATCCCGCAGCCCAGCTTTGTACTAGCGCTGCGACTCCTCTTTTTAAGGGGGGTCAAGCTGCCAGCTGCCTCCTGGTCAAGCTGCCCATTCCTGCAGGGCAGGGAGTGGTGCCAAAGGACTGGCAGCCACCAGCACCCAGTTGGTGAGCTGTGCAGGAGGAGGGATGGAGAGCAGAAGGCCAAGAGCAGGGATGCTCTTGGCAAAGCCCATCTCAGGCCAGTTCAAGGCCACGAGCACACTGGGCTCAGCAGGGCTCGCTGGCCTAGCAGGCACTGGTGCAGTCGCTGGGCTGTCTGAGTTTTAGCCCTGCAGCTGCATAACAGAAACCAGGCTCCATCCTTCCCCATGTGACACAGCCCTCCTCCTCGTCCCCAGGGTGGTACCTTCAACCCCACAGCTCCTTTGGAAGGAATTCCCCGTTGTGCATGGTTTGCCTTCCCTTTCCCATGGACATACTACATACACTGCTACAGAGGAGAGCGATATTAATCACTCTATGAGTTATACTGATCCTCCACCATTAATTGCAGTGTGTTCTTCAGGCTAACAGCCGGGTTGGACCCGTGAAATTATAGTGCTAAACAGAGACGGTGGCACTGGGCAGGCTTTTGCTGGGACTGCCCAGTGGGAGCAGGTCACACAGAGAGAGCAGGAGGCATCCCACCGGCATGATCAGGAGCAGATGGGCAGGAGCAGCTAATGAAGCAACTTTACCAAGCCTGACAAACCCAAAACCAGCAGAAGGGCCGGCAGGGAAGGGCTGGGCTCTGGTATGGTGCTTGCCTGTGACATGCTGCCTGCAGGCTCTGTCAGTGGTATTGAAAGGGATATTAACATCCTCCAGGATGAGTCCAGGGCACCTCTGAATGGGAAAATGGAGGAGACATGGCAGAGCCCAGGGGCAGCCCACAGGACAATGCTACCTGCTTCCAGCAGCACTGCAGCAGGGGCTCAGACCAGGGAGATGCCCAAAACCTTGAACCCAGTCCAGACCTTCACCACAAGTGATGCAGTGCCCCAGGGAGCATCTGTGGGGGGGGAGGGCCTGCTTGCGCAGCCATGTCTGACGACCACCCAGCAGGCATGGTGCATGCTGCCACTCTGCCTGGGGAGTTCCTCCAACACAGACATCTCCACACTTCATTACATGTCTCTTTCTTTGCAAGGTCCTGCACCTACATTGGGGCAACCCCCAGTACCAGCACAGACTGGGGGAAGGATGGATGGATGGATGGATGGATGGAGGGATGGAGAGCGCCCTGTGGACTGGGGGAGACTGGTGGGTGACAAATGGGACATCAGATGGCAATGTGCACTCACAGCCCACAAAGCCAAGCGTCTCCTGGGCTGCATCCCCAGCAGCGTGGCCAACAGCAAGAGGGAGGGGATGCTCCCCCTCTGCTCTGCTCTCCTCACACCCCCTCTGCAGGACCCGCCTCCAGCCCTGGGGTCCCCAGCACAAGGCAGGCGTGGACCTGGTCAGAGGAGGCTAGCAAAATGCTCCAAGGGCTGGAACACCTCTGCTGTGGAGAAAGGCTGAGAGAGTTGGGGTTGCGCAGCCAGGAGAAGAGACGGCTCCGCACAGACCTTACTGCGGCCGCTCAGTACTTAAAGGGGGTTATAGGAAAGAGGGAGAGAGACTTTTGACCAGCGCCTGCAGGGACAGGACAAGGAGCAGCAGTTCTAAACTGACTGAGGGTGGGGTTAGGTTGGACATGGGGAAGAAATGTTGTATCATGAGGGTGGTGAGACACTGGCGCAGGTTGCCCAGAGAAGCTGTGGCTGCCCCATCCCTGGAGGTGTTCAAGGCCAGGTTGGATGGGGCTTGGAGCAACCTGGTCTAGTGGGAGACTCCTTGCCCATGGCAGGGGGGTTGGAGTGGGTGATCTCTGAAGGTCCTTTCCAACCCAAACTATTCCATGAGTCCCTGATCCTATGACATGACTACAACAAAGATCCAAAGTCCCAGAAGACAGAGCTGGAGACAAGCTATCTTGGACCTGAGCCCACCCTGGGAACAAGGCCAGAGTTGTGGCTGAAGACAGGTACCCCTGCAGCATGGCTGGGCTGGGTGGCCCAGGCCTGATCTTACACAGTTCCTGGACCCACCTCTACCCCCTTGCAGAGGTACAAGTCCCGTGTGAGGCTGGTATAGACAACTAAGCCCTGTTAGTGCCCCAAGAGCCCTGAGAAGCTGCTGCTTTGCAGCAAGAGAACAACCCGTCCCCTGTCTGTACCCATGTGAGCCCGTAGCTGCAGGTGAGGGCTGAGCTCTGCCATCTGCACGCTTATGAGTCTAAGGAGCTGCATAATGCAAATGTCCCCTTGGGTTGATCACCTTCCCCATCTTCCCCAGTTCCAGGAACGATCCACAGCCCATTTCCAGCCACCATTACATGTTTTAGGGTGACAGAGCGTCACTCCCACCAAGGGCGACCCACAACACCCCCTTCTTGCCTGTTGGCTCCTCACTCTCAGCTGAAACTGGGAAGGGAGAACAAGGGCTCAAACAGCACAGATTCACAAACCCTCCTGTTGACTGTGCTCAACTCTGAGCAGTCACTGGCACAGGGACAAGGAGCACAGTGCATCAAGGGCTACTTGCTCTGGCCAATTCAAGCCCAAGAGACAGCCCCGAGGGCAAGCAGTGGGATCAGCTCCAGGAGATGCCACGTCTCTCGCAGGCAGAAGAGGGATGGGATGCAGGATACACGTTCTCATCCTGGCTCTCACCACTTCCTCGCTGCCCTGTTCCCCTGTTGCAGAGCATGGGACTGGTAAAGGTTGTGGCAAGAGCAAAGACATCACATGGATTAACAACCAGCCAGCAAGTGCAGGCTTGGCCAAAGGCCATAGCTGGTCAGGCTGAGCCAAAGCACAAGGCCTGGAGGCTGCATCTCACCCACACTGTCCACCACAAAGTTAGCCAAAGCTGTATAAACAACCTGCAGGACACCCAAGGACTTCCCAGGGAGTCCACCGCTTTCTGGCTATGTTTCTTGGTTTGGAAAGGCTGTCATTAGCTCCTCAACAGCAATAAAATCAGATGAAAGCATGATGGATACTTGGTTGATCTGCTGCCCACATCACCCCAGAGCTGCTCCGCAGCCACAAATGGGAGTAAAAGGACTGAGTCAATGCAAGGTGCCCACAAAGGGGGAAAAGCCTGGGGGAAAACCCCTGGCCTGAAACTTGGAAAAACACTGGAAAATCATGAGAGCTGGACCTCTGCCTCCCCAGAGAGCTCCAGAGGACATCTACTTCTTACTTGGCATCTCTAGAAATTCGAGTTTCCTGGGGAGAAGAAGCTCTGCCAATGAGCAAAGCACCACAGAGCATCACTGGGAGCTGCAGCGTAGAGGGAGAAGCAAACTCATCCCTGAGCTGGCAAGGACAGAATGGCGAGAGACAATGCACGGGTCATGGTGCAGCAGGGCTATCAAAAGCTCTGGGACAGGCAGAGACATGAAGCCACCAAAGACACTTTCCACCTCAAGGCCACCGCACAGTCCTGTGATGTCCAGCTGGATGGAGTGACTGTCCCCAATGACCAGCTCCCAGGGGATGGGGCAGGAACAGCTCCATCAGGGCGTGCAAGACCCTGGGGAAGCTCCCAGGAAAGCCTCCAGTGCCACAACTCACACCCATCATACAGCTGATGCCAAATGCCAGTTTGCCCAATTCTGTATGCCAGACATTCCATAAATAGGGACAACTTCAGGCACCCCAACGCTGCAGAAGTCAAACATACCATGGCTGTATTAGCTGTAATGGCTCAGCTGGGCTCCTTCAGCTTGCAGCATCCCTCCTCCCAGCGGCAGGGCTGCACAAGCACCCACAGAGCCAGAGCAGCCCCCAGACTCCCCTGGCTCAAGGGCAGCTTGGGATACATCCACAGCTTGCCTTTCTGCACATCAGTTAACCTGGTCTCGCACAGCGGGGCGCAGGTTGATTAATTCTCACAGTGCCTTTGGAGATGGCAGATGCTTTATTTTTGGCTCCTCGGTCTCGCACATAACAAAACTGTTCATAAAAACAAGCAGCGTCTGTGCAGTGCTTCCATGGCTTCAAAGCTGCATACCCACCACAGACAGCTCCTCCAAACCTCAAGTCCAATTTCTCTGGGAGCAAATCCTAATTAGATTTAAGATGTCATTTCTCATAATGGACAAAACAGAGAGGAAAAAACCGAAGGAGCGACACCTCCCACCGCAGGCAGCACGGAGGCTGGTGCCAGGGTATCACGGCTCCCAGCCGGCAGACATGGCTGGGAGGCACGGTCCAGGCAGAGGACAGCCACCGAGCATCTGTCCTGCCATCACCAACCCCAGGACACGGCACATCCTGCGATCCCTCCATGGCATCTGCAGTCTGGGTGTGTTTGGGAGCAAAGTGAGTGAGTAAGGGGTTGCGGGGGGGGAGGGCAACGATTAAGGCTGGGGTAGAAGCAGTGGGAGAGGAGATGATACCCACTTCATCATGTCAGACAGGCTCTCCAGCTCAGAGAGGGTCACTGAGGCACTACTCTGGCACACACAGACATGGTGGTGCCTACACAAGAAGAAGGGGCAAACCCTGAGAGGGCTGTGGGGAGCCCCAGGGGGTGGCTGCAGCCTGAGACAGTGACTCTACATCACCATTTCTTCTGCAACTGTCCTACTTCCAGAGCAAGAAACAGATACAGTTAGGATGGAGAAGCTCACCAAGGGCTGGGGAGCCTCCCCAGAGCAGCTGAGAAGTCCCTGCTCTCTTACTTTCAAAACCCAAGTAATTTACTGGCTTTGCTGTCAGAGCTCCCGGCACTTTCTATCTTTGGATCCATCAGCTGAAAATGAGAGCTGAGGATTTCATAGAGCTTTGTGCAGTTGCCACATCCCAGCTGAGCTCCGTTCAAAAGAGCCTGTTCAAGAGCCCCCGGAGCAGCAGGGACTGAAGGTGCTGGCTGAGACACCCCAGGACGAGCAGAGCCCTCTGCCCAGGAAGCACTCCTGATAAAACCTCAATAAGCTTGTTGCTTTTGACAAGCCTTTTTGCCAGAAGAGATTTTCTGCTGTCCTGACAGAGGAACCCAGCTTTTGCAAAATAGAGCACGCAGGATTGTGTACCTTCCCAGCACAGATCCCATACTGCATCTGCTCCACACCTCCACCCCGAAGGGAAAGCAGGTCCCTCACCATCACCGACTAGGATACCTCCTCTGCACCCAGCCACTGCACCACAGCGAGTGTTGAGCAGCCTTTTCCTTGTGCTCCATCAATGTTCTGTCAGGCACCGACAGCCTGGCAGGATGGACAGAGCAAAGGTGAGTATTAGGGGATTAGAACATCTCTCTTATGAGGAAAGGCTGAGGCACTTGGGTATTTTTAGTCTAGAGAAAAGAAGACTGAGGGGGGATCTTATCAACGCTTATAAATCCTTCAAGGGAGGGTGCCAGGGGGATGGGAACAGTCTTTGTTCAGTCGTGCCCAGTGAGATGACAAGAGCTAATGGGCACAAACTTGACCATAGGAAGTTCCATCTTAACATGAGGAGGAACTTCTTTCCTTTGAGGGTGGCAGAGCACTGGCACAGGCTGCCGAGAGAGGTGGGGGAGTCTCCCACTCTGGAGACATTCAAAACCCGCCTGGACACCGTCCTGTGCAACTGCTGTAGGTGCCCCTGCTCTGGCAGGGGGTGGGACTGGGTGAGCTCCAGAGGTCCCTTCCAACCCTGACCATTCTGGGATTCCGTGATTCTGTGAGTATAATTTAATATATCTCCATAATTTAAGCAGAGCAGAAGAGTCCTTCCAAAATCTGGGAGTAGAAAAACAAGAGGAAGGTTTCTTTCAGGTCTGCAGACAATGAAGGACCTGCCTAAGTCCTTTCAAATCTTCTCTCTTAGAAAGGAGGCATAGAGATACGTTAAATTCCTATTTACATTACAAGCCACCCCTGTGGCTGGATATCACTTACAGCATGACATTAGCTGATGAATGAGTTAGTCAGCTGGAGCAGTGACACATTCATCATCCTGCTTTACATTAAACATCAAGTTCTTGTTGAGACTCATGTCAGTCAACCTTTCCATTCAGCCAGTGTGAAACATTTCTATTATTATTATACATCATAAAGACTAATCTTAACAGAGGAAAGGCTTGCACAGCCAAGTCTCCTTCTAGCCCTCCACAGAAACCACCATACCCCATCAGCACCCAGATGCCCAGGCATCTGCGGCTCATGAAGGACATTCCTACAGGTGACCTTCAGGGACACTATTCTGACTCAAAGGTCTCCTACATTATTATTCGTGCTGAGTTTGTTTGTCAGAAAAAAAACCACCTGGAATAGGCTTCAGACTCTTTCATTTTAAGAACAAAAAACCATGACACCCCTCTGACAATGAGATTATTTGCAAAAAAAATCTCCTTTAAACCCTGCATCCCCTGACTTCTCCCATGCTTGCTTATTCTCAAAATTATGGTGGTTCTTCTTCGCTGGGAGACAACCACATTTCTTTAAAACTAACCAGGTATCACTGATTGCCCAGAAGAACCACCAGGTTTTGTTGACAGCTAAGAGCAGACTTCACCTCAGCGACTGGCTCTGAACAATGCAGGGAGATCTTAATGCCATGGAGGTGACAGCCTCAGAAGTGTCACCTGGGGCCCACCTTTGGCCAGAAGACACCACTATTGCTGCTAAGAGCCATCAGGACCTGCGTCCAGGGAGCTGCCTGGGGCAGGCACCAAGGCTCGTGCTCCTCCTGCAGCAAGGGAAGTGGCTGGGAGCTGCAAGTGCCCCCATCTCAAGAGCTTACTTCTCTGGTTTTATATTTAGTTCAGTTCACCCACGATGAAAAGTACCCAGAGGAAAGGCAATGCAACACTCAGGAGTCAGGAATTCCCGCTAGCTTCTTTGAATTCAAAATTAGCTGCAAACAAGGAAGACATTTCTCTCCTTGTGTTCTCTGCACTCTCTACGCAGCATTTAAGAAAATCTGAGGGGAGTTTTTGCACTTTGCTGGATGTAGTTTGACACCGAAATGCAAGGTACCACTACATGCCTATTCCCAGCAGTAGCCATGTCCTGGTTGCTCCCACAGCCCCTGTGCACCTCCGGGTTTTCACAGGGGAGCTCTGCGTAGCTGCGGGAGCAGCTCTGACCCAGCACCAGAGATGGCCCCACGGTGCACAGAGCGCAGCTGTGTCCCCTCTCCAGGTTTACTCACTGATCTCCAGCTGCCTCTGAATCCTGCCCTTGCAGCGTTCCCGGTAGTCAGTCTGTGTGGCGTTGTACTCGGACATCACCTCCACGAACTTGCGTGACAGCGTTGAGTGCTGCAGAGGGAAGAAGAGAGAGCAGGGTGAGCGTCCCGCAGGAGGGAGAGACCTGCCACCCCTGAGCCAGAGGAAGGCTCAGCCCTGAGCACCTCTTCTAGCAGCCCAAAAAGCATTTCTAGCCCACAAGCTGCTCTGAGGAGTGTGACAAAGCACAAGGGGGGCAGGTGGCAGCAGGTGACATGGCCTGGGGGGAGTGGACCAGACACACCACTCACCCAAGCCCAATGCAAGCACAGCCTTCACCCTCAGAGGAAGGACACCCCGGAGTGGCAGCAGTCCCGTGGGCCATGGCTGGCAGCATCCTCCTCACACCACACCACAGCTTGTGCCCAAACAGCCCAGAGCCGAGGTGACAATGGTGCCCTGGGTCGAGCCCAGCCTGCCTCTGCCAGGCTGCCGGGATGTGCCAGACCCGGCACAGGCGCAAGACGGACCAAACCTGCCCCAAACCAAGCAGCTGCCTGCAGAGCTGCCAGCCCAGGGCAGATGATGTGATGGAGCTGCCACACAGAGCACCCTCACCTTAGTAAACTGCTTTCCGTTTTCCAGGAAACGTGCCAGAAAACCTTGGAATTATGCCTGACCAGGGTCCAGCTAAACAAATTTACCTCCCCAATGCTGGCTGCTGCCGCCAGAGGGAAGCACACCCCTGCGTGAGCCCCCACCCTGGGGCCTGACTTGCTGTCTGATCCAGCTGCCAGGCTGAGCGCAGCAAACAGCCCTGAAGATGTCCCAGGAAGGTCAGGACAGAGCATCACGTGCATTCTCCATTCAAACACTTGTGTCTCCTGAATGAGCCCTTTCCCCAATACGCCAGAAATCGAGTTTCATGATGATGGAGGCACAGAATGATTTGGGTTGGAAGGGAGCTTCAAAGATCATCCAGACCAATGCCGCCCATGCCATGGGCAGGGACATCTCCCACTAGGACAGGTTGCTAGAACATAAAAGCCTTTGGACTGCTTTTTGGGGTTGTAGAAGGCTGTGTTTGGAGGTAGTTTTGCTTGCAAGTAAAATAGGGAGCAGTTTGACTGCTTATAAAGACACAGTAAAATCCACCCTGCAGCTGGGAGCTTTGCTCTGACCGATGGCACTTGCACAACGTGAAGAACTGCCAGCAGTGGGTCATGGGACTCAGTTGTGCCTGCCGAGCAGGGTCGGAGCAGCAGCTCTGCTGGTGCTGGCTGCCCTCACACTGCTTCAAGCTCCTTGCCCTCTGTGGCTGTTGGCAGCAGCTGTTCCCCGCCGTGTGCTCCCACCCCTTTTTTAGGCGGGAAGAGCTGGCAAAGGGGGGTCGTGGGTCGCCCTTGGTGGGAGTGACGCTCTGTCACCCTAAAACATGTAACAGTGGCTGGAACGAGCTGTGGATCCTTCCAGGAACTGGGGAAGGTGGGGAGGGTGATCAACCCAAGGTGATGTTGGCATTAGGCAGCTCCTTAGACCCATAAGGGCGCAGATGGCAGACCTCAGCCCTCACCTACAGCTATGAGCTCACATGGGTACAGACAGGGGACAGGTTGTTCTCTTGCTGCAAAGCAGCAGCTTCTCAGGGCTTTGGGGGTACACTTGTCACAGAATGGTGGACTCTCAGAGTCGTTTCGGTTGGAAGGGACCTTCAAAGATCATCCAGTCCGACCCCCCTGCCGTGGACAAGGACATCTCCCACTAGACCAGGTTGCTCCAAGCCCTGTCCAACCTGGCCTTGAACACCTCCAGGGATGGGGCAGCCACAGCTTCTCTGGGCAACCTGCGCCAGGGGCTCACCAACCTCGTGGTACATTTCTTCCCCCTGTCCAACCTAACCCCACCCTCGATCAGTTTAGAACTTAAGGGGCTCTGAGGTCTCCCGTTTTTGGCCTTCTCTTCTCCAGGCTGAACCCCCCCAACTCTCCCAGCCTGTCCTCCCAGCAGAGGGGCTCCAGCCCTTGGAGCATCTTCGTGGCCCTCCTCTGGACCTGCTCCAACAGCTCCGTGTCCTTATGTTGAGGGCTTCCGAGCTGGATGCAATATTCCAGGTGGGGTCTCCCCAGAGCAGAGCAGAGGGGAAGAATCCCCTCCCTCCCGCTGTTGGCCACGCTGCTGGGGATGCAGCCCAGGAGACGCTTGGCTTTGTGGGCTGTGAGTGCACATTGCCGTCTGATGTCCCATTTGTCACCCACCTGTCTCCCCCAGTCCTTCTCTGCAGGGTTAAAAGCCTCCCTTTCCAGAGAAGGCAAATCTGTTGCACAAATCTGAAGCGAAGCCAAATCCTATACTGTGTCAAGCCAGAAACACTCATGCGTCTTTTCAACCATGCAGAAGATGCAACAGCATGTGGCTGAGAGGCCCCATCTCACACACCCGTCCAGGGCACTCAGCATCACTCTTGCATGCACCAGGCACCTGCAAGGTGGGACCAGCCGACGGTACTGCTGCATGGGAAAGAAGGCTGTTGATACCCAACATCACCCTGCAGACTGCTCATGCAGCCCAACCCAGAGAGCCAGGACCAACAGGAGATATGGGGAAATGGCAGAAGGTGAAAGGAGAGGAGGTGATGGAAAAGGGATAGGAAAAGAGGATACTCAGAAAGGATCAGAAAGAAGATACGGAGAGACTGACACGATGAAGAACCTCCGGACGAGTGTTCCCTCAGGGACTTACAGGGCCAGAAGCATGGCCTGAGCTCACCCTTAGAGAGTTACAGCTCAGAGAGCTGAACCTAAGGGTTGTTCCCAGACCTGCTAAGCTGGAACAACTCTCAAAGCCTCTAGGCAAGGGGGGACTGGTGCAACGCAGCATCTCTGCAAGGTCAGCCATGCCTGGTGCACACTGGTGCTCAGACACTCACGAAATTGGTACACCCGGAGAAGCCCCAGCCAACACACTCCTACTTCCAGGAGACGGCACCGGAGACATCTTGGAGATATACTTGCATTTGCTTTGCAGCTATTCTAAACAAGCAGCAGCTTGGTATTTATGGCAGAGCCTCAGACTCGGCTCATCTTGTTCTTCCTCTGATGGCAAACCTCACACGAAAGCCCCCCGGCACCTTCAGCTTCAGCAGGCAGCCTCTGCTTGAGATGTGCCCGGCCCAAAGCAAGGTCAAAACAGCTCCTGAGCTACATGGCTTGAAATCCAGCAAAGACATGATGTGCCATCCAAGTGACTCTTCTGCCTTTTCAAAATTGTTCTCCTAAAATCCAGTCCGTTCTCATTCAGCTGAGAAGTATGAACATATGTTGATCTGCAGCTAAATATAGCCTGGGTGTTGAATGACACCTCTTTCTGCTAATCAGTATACCATGCCATACCTCTTTTACTTAAGAAGTTATTTAACTTGGTGTTTATTTTGTCAGATTGTTATTTTATGTTCCCATGGGCATCCCACGTGTCTACAAAATGGCAGGAACGTGTAGTTTCATGTAAAATGGGCTGCAAAAAGCATTTTAAATGGCTTTCAGTCATTAAATAAAACTACCTGAATATTCAGAGTAAACAAAAAGCATATAAAAATGTACGTTGCATTTGAAAGAAACTCATTAAACAGAAAGCATTAACTAAAATTAGGAAATGGGGTTGTTTCACCTGGGGCAAGCAACTTTTCACTCCCCAAACATGGGGAAAGCAGCCCAATTTGCCAGAAAGCTTGATTTCCAAAGGGCTCATACAGCTCTGGGTACCCACAGGGAGCTTTGAAACCCCCACAAAGCATATACTGAATCCTGGGACCTTGGCCTTCAATGCTTTTAATTAGGCGAAAGACTTTTCTGAAGTGCTCATCCCATGGGGGACTATAGGGTGGATGCCAACCTTCCTCCTGAGCCTGTCAGGCTTACGGGGGTAGGAGAGATCCCACTCCTGAGTTCCCACCGGCTGGGTTTGTTTCAGTGTTTGAACTAGTCCAAGCAAGGTGAATACTTCCACCGCACCAGCTAGATAAACCATGTCCAAAAGGAACTATAGCAAAAGCTATTCTGACTAACAGGGACCAAAAGTAATGATGTTTGGAAGTATGTAAATAGTAGCTTTTGCTGTGTTATGAACTCAACATTTGATACTTATAGAAACATGGAAAATACTGTCGAGACTTCTGGGAACCTACATCCCTGGCAATGTTTCTGGGCTGAGGAAGCCCTTGGGAGCTGTGACCCCAAAGCCCCCCCGTAGCCTTCTGCTGCTGGTGGGCTGACTGAGGCAGGCTGCTTTATTCAAACTGCTGCTGTGGAATGGGGACAAACAGAGTGGTTTTAATGTAATGAATTTAGAACATGAAACAACTTTCCTCGGTGCAGAAGCAGCGCAGGACCCAGGCTGCCCCTGGGACCAGTGTGCTGCAGGCTCGTGGAATCACACAATCACAGAATCATAGAATCCCAGGTTGGAAGGGACCTCAGGGATCATCTGGTCCAATCTTTCTTGGCAAAAGCACAGCCCAGCACGCTGGCCAGCTGAATCTTAAAAGTGTCCAATGTTGGGGAATCCACCACTTCCCTGGGGATAGATTATTCCAATGGCCGATTGTTCTCATTGTGAAAAAATTTCCTCTTGTGTCCAACCGGAACCTCCCCAGGAGTAACATGCACCCATTGCCCTGTGCCTTTTCCATGTGACTCCTTGTAAAAAGGGAGTCTTCATCTTTTTTGTCACCACAAAGTTTGGGACAGCCACTGAGGGACAGACTCATGCTCCCACAGAAGAAGCCAGCACCGTTGGCTGCCCCAGGACTGTGGCCAGAGGACCAGCCCAACTCCCATCAGTGAGCGATGCTGGGTCTGAAAATACCGTTAAACATTTTCACCAGTAACCTGGGATAGCAGAGTGGAGTGCACTTTCAGCAGGTTTGCAGAAGAAACTAAACTGGGGAGAGTGACAGAATACAGGGCTGGTATTCAGGGGGACCTCAACAGTCTGGAGAAAGGGGCTGACAGGAACCCCATGAAGGTCAAAGGCAAATGCAGCATCCTGTGCTGGAGACAGGATGCACGTCGCAGGACAGGCTGGGGGCCAGCTGGCCAGAAAACACCTACAGCTCACAGAGTCCTCATGGACATCAGGCTGCCCAGGAGTCAGCAGTGAAGGTAAAACTCATCGCAGGCTGGGTGAGCAAAAGGACAGCCAGTGGGGTGAGGACAGGGATTGTTCACTTCCACCTAGAGCTTGTGAGACCAGAACTAAAGTGCTGTGTTGTGCTTGGGATTCCCCAAAACGCATCATGTGGGAGTGAGGCCGGTTGAGGCCACCAAGGTGGTCTGGGCTGGAGCACAGGACAAATGAGGACAGGCAGCATTTGACCAGCTGAAGGTGATAAAGCTCAGGGGGATCTTATTGCTGCCTACAACAACCCAGTGGAAGAATGGAGAGAAGCTGAAGCCACACTCTTCTTGGTGGTGCACAGGGGCAGTACAAGAGGTGACAGAACAAGCTGGGTCACAGGGAATTCCAGTTAAATATTAAAGGGGGAAAAAATCATGCTAAGGGTGGTCAAACACTGCACCAGGGCCCAGAGGACCCACGGACTGATGCCCATGGCATCTCCATCCTTCTAGATACTGAGAATGCAGCTGGACGAGGCCATCAGCAACCTGATGTGGCTGGCACTGCTCTGTGGCAGGGACTGGGATCTCCTGAGCTCCCTTCTCACCTGTGTGCTGTGATCCCATGAGAAGGAACAAACCTGGGTGCCAAATTTCTAGTTGCGCCATTGCCTGTCCCAGGATGGCCAGGAGTCCAAGGGGGACACCCATGCTACAAACAGAGCCAACGCCAGCAGCAATAGCTCCATTGCAACACAGTGCCCCTGCTGAGGTTCTATCCCATGGCACCAAATATTCAAAATTGCACCAGCAGCACACTGGGTACCTGGGCAAAACCAACACAAGCAAGGGCCAGGGACTTTTTCACACCGATGGTTATGTTCCAGACAAAAAAAACTGCCTTAACTCAAGCTCACCCCACACTTCCCCGGGCGATAGCTACAACAGTCACATCAGTACAGCTCACCCGTCAAGCACACACAGCCCGTCAGCGCTGCTCGCCAGCCCTGCCAGAGCTGTCAGCTCCTCTTACCCGCAGTACACAGCGACAAGCAAAGCCAGCAACGCAACCCTGGGACAACAGCTCTGTGCCCAGCTCACCTCCTGCCCCGTGCATGCCAGCGTGTGTGCTGGGCACACGCAATGCTGGGCACGGGGTCCCAGCATGGGGGTGGCATCCCTGGGAAGATGAAGAGCTGCAGGAGCCTGGAGACAGAGACCAGCCAGGTCAGAAATCAAAGCCCCAAAGTGAGGCTGTGTGCTACATTGCCCACCTCAACCTCCCAACACAGGGGCTCCAAGTTGCAGCCCGGAGGAGCTCCTCTCCCCTGATTACCTGCAGAACCTAGAGAAATGCTAAGAAATGCCCAAATTACAAGAAAATCTGCCATTTCCTTGACTGAGTGATCCATGGCTGAGAGAGTTGGTGTTGTGCAGCCGGGAGAAGAGACAGCTCTGGCGAGACCTTACTGTTCAGTAAGGCTTACTGTTCAGTTCAGGCTGTTCAGTGTATAAAGGCAGCTTGTAAGAAAGGTAGAGAGAGAGTTTTGACCAGTGCCTGCAGGGACAGGACAAGGGGCAGCGGTTTTAAACTGAGTGAGGGTGGGGTTAGGTTGGACATAAGGAAGAATTGTACTATGAGGGTGTGGAGCCCCTGGTCCAGGTTGCCCAGAGAAGCTGTGGCTGCCCCATCCCTGGAAGTGTCCAAGGTTGGACGGGGCTTTTAGCAACCTGTAGTGGTGTAGTGGAAGATCAGGCAGGCGGGTTGGACTGGATGGTCTTTGAAGGTGCCTTCCAACACAAACGATTCCACAACTCTGGTGGAGCAGAGCCCTGAATCCTGCTCTCCCACGTGCCAGGATGATGTCCCAACCACAGAGCTTCAACATGGAGCAAATCTAAACCCTGCTCAAATTCACAGCCCTGGGCTACACAAGCACCAATTTGTGGCCACCTCTAGTTTCCTCAGACACTGCAGAAGTAATGCCTTTGCCTGGCAAACATGGGCACACCACAGCCAACAGCAGGGAGAGCCACCTTCGACTGCCCCCTCCCTGCTCTCCCCCTCCCTGCCACTGTCACCTGTATTTGAGATGGCAAACTGCTCCTGAAGGGCAGAGTACAGAGCACAGCAGAGCAGAAGGCTCAGTGGAGGCTTCGCAGCACTGCTGTCAGCACACCACAGCATCTCTGGAATGGCAAAGGCAGAGTTTTTTTCCGGGAAGAGATCTGCTGACTCCCCCCGAACACTGCCCGGCTAGAGCAGAGCTCTGCCTATGCCAGGATCTCTCCTGGGACAGGAGAGCCAGTGCGCAGAGGGACTTGTTGCTCTCCTGCTTTTGCTGTGTGCTGTTGCACCATCATTTGCTTCGGCTTCGCTATGCCCCAGCAATTCTCCTTCCCATTTGCTCTAGAGACAACCCTCAAGCCTTTCTCTTGCTGGTGCAGGGCCAGGAAGACGCTGGGCTCCGAGCTGGAAGCTGCCTCTGCAGAGGTGATCAGTTAATGTCACGGCTGTATTGATTCAGCACCAACTGCAGCACGGGAGAGCAGACTACATGAGTGGCTTCCCAGACTGAAAAGGAGATAAACTATAAACACCAAAACTCCTCTGGCTTCACTGTGGAGCACTTGGAGAACATAGGATTTTTACTTAGCTGTATTTGTGCGTAAAACCCCTGCAAGAGCAGTGCTGGATCCCCACCCCTGGGTGCTGAAGAGCATGCTGGCAGCTCCTGTTGCCTTTATCAGTTTAATGGTTCGCTAAAACACTGCAGAACAAGGCCTTGACTCGCTGCTCCCAGGCCCCATGTTTTCATCCACATCCTCCAGTACAACCAACGAGGACAAAGCACTGGAGCTTGCCCTGCAGTGATGCAGAGGCCGATTCCACTGCTGGAGCAACGACTGCGTCTTTCACCAAAGGATCACCAGAAGGTTGGCCAACCCGCACTAAAGACTACACAGCAACCCTCCATGGTGGGGTAGAAGACAAAGCTTCAGCCCAGACAAGGCTGATTTTAAGAAGTTGTGACAATGAGACACCCGTGACAGGCTCACAGCCCTGCACCAATGTCATGGTTTCATGCAGCCATCCCTTGGGTGCCCTGGACACCCTCAACATGGCCCCTCGCAACGCAGATGGTTTGCCTGGCCATCACAGTGTGACCCCTCGCCCGGGGAAACGTCTCCAGCCTGGCTGAGCTCTCATCACACAAGCCCACAGCCAAGCCAGGGCGGGTAAGGCTCCTTAAAATATACGTGTGAGACAAAAGCTCAGCACCAGAGTGATGCAACTGTGCTAGCAAAGCTCAGCGCAAGACTGCACTGAGCAGGAAGGTTATTTATTAAATAAAAATAAATTTAAAATAAAGCTGGTTTCACTCTCTCCTGGATTCACACACTTCTTGTGCCCCAAACTCACAGGCATCGCAAGATGTACAGCCAGCAGCATTTGTGTGTGACGCGTCCTACAAGTCCCCCTCACATCTCCTGGGTGACTCTTTGCTACTGGTGGCCACAGAGGGGTTTGGGGTGCATCTTCTGTGCCCACCAGGAGCTGCTAGCAACACTGATCTTCCACCCATTGGCCTGTCCTGCCTCAAGATCATTAGGCAGCACAGACGATTAACAATTATGGAATGATTTAAATTGCATAGGACCTTCAGAGGTCCTCTCACCTCCTGTCCTGGAGTAAGCTGCCCAGTGGTTTTCCAGCCTAAGCCTTCTTAGAAGCTGCATGTATCCATGCTGGCATCTCGATTGCCTTTTGGGTTAGATGCCATCAACCCATGCCAGCCTTGTATCCCTTCTGCCATTCTGTCTGCTGCTTCCATGTGTACACTTTCATTCAATTTATCTAACTTTCTCACCTCCCCCTACAGGAGACACACATCCTATGTGTCTGCCTACACGTGAGCAGTGGTCCCCAGACTCGCTGCTTCTGCAGGACAAAGTGAAAGGACAAAGAAGTGCTTGTGCCATTTCCCAAGGCATAAACATTTCAACAAGACCTCCGTAGCAAGGACCAAGCAAATGAGCACTGCAAAGCACAGAGAACAGTCCAGAGAACCATGAACCACACGTGGGAAATCGGAGGCAAGGGGACCTGCAGGCTGAGCAGGCATCTAGGGTCATGCGAGCATGCGAGACCCGCACAACAGCCTGACATGCAGTGGTTTGCAGGACAGAAGTGACTCTCTCAGCCTACATGTGAGCCAGTAGCTTTAGAGTCCAGGTAGCTGTAGAGGGGGCAGCATTAAAGTCAGATCCCATGGCAGGGTACAGCAGCACCCAGGAGTCTGCCAGCTGCTTGTAAAGCAGGGACAGGTTCACCCATCCTCAACATGGATCTGCTGGAGCATCACCCTGGTACCCCCAAAGGCAGCAGCACCCCAGCACAAGCAGAAGGGAGAAGCTGGGTCACACCTCACACTTGAGAAGGCCCCCATGGACACGCTTCCCCACCGTGCCCCTGGCCTGGGGCGACACCACAAAGCCAACACTGAGCAGACACAACACCTCTCTTGAAAGGCCTTGGAGGGAGCTGCACCATCGAGGGTGATACGCTAATGATGGGCAAAGCAGATATGCAGATGATGGTCAAACTGACTTTCCTTCTGGTAGACCACAGAATCACAGAATCACAGAATGGTCAGGGTTGGAAGGGACCTCTGGAGCTCACCCAGTCCCACCCCCTGCCAGAGCAGGGGCACCTACAGCAGTTGCACAGGACGGTGTCCAGGTGGGTTTTGAATGTCTCCGGAGTGGGAGACTCCCCCACCTCTCTGGGCAGCCTGTGCCACTGCTCTGCCTACCTCACAGGAGAGAAGTTCCTCCTCATGTTCAGATAGAACTTCCTATGTTCAAGTTTGTGCCCGTTGCATCTTGTCCTGTCACTGGGCAACACTGAAAAGAGACTGTTCCCATCCCCCTGGCACCCTCCCTTGAAGGATTTATAAGCGTTGATAAGATCCCCCCTCAGTCTTCTTTTCTCCAGACTAAAAAGCCCCAAGTCCCTCAGCCTTTTCTTGTAAGAAAGACGCTCCAATCCCTTAATCATCTTTGTAGCCCTTTGCTGGACTCTCTCCAGCAGTTCCCTGTCCTTCTTGAACCGGGGAGCCCAGAACTGGACACAGTACTCCAGATGCGGCCTCCCCAGGGCAGAGTAGAGGGGGAGGATGACGTCCCTCCACCTGCTGGCCACATTCTTCTTGATGCACCCCAAAATACCATTGGCCTTCTTGGCCACCCGGGCACATTGCTGGCTCATGGTCGTCCTGTTGTCCACCAGGACTCCCAGGTCCCTTTCCACAGAGCTGCTCTCCAGCATGTCAGCCCCCAACCTGTGCTGATGCATGGGGTTATTCCTCCCCAGGTGCAGTACCCTACACTTGCCCTGGTGGAATTTCATTAGGTTCCTCTCCCCCCAACTCTCCAGCCTGTCCAGGTCATGCTGTATGCAGCACAGCCTTCCAGTGTGTCAGCCACCCCCCCCAGTTTTGTGTCATCAGCAAACTTGCTGATGGTACACTCTATCCCTTCATCCAGGTCATTGATGCATATATTGAACAGGACTGGACCCAGTATTGACCCCTGAGGAATACAACTTGTTATAGACCTCCGACTAGACTCTGAACCACTAATCACAACCCTCCGAGCTCTATCTGTCAGCCACTGTTCAGTCCACCCCACTGTCCATTCATCTAACCCACACTTCCTAAGCTTGCCTGCGAGGATGATGTGGGAGACGGTGATGAAAGCCTTGCTGAAATCAAGGTAGACAACATCCACTGCCCTCCTCTCATCCACCCATCCAGTCACGCCATTGTAGAAGGCTATCAGATTAGTCACACATGACTTCCCCTTGGTAAATTCATGTTGACTACTTCTGATAATCTTCTTTTCCTGCAGATGCTTGAAGATGATGCCCAGAACAAGCTGTTCCATCATCTTTCCAGGGATGGAGGTGAGGCTGACTGACCTGTAGTTTCCTGGATCATCCTTCTTCAGTGGTGTCACCCAGGGCGTCACTGCAGCGAGGGCAGGCAAACAGGGCGCAGCACTTTGCACAGTAAGTTGCTGAAAACCTCTTGACCTGGCCAGGAAGCCATGGTAACAACTCAGCAGAAGGCGATGGCATCCCTGAGCTCTGCACCAAGCAGCTCTGATGCGGCCACCCAGACAGAGCTTGTATGGGAACATGCTGCCACTCAGGCATCAGGCTGCAGGGTGTGCCCTGCTCTTATGCAGAATGTCGAATGGTAGCAGTGAGCAGGCCTGTGGGAGGTGTGCCCAGGTAGAGGAACTCCTTTGCCTAGTGATAGAGCTCCATGAGGAGGTGAGTCAATTGAGAGGTATAAGGGAGTGTGAGCCAGAGATAGGTAACTGGAGCTGCACCCTGCCTTGACTGAAAGCAGCATATCAGGTAGACAGAGCCCCACATACAGAGCACTCCCCACCCTCTAGCAGCATGGCTGAATGTGGAGATTCAGAGGACAGGGGCCAGTGGCAACAAGTCCCTGCTCAGTGTGGCAGGCGTGCCTCCCAAGTAACCCCCACACCATACCAGGTGCCCTTGCAAAACAGGTAGGATGGAAGGAAAAAAGGAAGCAAAAGGAACCAGAGGATGACAAGGACGACAGCTCACTGAACTTGGAGTTGTCACTGAGGCCAAGACAGATTATGCCTCGTATAACAACATCCTCAGTAATGAAAGACAGATGGGTCCTTGTAGTAGGTGACTCTATTCTGAAGGGAGTGGAAGGTCCCATATGTAGACCAGACCCAATCTGTAGGGAAGTCTGCTGTCTCCCTTGGGCGGGAGTTAAGGATGTCCAGAGGAAACTCCCTACCCTAGTTCGGCCTATTGACTACTACCCATTAATGATTTTTCAGTTAGGCAATGATGAAACTTCAGGAAGAAGTCTGAGGGCAATGAAGAAAGACTTCAGGGCCCTGGGACAGCTGGTTAGGGGATCAGGAGCACAAGTACTGTTCACTTCTATCCCAACAGTTGCTAAGATGGATGAGAAGATAAACAGGAAACGCCAGCTGATCAATGCCTGGCTCAGAGACTGGTGTCATCAGCAGGACTTCGGGTTCTTTGATCATGGGCTGCTTTTCAAGACACTAGGCCTGCTGGCAACAGGCGGTAAAAGCCTGTCTCACAGGGGAAAAAGGGTTTTAGGGCAGGAGCTGGCAGGGCTCATTGACAGAACTTTAAACTAGATTCGAAGGGGGATGGGGATATATCCAGACTTGCTAGCAAAAAGCCTGAAAGCGGCATGCTGGCACTAGATTTGGAAAAGGAAAGGGGCGTAACCAGGCTTCTTAGGAATAAGTCTGGGGGTGGCAGAATTATGGCTTCCTCCAGTAAAAAGGGGAAGGGACCAATAGCCCAGCTGAAGTGCTTATACACTAATGCACGTAGCATGGGCAACAAACAGGAGGAGCTTAAAGCCATTGTACAGCAGGATAATTATGATGTAGTCACCATCACAGAAACATGGTGGGATGATTCGTGCAACGTGAGTGCTGCAATGGATGGCTATAGGCTCTTCAGGAAGGATAGGCAAACACAGAGAGGCAGAGGGGTGGCCCTGTATGTTAGGGAGTGTTACGAATGTCTTGAACTAAATGATGGTGACAATAGGGTTGAGTGTTTATGGGTAAGAATCAGCAGGAGGGCCAACAAGGCAGACATCGTAGTAGGAGTCTGTTATAGACTGCCCAACCAGGATGAGGAGGCAGATGAAATATTCTACAAACGCCTGGGAGAAGTTTCAAGATCACGAGCTCCTGTCCGTGTGGGGGACTTCAACTTGCCGGATATCTGCTGGGAATACAATACAGCAGGGAGGGAACAGTGTAGAAGGTTCCTGGAGTGTACTGGGGATAACTTCCTGATGCAGCTGGTGAGGGAGCTGACTACGGAAGGTGCCCTGCTGGACCTGCTGTTTGTAAATAGGGAAGGGCTTGTGGGGGATGTGACAGTAGGAGGCTGTCTTGGGAACAGTGATCATGAAATGATAGAGTTTTTGATTTTGGGAGAAGCAAGGAGGGGGGTCAGCAGAACTGCTACCTTGGACTTCTGGAGGGCAGACTGGGCTTTTCGGGAGCCTGGTTGACAAAGTCCCTTGGGAAGCAGTCCTGAAGGGCAAAGGAGTCCAGGAAGCCTGGATGTTTTTCAAGAAGCAAGTCTTGAAAAGAGCAGGTTGTCCCCGTGTGCCAAAAGACAAGCCGTTGGGGAAAAAGACCAGCCTGGCTGAACAGGGAGCTAGGGTTGCAACTTAGGGAGAAAAAGAGGATTTATGGCCTTTGGAAGGAAGAGCAGGCCACTCGTGAGGACTACAAAGATGTAGTGAGGCTATGTAGGGCAAAAATTAGGAAGGCCAAAGCCCAGCTAGAGCTAAACCTGGCTTCTGTTGTCAAGGACAGCAAAAAAAGTTTCTATAAATATATTAGCAATAAAAAGAGGACCAGGGATAATATCTGTCCTCTAGTAGACGGAGCCAGTAACATAGTGACCACGGATGAAGAAAAGGCTGAGGAAAATGCCGTCTTTGCCTCAGTCTTCAGCAGTAGGACCAGTTGTTCCCTGAGTACCCAGACCCCTGAGCTAGAAGACAGGGATGGGGAGCAGAATGAAGCCCTTGTAATCCAAGGGGAAATGGTGAGGGACCTGCTTCAGCACCTGGAGATACACAGATCTATGGGGCTGGATGGGATTAGAGTATAGGCATTTCAGAGAGGCCACTGAGTGTGTAGTTTTTGCCCTTGAGGGGTGGTGGGCCTTCCAATTCTCAAAAATCCTAGCACTCTGCCCCACAACTGCTGAGCTACTACCCCCAGGTGCCTCTCCAGTGAGCCCAGTTATGTGCCCATCCCCCTTCCCATCTAGTTTAAAGCTCTCCCAATGAGCCCTGCTAACTCTACTCCAAGAACTCTATTCCCCCTGTGAGACAGGCTTTTCCCATCTGCTACCAGCAGGCCTGGTGTTCTGTAAATCAGGCCGTAGTCAAAGAACCCAAAACCCTGCTGGCAGCACCAGGTTCGGAGCCAGTCATTGACCTGCTGGCTCTGCCTGTTAACCCCCTCATCATTACCCACAACTGGAGGGATAGAGGAGATCAAGACTTGTGCTCCTGATCCCTGTGGAATGATTACTAAAAATGATCAGTAATACAGCATTGGTCACACATTAAGGAAAGGTATAAAATCAAAAGGCTTCTAGGGTAGAATATAGCCACAGCTGGTATGTGAAGAATCCGCTCCATCTGCTATTCCCTGTACAACATTGCTTGCAGAGCAACACGGGGAGTGGAGTGGAGTGGAGAATCCAAGGCCAAACCCCGTGATAATCCAGCAGACATGGGAACGAGATGGCATCACAGAAGAAAAACAGCGCGAAGGATGGAACAGAGTGGAGACACTGTGGCTAAAACCCTGTGATAAACTGGAGACTTGGGGACAAATAGAGCCCTCGAAGGTCTTATAGAACTGATAAACTGCCTACTTGTTACCCTGAACCAACAATCTGACACTTTTTTTGATACAATGCTGTCCTTTGGTGAACTTTGCTCATTATAATGTCATTATAATATCAACACACAGAGCCATCCCAAAAGCTACCTGCCTCCAAGGTGCAACCACTCCTTGAATCTGCACCCTAAATTTTTCTTAAACTATACCTTTAAATGTGAGGCGAGAAAATTTTACACCAATCATAATGGAAGTATTTATGACTAGAGTCACTCAAACTCCACCTTGAAGATAACAAATAGTATAAAAGCAGTCCAAGAAAAGGGGGATGTGAGGGAAGACACCATCGTGGACTTCTGGGACCAGTCGACGAGCTGAGCCTCTCTTCTCCCCCATAAGGACGCTTGTGGGTAAGATTCGAACACTTGGCTATACCAAGTGCTTCCCCAGGAAACTTAAAAATCTCTATATAGAGTAGCTTTATAACTTAGCGCTTTTGTTAACTGAGCTATATTGTTAGCATCTTTAGTATTCGCATGTGCTTTGCAGACAGTCAAAATCACTGGCAATCCAAAAGAACTTGTGTATCTGTTCTTTAAATAAACTGTACTGTGTAGGCAGCGAGTCGTTTGGGTTTTCTCATTGAACACGACCGAAGCGAGGCCATGCTACTTCATGAGCACGACTGGGCTGAAGGCGCAGTCTGCTATGAGTGTATCCAGAACCGTAACAGTTTAATATATTAAACGCGCCTGGTCTGATCGTGGTGAATTTGGCATCACTCAGAATTTAAGCCTAGCTGCACCTCGCCTCCCACCTCGGTGAGGAGTGTTAGAACGCAGTGGGGTTTATTTTCTGCCAAAACTACTTTGCCCCTTAACGCAACAATCCCTTAACCAGTCAATGGAGGATCTGAAGCCATAAAACATTGTGGTCTTTCACAATCACTTCCCCACAAGAATTAACCCACATTTTCAGCCCATTACTGAGTTCTATGGTCAAGTTATACCATCTCTAAATGAAACACTTGTTTGCTTTGTACACTTTTTCTGGAGATGAGTAATCTCCTCTGTCTAGTGCCATTTCATCAAGCTAAAGTAGTTCAGCTTTTAGAGCTTAGGCCACAGCTGACAAGGGAGGAACTCAATAAAAAAACGTCATGGTCACACAACACAAGATGCCAACCCAGCACAAATTCACTCTTTTGGATCCAATTTCCTCTAAAATCTGGAGTTAATGACATGTTTGTGGGTGCAGTGACAGGTGTCACCTACCCTCCCACACGTGGTGCAAGCAGAGTGTGGCAGCTCCCTGGTCAGCACAAAGTCTTGCACATGTGCTGGGGCCAAGGCGCCACCATGCCTATGCCTGATCCAGATAAATTTACACCACTGGCTGATCCAACAGAGGCCACTAGAGCCACAGCCTTGGTCTCTCCTGCTTCCACCACCACATGCTCTGCAATCCTGGGATGTCCAAGACAATTGCATAGCTCTGACTCCAGCAAATCAGTAAAAGTGTGTCCTTTCACACTTTTCACAAAGTACACATTATTTAGGAATTCAAGCCCTGGTTTCAAAAGCAGCTGGAGACCATGGGGAATCTTGTCTTATGACGACTCAGGTCATCAGCGGTCAAATGCTTCTGAGTTAACCTGAGACCTGTGAAGATTCCACAGGCTGTGTGAGTGGTGTATGAACCTCAGTCATCTCCCCTGTCCCCAGCTTGCCCTCAATATCCTTTCCCTTGGCACTCCCCCGGCACTCCCAGGTTCTGACTGCTTGCTGCTTCCCCAAGAAAACTTTCCTTTGGCAATTTCTGCCACGTTGTTGCCCTTGCCATGGCCCCATTGACTGTGCTCTCTCTGCTGGTGTGCGCAAAGTCTTCCCACTAGCACCCACCACAGACATCAGAGAGATGTTTGTGACCCATCCTCACTTTCCAGTTGCCTCAGGCCAGGACCTGAGCAGTACACAGCAGGGACATCTGCAGCAATGAGACCTTCCCACTGCAATCAGCTGCTCCCGAGAGAGAGAAAAGCCTCTCTACAAGACACTACAACCTTTCTTTCATCAAATATTTCTAAGCTGTTTCTAGACTTTGGAGGGGTGGGAGGGAAGTTTTTCAGAATTGTAGGATAATTCAGGCTTCAGGAGGTCATGCAGCCCAACCTTCAGCTCAAAGCAGGATCAATGACTTCCAGTTTCTAGCACGTGCTGTTGGACTCACGGACAAGACCCATGTCCTTCAACCCACATCTCCTGTAGAGCCACCCTGCCTTGGCTGCAGACAGAAGCGGGAGCAACACAACCGTTCATCACAACTGAGCATAACACAGCCTCAGGACCACCTGGGCAGATGAGAGGGAGGTGCACCCCATCTCTAGCTCTAACCCCTGCTAAGAAGCCCTTAAGGAAAAAGGTGCTAGTTACTGGTGGTTTCATGGGAACATGAGGAAGAGTTGTGTCAGCCCTTCAAAAGTCTGGCGTTCCCTGGACTGCAAAGCCACATCGATGCCTGGTGGAGGGGCAACCACAGCCCCAACAGAGACGAAAATTTCCAGCAGGCTGCAGGCCTGCACAGTACTCCCTGAAAGACCATCTTCCTAAATTAACTGAAATTTTACGTAAGTTACCCAGCTGCATCAGGAAGCCTTGGTCTCATTTACAAGCAGCTCAAGCATCCTTCCGGGCATTGCAGAAACACTCAGAGACTTCAGGTTTCTGCATACATGGCAGGCAAATGTTCTCCCCCCAAAGCTGGCACTTCAGGGGGTGTTTTTGCTCCAGTCAAAATCACCTTTAGTGAGATGCTTAACATGGATGTGCAGAAACCCATCTGCCTGTTCGTCCATGCAGACACCCAGACTTGCACACAAGGACAAAGCTGATGCATGCTGCCCTCCCCTCCACAGCTTCCGCTGCATGTACTTATGTCACGCGTCTCTCAGGTTGGCTTTTTCACTGGTCCTTTTGGAAATGCACTGCAATTCTTTGCCCAGTATTTGCACACCAGACTTTGACTGCTCTAAAGCCAAGCACAGCCCTTCTCTCTCATCACCTCCTCAACTGCCTCCAGCCGCTTCCCGACCTCCCCTTCCAGGTGCCACAGGGCAGAGACCCACCTGAGTTTTCCTTATCCGCAGGTCAGCAGATGACCTGTTCAGTCCTTCCTCTTGTTCAATACTCTGCTCGATACCTGGTCAGGGTAGAAGGACACAGATTATTTCGTGCTGTTTAGAGAAGAAAAAGAGATAACTGGCAAAAGGACTGTAGAAGACTGAAGCTTGTGAATTGAGGAGCATCTGGCACTGAGCAGTCCACAGCTCCTGACTCTAGCCCACAATTTAGCCTGGACTGGCAGCAAAGTCCCATTTCATTACTGCTAAACACTCAGTGCCTGGCCATCGGCCGAGACTTGGTCCTGTCGAGGGCAGCACCTGTGACTCACGGGCTGGTAAGCGAGGGTTTCAATAAAAAATTGATTGCTCAGGTCTAATGCCTTACTTTCCAGTATTCAAACAAAATGGAGTGCTGTTGTCCCTCTGCTAGGCAGGAGGAGGAAATCCAGAGCTAAAATGTCTCTACAAAACACCAAAGTTCAAGACTTCTCCAGGGATCCTAAAAATAGTAGGTCTGCCAGCTGCCCGACCTTGCACAGGGAGGACCCACCAGGCTGGCGAGAGAATGCTTCATCTCGCTGAACAGTCCTCTGCAGCAAAGCACAGATTTGCCCTTTTAATTATGCCTGGTAGTGCAACTAAGTGAGATGAATTCCTCACATGTCCAAAGACCACAAATCACAGCAGGGAGGAGCGCTGCCCTGCTCAGCATCCCACTGTGGTTTTGGCATGGAGAGGGCATGGGATTGCAGGGCAGGAGGTCTAGCACAGAGCAAGGCAGTGCAAATCTGCTCCTCAAGGCCAGCTTGGGACATGTTAACTCAAAAACTTAAATTCAGGGACTGAAAAAGCCTGGAAGAAAGCTCCCATCAACAGGCTGGCCCAGTGTTCAGAGATACATGGTTCCACGTAGGCCACCAGGTGTGAGCTGGCATCCCTTGAGTTTGGCTAATGACTCCATTCCCAATGCAGATGTCCCACAGCTCTCTGAGCCCAGCTGTCCCCAGCACGTTCCACACTGGAGCAGGTCCCATGACCCCAGCATGGGGCAGGTTCCCCCTGCAACAGGGCCTCCCCATTCCCTGGAGCTGCCCAGTGGCTCCCAATTACCACTCAGCGCAGCAGGGCAGAGCGCAGGACACCACCACCACAGTGTTTCTGCTCTGTGCTGGTTAGCATGGGTGGCCCCACAACACTGGGAGAGCAGCAGCACTGTAAGGAAGACTGTGGGCCAGGGGAATCCTTCACGGTGCTGGCAAAGGGTGTCCAAAAGCACAGCATACTCCAGGGAAGTTCTGGAGAACATCAGCACCAATTCTGCACTCCCTCCTGCTCTCTCCAGGAACAAGTGTCTGTATCCAGAGCTTATCTGAAAGGTCCCATTCCACACAGCCAGACAGCCACGGCACTTCTCCTGTGCACTCCCCTGCCTGCGAGCGCACTGGCTGCTGCCCGCCCAGCATATTTCATCAGCAATTGATCTTCCTCCTCACTTGTCATAAACCATTCCCTGTTCCCAAGGAACAGTATTGGCAAACATTGTACATTTATGATAATTAATAAAATCACATTTTCCCAAGAAGCTGGTAATTAGAATTAGCCACTGCATGAGCAATGTCGGTCCTAAAGAAGTCAATTCGTTGTCACCAGATGGTGTTTTTGATCAGTCCTGACTGTTTCCTTTCACTGATCATGCTGGCCACAAGGCGATTTGGGACAAAGCACAAGGACTATAAATCTGCTGCTCCAGGCAAATACAATACTGGTAGGTCTTTTCTGGAAGAAGGAAACAGGAATCGGAGCCTGTCCTGTAATCCTTCAGGCTGTCAAAGCCCCTTAAAAAACACAGAATAAAGCAACTATGGAAAAGGACTTATGTTTTGCACAGGCTAAACCCTGCACCCATCTGGACACTAGGGATCCCAGTATGGCTGGGGGGCGCTCTGGGCTGTGGGAAGGGCCCATGGTCTATGAATCAGGTAAGATGGCCCCTAGCTCTCCTTCGGGTCTAGCTGAGATCACGTATCAGGAGGACAGAGAGCAGCAAGGGGATAACAGAGCTACAAGTACACACGGGACATGGTCATGCCACTAGTGACAAACCTGACCAACGGCTCCAGACATATCTAAGTCCTCCACGACTGTGGGGCTCCCATGAAACCCTGGAATTAGGGAGAATGCTGATGCCATGGAGGAAGCACCAGCTCTTCTCCCACCCTTCAGGCATGGCCAAGTGTCCTGTAACAAGCTCAACCAAATCCCACGCTGAGGGCCAAGACCACTGCAGGCAAATCTGAGCAACGCTGGGGTGACCTGCCTCCTGTCTCAAGATGCTGCCATCCTCACTGACCCCCTGAATCCCTGGGGTCCAATCTTGGGCTTTTGGGCTCGTCCAGGTGCTCCAGCACAACCCCGGCCATTGGTGGGCTGACAGTCATGTTGTTCTCACTCCCTGCTTGTCAAAGAGATTGACTGACTCTTCCAGTGCTGGAAACCAACAGTTACATTGGCCATGCTCTGTGCCTGCACTGCCCAAGGCAGAGGCAAGACAAGACAACGGGATGTGCCGATAAGACAGGATAACCTTCCCTGAGCTCAATTGCCCCTTTCTTCACCACCTGCCCCACAGAACCCATGTCTAGGGGCAGCAGTACCTCCTCCCCATCCTGGCTATGCTGGCAGTGTAGCCAGTATGGGCAGGAGGCACCGCTGCCTTTGGCAGAGCCACCAGCAATGGCAGACTGTGCTGGGGACGGAAAAGCAAGGGAAGACAAAACCAGCCTGGTGGGAGCAGGATGCAGGCAGCGAGAAGCATGAACCCCGGGACAGCATGCCCCATGCCAGCATACTGCCAGAGAGCCGGCAGCACCACCCCTCCCGGCTGGAGCCACACAGGGACCATGGCTCTCTGGATGGGACCCCTTGGTGCTGTGCCTGCCTAGGCTGCCTGTGCCAACCTGGCTCACCAGAAAAGAGGCTTGCAATTTCCACAGCAGCACCTCTTCAACCACTCAACCCTGGCAACCTCACCTTTGGCCATGCAGTGGCTTTGCTCAGAGCTGGGGCTTACCAGGAGAGCCCAACGCCTGCCAGTGCTGGTGGCATAGGACTTGCCCAGAGCCCATCAGGTTCTCGTGGGCCCTTTCCCTCACCTCCATCCTGGGAACGGGGAACAAGGGGGCAAATTCACAAAGGGCAAATCAAAGCAGCTAGAGGATGCTAGGGGGAGGGAAGGTGATGCCCATCCCCAGGTAATCCCTGCAAAGCAATGGCAGACGCCACTTCTGGCTGTCTCTTCCCCCTGCTGTGTGACCCTCCCAGAGCCAGCTCAGGATGCCACAGAACGCACAGCCGGGGTAGGGCTGTGCGTCTGTAACCTTCCCTTTCCTACCTAGGGCAAAACACCCCAAAACTGCCTTGACCTGACTCAAACACCATCTGCCCTGCTTGCAGAGGGTTGGGATGACAGCCAGGGCCCCATGGCATTTCTGGTCATGGGGGATGACTGGGAAGCGCTGAGCAGTGGAGGTGCGGAGCAGGCCCCAGGGCAGCAATGCTCCCTGCCTGCTGTGTCCCCAGCGTGGGACAGGAGCTGCAGTACCTGCTGCTCGGGGCTGCAGGACAAGAGCACAGTGGGCAGAGCCCCACAGCAGCATTGCAAGCTAATACTCACTCTTTAGCTTGGAGCGCACTTTGTTCGCTGTCTTCTTTATGTCAGACATCAGCTCTTCCAGCTCCTCCTTCGTTTCTGGAGAGAAAGAAAAGAGCAAACACGGATGTGTTGGTAGCATTGCTAAAATCTGCTGCCCTGCCCCACAGAATGTGGAGACCAGAGCTACAAACGGTCCCACCTCCAGACTGAGAGCACTTCCACCCCACACACCCTGTTGGACTCTCCTCACAGTCCTGAGCCTGGGAATGACCCTGCTGCTGGTCGGAAAGCAGGCAGCCGGAGAGTCATTATGCAGGACCTCCTGCCCCCACAGCCCTAACCTGCCCCATACTCAGCGCTCAAGAGAAAGTGGAAGGGATGGGATACACAACCCACACTGCTAGTTCCTGTAGTGGAGAGAAAACCACTGCGAGACACCAAAAATCTTCTACTAACCAAGGGCTGATCTCCACCGGCTCCTGCCACACCGGCTGGGGGTCCCCACGGGGTTTCAAAAAGGCCCGGTCTCC
>NW_009649189.1:1739523-1746359 GCF_000708025.1 Charadrius vociferus | reverse complement strand
GGGCTGGTGTTCCCCAGGGTGTTACAAAAGGCCATGTCTTCCACTGGCACCCCCTGACTAACAGCCAGGGTGTGTCTGTGCGTGTTCACTCCCCAGCCTGAATTTGCTGCTTTTGGGAGAAAAGTAAGGGCTGAAGTGGCCAGAAACCCCCTCCAGTCCCACAGCCCACGTCTCAGGAATGACTCTGAGCAGCCTGACAGTGGCAGGAGGGTGTAAAGCAATTCTCATATTTCAACCAGCGGGGGCACAGGAGTTGCAAATAAAAACAAGTTCAAGCAAGTCCCTTCCTCCCTGTCCCCACAAGCATCCCACATGTGTCTGTGTGACTTGCACGCAGCTCCCACTGGGAGAAGAGGCCTGCTGAGCATGGAGCCTGTTGGTGAGTCTCAGCATCTCCCCAGGGCCACCTCTCCAAGACTGCGAGGGCTTTTACAGGAGTCTCCTGGGCTGCCAGAACTATTGACTCAGCTAGAGAGAGGAGGAAACGACAGCATATGCCACACTCCAGCGAAGTAAATCACCTGGCGATGTTCCAAGCCTGGCCTGACCAATGGGATCTGGCACGGGGCTATCTGCCCTCACTCCCATGCACAAATGCCATGAATGGGATCTGAGCTCACCACCACTGACAGCACAAATACTGCAACATCTCTGGGCACTCAGGTCTAGTACGACTTTTCTCTACATTGCAGCAGCATGTCCAAGCCACAAGCCATGCTCAGCAAACTGGGATTGGAATGAAGCTCCTTGATCAGCTCTGCAAAGGACTGAGGGTGGGTGACAAATGGGACATCAGATGGCAATGTGCACTCACAGCCCACAAAGCCAAGCGTCTCCTGGGCTGCATCCCCAGCAGCGTGGCCAACAGCAAGAGGGAGGGGATGCTCCCCCTCTGCTCCGCTCTCCTCACACACCCCTGCAGCACTGCCTCCAGCCCTGGGGTCCCCAGCACAAGGCAGACGTGGACCTGGCCAGAGGAGGCCAGCAAAATGCTCCGAGGGCTGGAACACCTCTGCTCTGGAGAAAGGCTGAGAGAGTTGGGGTTGTGCAGCCAGGAAAAGAGACAGCTCCATGCACAGACCTTACTGCGACAGCTCAGTACTCAGAGGGGGTTATAGGAAAGAGGGAGAGAGACTTTTGACCAGCGCCTGCAGGGACAGGACAAGGGGCAGCGGTTCTAAACTGACCGAGGGTGGGGTTAGGATGGACATGGGGAAGAAATGTTGTACCATGAGGGTGGTGAGCCCCTGGTGCAGGTTGCTGAGAGAAGCTGTGGGTGCCCCATCCCTGGAGGTGTTCAAGGCCAGGTTGGACGGGGCTTGGAGCAACCTGGTCTAGTGGGAGTTGTCCCTCCCAAGGGCAGTGGGGTGGAACTAGATGGTCTTTGAAGGTCACTTCCAGCCCAAACCACTCTGGGAGTGTGTGATCTCAGCCAGGTTCCTCTCCCAGAAACCAGTGTCCTTGACAGAGCCATGATGTGCAGATGTGCCCCTTGCCACCCTGTGCTTCAGAAGCTGCCAGAACTCCCTGAGCTAAGCAGCATGGCTGGAGCGGGGGGCACAGCACCGATGCCCAGCACACTGGTACCCAGCTGTGCTCTGCCTGCACAGCCCTTCATGCTGTGCACCTGCAAAAAGGATGGGTGGTACGAAACACCCTGTGCTCACCCATGGGCTTGTGGCAACCCAGCTGGCTTGCAAGGGACACAACCATGCTCCAACCATGAGACCAGACAACCCCAAAACTCAGCAGTGAGACCAGCATTTTGCAATATCTCAAGATCCAGATACTAAAGGAAGTACATAGCACCTGCCATTCAAATATGATTTCTTGGAAATGTTGCCACCCTGATGCTCCCTCTTGATTTTGATGAGATCAAGACTTACTTAATTAAATAAAACTTTGTTCAATAGACTCTAGGCACATTAACTGAGTCATTTCAATGGCTGTGGTAGCTCTGATGCTATATGCTCCCAGCTGGCAGTCACAGGCATAATTAGAAAATCATGATGATGGGAATGTGCTGGGTGAAGGTCACATCCTATCGACAGTTGTACACATTTCTGACTCAGAGCTAAGAGCTTCAGCACTATTGAGAAAAGGAGAAAACGAACATGTCTGCGAATACCTTCACCCCAGGCTCTAGGTATTTCTGAGCAAGCCAACACAGTGGTGTCACCAGGGGAAGTTGTACAATTATGGATTTGCTAGAGAATGAGCACAAAGGCAGTGAAAGGAAGAGGACGTTTTCGGTTTGAATTCTCATTTAAGTGACTAATTATTTTTTCCCCATTCTTGAAAGAACTTGTATATAATAAAGAAAGAAACCATCCTGGGCTAGTAACCCCCTGCACCTGGAGAGGCTGAGCCAGCTGACGGGGAAGCAAAGATGCAGGAGCGCTGGCGGACAACAGGTTGCCATGAACACAGGGACAGGCCGAGAGCTGGGCTTTTTCCCCTGGGAAGGGGAAAGCAAAGTGGTTTCCTAGTGCTGCCTATGACTACCCAGCAGGAGGGTGGAGAGAAGCTGGAGCAAGACTTCTTGCTGGTCCTTGGAGGTGACCTTCAGCTTCTTGCTGAAGCTCGGAGGTGCACAGGGACATGACAAGTAGTGATGGACCAAGCTGTGACAAGCAAAATCTGAATCAGATACTAGGAAAAAAAAAATTGTCAACATGAAAACGATCAAACACTGGACCTAGAGAGGTGTTGGCATGTCCATCTTAAGGATATCCAGCATATTGCTGGGTGAAGGCCTGAGCAAACTGATCTAATGGACCTGCTGGAGGGTACTGGACCAGAAACCTCCAAGGTCCCTTCCCACCCATATCCACCTTCAATCCTATGAAACAATTTCACATAACTCACTGTTACGCATCTTCCTTTCTCCTTGTCAATTCGGGCTGAGGGATACACTGCAGTGGTGCGATAACTGAGGATGCACAGGGCAAGTGATGAGCGTGGGTGAGCATCCCACGTGCTGGCAGCTCAGGAAGGGGACAGGACCATGCGGATGGATGGAGGGAACATGGGACAGGGAGCTAGTCTGCCTTCCCTTAAAATATTTCCAACTGAGCAGCAGGGAGAAAATATTCCTTCTGGCTGGCTTTGAGTCACAGGACGTGTGAGGATTACTTGGCGACCTGGCAGGCATAGGCTTCCCAGACAATTATTTTCACATCCATGGTGTCTGTTTAAGTGACTCACTCAAATCTATTTAACCGTTCACGGTGAGTGACAATCAGCAACAGGAAACTGAAGTACCACAACATCACCACTGCTACGGCCAGCATCACCTGGGCAAGCAGAGCAGCGCTAAGGGGCAAGATGTGGTATTTAAGAGGACAGGCCAGGCTCTTCGCATCCCACAGCCAACCCACGACATCTGCTCTGCTCCTGCTGACCCTGAGCACTGCAGGGGAGCAGGGATGCCCCCATGGCCACCAGCACCATGAGGCTGTGTCCCCAGTCCCTGCTGGGCGGGAAGAGAAGGCTTTGGCTGGGGGTCGAGCCAGTGCCCAGAGCTGCCATGCAGGATGCTCCTTAGGGGGCGGGTGGGACTCCAGCCTGCAGCCTGACACTCAGCATGGCCGGTCACCATTATCAATAAAGGAGGAGGGAAAAAATCTCCAAACCACCCAGCAGTGATCAGGAGTGCAGCAGCAGACACCAGACCTCCACGCTTCACAGTTAACTGCAGGCGGCTGTCACCCACCTGCCGCAGCACACCTGAGCATCACCATGACAGTGACTGCGCACATGATACGGTTCTCAGCCATCGAAGCCTCCTCATTCATATTCAGATTAATAAACCTTCACCTCTTTGCGACCTGCAATTCTTTACTGACAACAACCAACCAACGTAATCAAGGAAAGTACAATTTCCAACTAATTCATAACTTAGTTCCCTGACAAAGCTGGGAAGAAGGATCTTTTTGGCAAAGACTTACCTTTTTCAATAAAAAATTAAAGAAGATCCTGACCACAGTTCCTCCAAGGAAATTTTAAAAAATAAACCTTTCTGGCCTTACAACTTTTCATCTGCTTCTCACAGCTTACCATTGATGTGCCTATTTATCTTATGAATTTAACTTATATTTATGAAATGTAGGGTACTTTTTAAAGGTGAATGCAAAGAGGAAGCACAGACCTGGCAGCCCCATGAGCTATCGTCTTTGGGAGCACACCATAAAGGATCCTTCCTAGGGATCAATGGAGTTGGCTGAAACATTTTCCATAGTGTTTCATAGACTTAAAGTAACAAAAATGAAACATGTTTTAAAAACCACCAGGGAAGAGATGGGCTAGAAAGGCTGGTCCAGCCCCAGGCTGTTAACTACTGACCAGTCAGCCTCACATCCATGCCTATTAAGATCATGGAGCAGATCCGCCCGGAAAACATGTCGAAACATATGGATGACAGGGAGGTGAGGAGAGAAAGCCAACATGACTTCACCAAGGGCAAATCATGCCTGACTAAGCTGGTGGTTTTCTACAATGGAGGGACTGCATCAGTGGACAAAGGAAGAGCTACAGATGTCACCTATCCAGAATCCTGTAAGTTCTTTGACACAGTCCCCCACAACTTTCCTGGATCTTATTTGGAGAGATATGGGTTTGGTGGATGAACTACAGGATTGTGCGGATGGCCACATCCAAATCGTTGCATTCAGTGGCTCAGTGTCCAAGTGGAAACCTGTAATAAGTGGAGTCTATACTGGGACAAATACTATTTCATATCTTAATCAGTGACACAGACAAGTGGGATCAAGTGTACCCTCAGCAAATTTGCAGGTGAGTGGGGCAGTCGATACACTGGAGGGAAGGGGTGACATCTAGAGGGACCAGGACAGGCTTCAGAAATGGACCCATGTCAACCTCATGATGAGGCTAAGTGCAAGGTCCTGCAGCTGGGTTGGGGCAGCCCCCAGTACCAGCACAGACTGGGGGATGGAGGGAGGGAGGAGAGGGGGATGGAGAGCAGCCCTGCAGAGAAGGACTTTCCAGCAGAAGTCCCATTTGTCAGAAGAGATTTGGGACATCAGTGACCTCTATGCAGTCCTTCAGTTCCCAAAGGCTGATGTTCCTCTTGGAAACAGAGCTCGCAGTCTGACATTGCAACTTATGCATTCGAGCTAAGTAAAATAAGAAGAAAAAAATTAAGACGCTCAGGTTGCAAGATGCTGACTCAACCCCTTCCTAATTTTCTAGAATTTTTTCGACTGACCAATACAATCATTTGCAGCAGGTATGACAGCACAGGGGAGCATGCAGAGGGGTGGGCAGGAGAGAGCTGCACGACCACTGCCCCGAGCAAATCCAGGATTGTCCCTTACACGTAGAAGCAACACAAGGAGCTCCAGCTTGCTTGCTGAGCTGCAGAAATAGGACACGGCGATGCTGTCCATCTGCCTTCACCAGGAGCGAGCGCATGGAAGACATTCACTACCCTCATGAGGAACCAGCAGCCCTGGGAATTTTAACTTCCAGTGTGCCAGGAGGGACGAATCCTGCTCGAGATGCAGCAAGGAGAGACACTGCCGGGATTTGATGTGCAAAATGTCAGAAGGCTTCTACACAGGAGAACAGAGGTGACACACGGAAGGGTCTGATAAGCTCTTACTGATCCCCTGGGAGTAAAGGTGCTCCCCAAAACACCTCTCGTCTGTACCATCCGGCTGTGTTTGGAGGTGATCCGCAACAGATTAAAACTGTAGCTTTTGACTTTTTAAGTTACTAAAAAAGGAAACTGGTGAGATATTTATGTTTCTATTACATATTTTTAGGCAATTAAAAGCTGATTATCGCTACTGTCAGTGGGACTGCACTTATAAAATACGCTTTTATATTTGCGGTCATGGATCCTGTCTCACACATGCTGGGAACCCAGCGTGCTCCTCACAGGCTGGTGGTCCAGCCAGGCCGAGGTGCTGAGCTGCAGTCACCAAGAAGTGTGGACTCCGAGCCACTGGCCGCACACTGGGAGTCTTGCACCAACAACTGGGCTGGCAGCGATGGAGTGGCTGCGGGCAGCCTCACACCCAGGAAACCAGCATGCAAATCCCTTTCATGGCCTGTCGCTGAGCTGGCTGACAGCTGAGCTACCCGTAGGGTGTTCTCATCCCGCCACCATCCTTCTCTGCCTACTCCTGCTGCTCCACGCTGGCCTCGGAGCCAGAAAATTCCCCTGGGAGGCTCAGGATGAAGGGAGAGGGGTGCTGTTCATTAACTGCTTCTCCTGCAGCCACGCAGGTAACTTATAATCCAGCAGCACAAATGATGGGATCAAAGTCTGCTGGCAACAAAGCATTTTGGTTTGGTGATGAACCTGTGCAAAAGGCGGAGTAGAGACAGTGTAGCTCAGTGCCTCATTCCAGTTTGTCTTTTTTTGGAGAAAGTGTTGGGATTTCATTATTTTTTTTTCCAATTATTCACACTAAAACAACAGTTTGAAGCTGGTGGTGAAGAGCTAGGGGTAAAGGGGAGCCATGCAAATGCCGTAACCCCGCCTGGACATTCACATGAGCTTGAATCCAATTCATGCAACAACATGGCTCCTGAGATCTGCTGCCCATCCTGCCTGCAGTGAGCTCATGGGGCTGCCAGCCATCACAGCCATGGAAGGAACAGTTTGAATCCAGCATCAAACCTACTGGGACCCGCAGCTTGCCTCCAGCATCCCCCGCCTGTCACATCCCATGGCAGTCCTCTAGCTTACAGCTCCACTTCAGAAAGTGGGAGGTCGCTGAGCCGACAGGAAACAGCAAGTGTCAATAGCTCAAAGAAGGGGGAGTTTAGGAGATCTTTTAATTAATTTTTCAGCGATAATTAAATAC
>NW_009649189.1:1711750-1739494 GCF_000708025.1 Charadrius vociferus | reverse complement strand
TGCTGCTAAAACATGGCTCAAAGGTGGAAATGGGCCCGATGAAAGCACAGCAGCTTTGCACAGGACTGATCTGGCGGGTGCTGCACAGTCCCAGGGACTTATCCTGGTCCATGACAGAGGAGCACCCAATGAAAACAGCAACATTTATGCGAACAAACAGCTTTGGATGGCTGCTCCCACCAGCTGCAAATGTCAGAGATCTCCAGCCCTGGCTGTTTTACAGCATCACCCGCAAGGTTTTGGGGCACCCACCTCTCTGGGAGCAATTAGCCAGCCAACGAGCACACTGCTCCTTCCCTTTCCACAGTATCCTCCCATTTTCTTCCCAGCGCCCCATTGTCCCCACGGCTCTCCTCCAGCCTCTTCATCCACCTCGTTTGCTCCAGGGTGACACTAAACGCCATCATGAGCTGCGCCCTGTCCCTTCGCCACCCACTGCCATCCCACTCTGGGCCACAGGCAAAGCCCAGGAGCTGCGGGAGGGTACAGGGCGCAGTGGGATGGCAGTACTGGGGCATGTGGGGAGCAGAGCTCTCCCGCAGGCGCTCAGCAGGCAGAGGTACCAACTAAAGCTGCTCAGATCTATTTTTACAACACCAAAACACATTAATTGCCTTATCCTCCTTTAATTGTCATGATCGAATTCCACTTCAAATACTCCATTATTTTGCCCAGAAGCAAGGTCAGGTTAATCAGTCAATAATTACCCAGCTCATTCCCTCTCCCTTTCTTTAAAAAATCGACGCTGTGCTACCTCCCGATCTCCTGATGCCCATCAGGTATGCAGAGACTTATTGGAAATCAACACTAATGGCAGAAGCACCATCTTACTCAGCTCTTGGAAAACTTCCCAATCGATAATTTCAGGTAGACTGGATCCAGCAGTGTCTATTTTTGGTCCCGACTGTTCAGAAACAACCTATATTACTGTTGAAATGTAAGAATTTAATCATCATAAGATGCGTCACGTGTTTTTTCCAACACTCAAAAAAAGCGTTTCCCATATGTTTCTGTCCTTTCTGCATTATTCTCCCTTTTTCCGCTATTAATGCACCAAAACAGCTGAGAGGTTTCTGCTCGTCTTTAAGCATGTCATAAAAAATTCAGACTGGCTTTTCCAGCTCCCTGAAATACCCAGCTCCAGTTTGTGTGCCACTGGTAGAGGGTGGGAAAATATTCTCCTCCTCCCCACCACACATGGGAAAATGGAGACAAATGTAAATCAATAGCAATTAAAACTCCAAAAGTAGAAGTTATAGAAAAGCAGTAAGAAACGCAAAAGGATGCAGTGAGAATATAGTGCTTTAAATTTAATCCGTGTGCACATGATATAAAGGAGCAAGTCATGATCATCTGCACCAAAGCTTCTCACTTCTCCTCTTGTACTTGATTCCCATTATCTGCTGAGACAAAAGGGGATTGCAGCGTTTCCGCACCGGTACGGCATGTTGGTATGACGGGAAGATTTGCATCTCATTTGTAGCAACCTCAGGGCCGTTGTGCTGACTCCTGGCTATGCCGGCGCTGAGATCTTAACAGGAGCAGCGCTGGTGCACAGGGGGTCTTTCCCCCAGGCTGTGACAAAGATATTTCACACTCCAGTGACACAAATCTTTATTCTAGGTCTGACTAACAAAAACTAGGCTGAATTTCAGACCACAAATGAGCAACTGCAGTTCTCTGGTTTATTAATTGGTCTTGTAACTCAGATGTCTGAGACAATTAAATAATTCCTTTTTGTCCTATGCTTTAAACATAGGATCAGGGACTCTCAGAGTGGTTTGGGTTGGAAGTGACCTTCAAAGACCATCCAGTCCAAGCCCCCTGCCATGGACAAGGACATCTCCCACTAGACCAGGTTGCCCCAAGCCCCGTCCAACCTGCCCTTGAACACCTCCAGGGATGGGGCACCCACAGCTTCTCTCAGCAACCTGTGCCAGGGGCTCACCACCCTCATGGTACATTTCTTCCCCATGTCCAACCTAACCCCACCCTCGGTCAGTTTAGAACCGCTGCCCCTTGTCCTGTCCCTGCAGGCGCTGGTCAAAAGTCTCTCTCCCTCTTTCCTATAACCCCCTCTGAGTACTGAGCTGTCGCAGTAAGGTGTGCGTGGAGCTGTCTCTTTTCCTGGCTGCACAACCCCAACTCTCTCAGCCTTTCTCCACAGCAGAGGTGTTCCAGCCCTCGGAGCATTTTGCTAGCCTCCTCTGACCAGGTCCACGCCTGCCTTGTGCTGGGGACCCCAGGGCTGGAGGTGGTGCTGCAGGGGGATGTGAGGAGAGCGGAGCAGAGGGGGAGCATCCCTTCCCTCTTGCTGTTGGCCACGCTGCTGGGGATGCAGCCCAGGAGACGCTTGGCTTTGTGGGCTGTGAGTGCACATTGCCGTCTGATGTCCCATTTGTCACCCACTAGTCTCCCCCAGTCCTTCTCCACAGGCTGCTCTCCATCCATCCATCCATTCCCCAGTCTGTGCTGGTACTGGAGACTGCCCTCCCACAGGTGCAGGACCTTGCACTTGGCTTTGTTGAACTTCATGAGGTTCACATGCCTTGGCAGCTTTATTGCTAGCAACTCTGGCTGTACACTAAAGCACTTTCACCCATCCTTCCCTTTTTATCCTTACCTCTTTCAGGAGGTCAGCTCTGAGCCACCCTCAAGCAAGCTGTCTCCTGCCATGAGCGCGGACCCGGCTGTGCTCTCCACCTTCCCCAGCACCCCAGCCCATGCTCCCTTCTCCCTGCACCAGGAATAGCACTTGTTTATCTAACCCTTTTCTAGAAGGTTGAATGCAATGCCATGTGCATCAGACTGAGTTAAAAAAATAAAATTAAAAAACCCAATAGTTTTGGATCTCTCCAAACGCCAGAGCCTAGAACAGGAGGCAGAGCTCTGGAGGGTCACCGGCCCTCAGATGCTGCTCTGCAGGCGGCTTGACCATACGTGCCACAAGCCTTCTCCCCTGGCCTGTCTGATGAACCAGTCCCCTTGGGCAGGGGTAGGAACAGCTCTGTTGGGAGCAGAGGCTTCCATGGATAAGGTCCTGCAGCTCCACCAACACAGCCCACTTCTGTATGGGGCCAGCAGTTATTTGACCCAGGACACACCGTGGCTCTTCCCAAAAGCAGATGTACCCTGAATGCCATATTTAAACTGTTCAGGATGAGAGTGTGTGTGCAAACTAGAGAGTCTGCACCAACAAGGGGCCCTGGCTTCTGAGCAGACTGAAGGGCAGTAGAGAAGCAGGGCCTGATCAAGGGACTGGGTCCACAGGAGGAGAGAAGTCCTTCCTCCCATGCACAAGGTGACGCAGATCACATATGGTGACCCCATTTGGACAAAGAGAAACAGGGCTTCGTGCAGAAACACAGCCAGCCAGGGAATTGTGGAAAGGTTATTTTTAGAGTTGCACATTTCCATGATAAAGAGCAAGAATTACCTCTAGCTGGAAAAAAAAATTTCTAGCACTGGTGGAAAAAAATGACCTGCAGAAGTCCTACCACCCAGAGCGTCGGCTGCAAGAGAGCGCTCTTCAAGATACTGTTATTCGGTACCTAAAGCAGCATGTGCAAAATAAAGCCCCAGAAGGCATTCACTGAAGAGTTCAGATACCTCTGCTGCCCAATCCATCCTTTTTTTCTTAAAAAATATGGCCTGATTTATATTTTTAAACATGGACTGAAGTGCAAGGAACTGTGTGACTGTTCCTTCAACTCCTGCTTGGATTTTGGCTAACACACTGTGAGCAGCACCATCAAATCCAAGCCAGGACAACATGTAGGCAGGACACAGTGGCCAGAAAGGGCTAAAGGTCATTCTGCAGTCACTGTCACCTGCAGCTGACTGTCTCCTGCAGCCACCATCCTTGCATATTGGTTGTCTGGTGGTTTCTTCAGAATCCACTACCTCATGGAAATGGTATAGATCAAACTTCAAAGCTGGAAGGTATCGTCACATCAGGTTTTTAAGCGGATCCAACATCAGTTGGACTGCTGAGGCTTTCAGTCTTCCCAGTGTGATATAGGGGATGCCCACACCATGATGGAGGAGGGAGGATGAGTACTGTCACCCTCTGTTACGTACCTGTTTTGCTTATAGATGCATGAGTTGCAAGCTGCAAGTTATGAGTTTGAAGTTATGAATTTGAGAACTTTTGAGTTAGAAACCTCATGAATTAAGTGACAGATGAGTGAATTCACGTGTTAGACAAGTCTATGCAAAGGGTATTGAGCCCTGGTTTGTCCTGTTTGCTTTCTTTCCTAATGAGCTCATAAAATAAAGTTTAATTCACACAGGACCTTGTCCTGTAAACTTGAGAGATCCAAATGGACCATGACAAACTGTGCTGCGCGTGGACCATTCCCAGGCAGGCTGGCTGGTTGTTCTGCTGTTGTGAGTGTTCCAGCCCTCCTCATCCCTGACTCTCCCCATTCTCCCCACCCTGGGGCCTGAGCAGGGCAGCGACCATCTAATAGCTCCCAACCTCAGCTGGAGCTTCCACCAGAAGATTTGCTAAGGCAACACCCTGTCCAGGTCAATCAGTCATTGCAACCTGCAGCTCTGTTGGGTGTCAGAGCAGATGGCTTTGGGCACAGGGAGGCCAGGAAGGTTCCTAAGAGCCACTCACTGCATCTCTGTAAATAGCAGCCCCCAATCAATCATCATAATTCATTTAATCAAAAAAGAGATATGGGCTTTGGTCTTCTGGAGGATTTAGCAGCAGCCCAGGTCACAGAGCATCACTAAAGAGGCAGCAGAAAAGGGATGGGAAATGTCAAAAAGGGGAAAAATCCACCTCACAGGGCTGGGCTCTTGCTCAAGTATCTTTTTCATAGGATTAGGGATTCACAGAGTGGTTTGAGTCAGAAGGGACCTTAAAGACCATCCAGTCCAATCCCCCTGCTGTGGGCAGAGACATCTCCCACTAGACCAGGTTGCTCAAAGCCCTGTCCAACCTGGCCTTGAACACCTCCAGGGATGGGGTATCCACAGCTTGTCTTGGCAACCTGGGCCAGGGGCTCACCACCCTCATGGTACATTTCTTCCCCATGTCCAACCTAAACCTTGCTAGGCCACTGGCAAGGACGGTGCTGGCATGTGCTGCAGAGCTCCCGCCGGCTGCCTGCTCTGCCAAGCCCCTGCTAAAGACGCTCCAGGGCAAAGCCAGCTCTCCCCGACTTTGGGAACTGGCTTCATTCACTGAGGCTGGCATCACCCAAGCCCCCAGGGCCACGGTCAGGGTGAGCAGGTGACCACAGTGGCAAGGCAAGGTTTGGTCCATCCATCCTCTTCTGCACCCGTGTCTCCAAACACAAGAGCAAGCTGGCTCTGTGCCTTCACGTGAGACACATGTGCTGGGGCTGAGCCCTCTTCCACGATCCCTGTCACAAGGCTGCCTTGCTCGTTTGTGTGTGAATTTACAGAAATCAGAAAAAAAATTGTTCCTGATCAGGAACTTCTCCCCTCGATCCAGCTCAGGGGCATGAGATCACGCCGGTCGCTAGCTGATGACCTCGCTCCCCATGCAGGGTGAGCAGCCTCTGACGGGTCCTCCCTGCCACCATCGCCCAGCTCTCGCCAGCATCTCCACATCAACCAGCCCCTGCGACTCTCCATGCGCTGCTGCTTGTGAGCTCTTCCCAGCCTCCCCCTGCCCTTGCTGGCTGAGGCGGCAGGGCCCCGGCACCCGGCGGCTGCAGGCAATGCCGGGAGCTGCGTGCCATGGCAGGCAGTGTTGACGTGCTCCCCGGCACGCTCACTCCAGCCTCCCACTCCTCCCCAGCACAGGATCAGCTGCAGGCGTCACCGGCATGTCACCAGCCGCCTTTTCCACAGTGCTCATTAATTCATCGGAGGGGAAATCTCCTTTCAGGGAATCCCAAAAGCAAGGGGACCATCATGACCAGCAAACCTTGCTTACTCCGAACTTCCCGTACTGTCCTTGCTCAGTGCCCCTCAGAGAAGGGTAGGTTACCTTTGAATGCTCGAAATAAAAATGGAGAAACGGGGAATGCTGATAGGAAGGGAGGAAAATTTCACAGAATCACAGAATGGTCAGGGTTGGAAGGGACCTCTGGAGATCATCTAGTCCAACCCCCAAATTTACTTGTCTTTAACAAGGAAGATGAAACAACACAGTTTGAACAAACAGAAAATAACAGCAACCCTACAAAATTACTGCAAAACAATGCAAGGATGCGTTCAGGCAGTAGAGAAAGGAAGAGGAAAATAGGATTAATGCAGGTCTGGGATTGCACAGACCAACTGCCAAGTACCCACTGCCCCTCCTCAGCTCTTGCATAGGAAATATTTTTGTGTACTATCTCGTGGTGGCCCCCACACTTCCTCCTTGGCACTGATTCACCTGTTCCCACCCAGCCCCACATCTTAGCAGCCTCCTCCAAAGCCCTCCACCCCCCGCTACACTGGACTCCTCTTGCTCCTGCCGTCTGTCTCCCTTAATTACGGCTTCCCCAGCCTGTTCCCTCTCCGTGAGCGGGAATTCATCCTTCCCTGTTACTTCACTCTCCAGATTCCTTTCTTCGCCAGGATTTGCCTTCCCCATTCACAGTGCTGCTCATTCTTAGCTAATTAGCACGCCTGACAGTAGGCTCTGCCCTGCCAGCCTTCACACTTTGCCCCAAGCATCTGCTGTTGGCAGCTGGCTGCCCAACCACCGCTACCTGCCTCATCATTTGCATACTTCAAAAATCTCTTTAAACTTTACCTACCATGCAAGCGAAGCCGTCTGCAGGCACCCACAGCCCCAGCTGCACGTCCCTGCTGCCAGGCAGCTGGGCAATCCTGTACATCTGGCAGAAGAAGGTCCTCGCACAAGAGCATTGCCCAAGGCTCTCCCTCCCCAGGACCTCAGCAACCCCAATACGGCCACGCGAGCCCTTCTCCTCCCCAGCCTGCCTGCAAGAGACGTCCCTCTCCCTGCAGGGTGGTATTTCTACACCAGGTTTGGTATTCCCCTGGAGGAGGAATCCTTGGGGAAACCTCATACTGGGGTCTCTTCTAAACGTCTGCAGGCATCCTGGGGCACAAGACATGGCTGCGTCCCCCACACTGTACACTCACCTCCTCACCAAACCCTAACAGACAGAGACTTTGCCCCATCAACTGCCTTTTCCCAAATTATCCTTCCTCACATCTCTGGCCCCTTGATTCAAACCCAAAGCACTCACATGCAGGTGTGGGGCTGCTCCATTCTCAAAACACATGGCCATTGCCCACACTTCACATGAAGACAGGCATGCAGTTCTGCAGCGGCTCTCACAGGGCCAGCAACATTTTCCTTCACGACTGCAAAGCCCAACTCTAACTCTCAGTGAATGACAACTTTAATACACACAGGTGATGCTCAGGAATGACAGCAGAAACCTCCAGCTGTTGCAGATGTGAAAAGGGCACTGCTGCTGAGCACACTTCAGCGGGGTGGATCTAACACAGCTCAGAAACAAAACTATGTCCGGAATAGGTGGAGGTTTTCAACAAAGCAAAATGTGCAAGGGAAGAAAAAGCAGCAAGAAGAGTGTATCTTTGGGTTTTCTGCAGTTTGTAGCAGCCAGGGGCTAGGCAGGTACGACCGGGTATATCACACCCGCACTACCAGGCTGGACACAGGGACCAGATGATTAAAGATTCAGAGTCGGACTGGGGGAAAATGATGAATGAGTTCCATGCGGGGGTCACTCCTGGGTCAAGTTCAATTCAGTATTTTCATTAAAAGCTTGCAGGCTGGAGGAAAATCCACTCACAAGCTTGCAGAGGCAGCACAGAAGAGCTGTGCTTGCTTCACCTATCTGATTTAAAGACACACTAGATTAATGACAAAACCAAGCTAAAAATCAATTACAGAGATACTGAAAAAGGACAAATCTCAGCTGGTTCCCATGGACAGCAATAATCTAATGGCCAAGTACAACTCCAGGACCTTGTATCCACTCGTACGCTGGGAGGAGGTTACATGAGAGCCAACAAGGAAGGCAGCAGCCGACGGCAGGACGAAGTGTGGGGATCACAGGCAGTTTTTTCTTGGAAACAGCAAATATGAGCAGGGCTCAGGTAGACAACTGCCTCCCTGTGCTCAACGCAGCACCGTGCTGAGGATGGGCAGTACAGGCAGAAGGGGGCTGGGATCCCACCTCTGAACACGGCGCTGACCCTGTGTCCCAACAGTGCTTCCACATTTCCCAGACAAGGATGTGCCACAGAGGCTAGAAAGCGGGATTTCACCCAAGGGAGGTCTGGAGATGCTGCCTGATCGCTGCATGAGGGTGCTGGCCCATGGGAAAGATGCCCACACGCACAGCAGCCTGAACGCTACCTAATCTCAGCAAAAGATCTAGTTAATCCAATTTTCTGGAAGTAGTTGCTGTCCACAAATGCTTGGCTTGCCTGCTTCTTGCAGTCTGTGGATAGTTAATCCCCTGTTCAGTCCTCTCTGTCTGGTCAAGGGATGATCAGGATTTCCCATACCAGCCTCAGCCAGGCCACAGGACTGCCAGCCTGGTGCTGGGACAGGGACTACACTCAAACGCTGCGCTGCAGAGGATACACCACCTGTGTGCAACGGGCAGGGAGGGGTACGCTCTTCTTGTTTCCATCTCAGTAACTAACAATAGTCTCCGAACTTTTTCTGAAGACCAGACACTAGCCATCACCGGACATGGTCCACTTGATAATGAAGACCTGTGTCCTCAAGAAGTCTTCTCTGATCCAAAGCTCCAGACCACACTAAGCACTGCACTTGGGATGTCAGGAACCTCCACCAACTGAGGCCTCATCTCTTTCATGAAGGACATATCACCCGAGCAACTCCTTTGGCAGGGGAGGATTTCAGTCTTTCCTGCCTTTGACCTATCACAGTCTCCAGAGGTGGAGCAGAGGTCCGTGGCAACCTCAATCAGCCTGTGGTTCTGTAAGTAAAGGGGTTTTTACTGTGATGCTGACTGATCACAGGTCACCCAGAGAGGTTGTGGAGTCTCCATCCTTGGAGATATTCAAATGCCATCTGGACACGGTCCTGGGCAACCTGCTCTAGGTCACCCAGCTTGAGTAGGGGTGTTGGACCAGGTGACCTCCAGAGGTCCCTTCCCACCTGAACCAATCTGTGATTCTGTGAAAATAAGGAGCTGCAGTGCCTTGTGGTGTATCACACAGACAAGAGAAGCTGTTGTCCTGTGTTTCATGAAACCTGTGAAAAGCAGCCGTGCCACATGGCTGCAGAGCATCACCTGCCCCCATGCAGCACCACTGATGCTGGACCCCGGGCTGGGGGGCAAGGCCAGGGGACAGCCTGCACCTTGCTGGACATGTGCAGGGAAACTCCCTCATTGGAGACTAGCTGAAGCCTATGGGAGGGGACCCAATAAAACAAAGAGATGGCACTAACAGTAGAAATTGTCCAAGAATGAGAGAAAATGCCTTATGAAAGGAAATTCCAGAGCCCAGGAGAAGGTTGTTACAATCTGCTATCACCTTAGAAGGAGGAAATGCTGAAAACTGAAGAGCTGGTTAGTCTTCACCATGTCCTTATATCAAGACCTTGATCTTCTGGACCACCTCCTTTGTCAAACTCAAGTTACTGAGTTCAGTGGGGGGAGAACCAGGATAAACACCACGGCTCAGGGTGTACAGGCACCCAGGCAGCACTGCAGTCCTGCCTGACCCTGCCCCATCTGGTGAGAGAGCTCAGCCAAACCCCCGCCAAGGCTGCTTACACCAACCCACTGCCTTTTTCCCTGCATGTCGTATCTGGTCGTGTCCTGCAACACACGATGCTCTTCATCTCCTTCCCTGGCCAGCCTGCACACCACAGGTACACCACAGGTCTAAGGAATAACTGGGAATATGCAGCAGCATCACACTCGACAAGGATACAACATTTGACAGCCGGAGCAGTGCTACTGATCCTGCAGCACTCTGTGGCCAGCCGGCTCCAAAGAGGTGAATCTCCATAATGTTTTTTAGCAAAAAATTTCAGCAGTTTCACACTGAAAACACCATGCAGAGCAGTAACTGTTAAGGCCAGCAGTGCCTTTCAGTATCGATTACACACGCAAACACTGGCAAGAAGACCAGTTCCCCTTCTGGCACAGCCAGTAACTCATCTGGGGCAAGCCCATTTCCTCTTATCATTAACTACTACGCATTAGGAGCCTGCAAAGTTTTAATAGCTAATTCCAAAGCTCTTCGTAGCTGTTTCAGCATCTCCCTCCTGCCAAAGCATGGTAGGACCTTCTGCGCCCACAGTGTGGAAGATGTTGTGCGGCAAATGAAGCCCCCAGCCCCCGAGATGGGCGCTCCTGCACCCCGACAGCACGGAGAGACGGGGGCCAGGACCCTTCCCCACCTGCAGGGCTTTCCGCAAACAGACATAAGTGTGAGGCTGGGGGGTACAGGAGGGGAGCACATGGCTCACAGCGGTGGCCCTTCCTCGACTGGCAAGGCAGGAGAGCTTTGCAGCAGCTTTTATGTAGTGCCTTCCCGGTGCTTGCCCCAAGCCACACTCTAATGCTGTTTTAACAAGCCCTCAGCATGTGCTGCATCCCTGCGTGACCACAGAGGGCACGTGGCAGTGGTTTGTCATCACCGTGACCACGCTTTGCCTGCTCCCTCTTGACATTTCAATAGCTTCTGCAGGAGCTATTTTTGTCCACCCGCCATGCAGTCTCTGCTGAGGGCAGGGCTCCTGCACAGGCAGCGAGAGGAAGGGGGAGGCAAGGGGGGGAAGCCGGAGCCAAAGCCCCCGGACAGATGCTTGTGGCAGCAGTGGATGGTGCAGATGAGCATCACAGCCAGCAGTCTCGTCCCGTGGCCCACCTGCACCATGTTTCCGGCCGCACACGCTGCTTGAGATGAGTGCAGATTGGCTTCCAACCTGCTCCAGGCTGGGGGTTAGGGAACCCCCACAGGGCTGTCCTGAAGGAGGATGTGGAACCACCCCGCTCGTGGAAACCAACCGCCTTCCTACTGCCCCGGGCAGCAGCAGCACCCTGCACATCCCAGAGTGGGCAGGCATAGGGTGAGGAGCAGCTCAGCAGAAAGCCAAGGAGCCTGCAGAGCCTGTCCCTTTGGAGGATCAGGTTAGAGAGCACGTCGCCCTACTAGGAACCAAGACTAGGGGCACCAGCTCAGGGTTGGCAGCCAGCACTGGGCTGGTGCACTCCACCCCTTCTGGGCACATTTTTGCCTGTATGCAAAGCAGGGATGGATTTTGCATTTGCATTCATTCAGTAATGTTAATTATGACTGCCAAGCACACGTAACGAAGGAGAGGTTTCCAAGCCCCAGGTCCCACCAAGCCAGAATTGCTGTCTAAAACTCCAGGTCACCCTTTAAACCAACTTGGACAGTTCAGAAGTTAGTGCCTTCATGTAACTTAATTTGGTCTCCTACTGAATTCAAAGTTTGGAAATAAGAAGAGGTTACTGCCTGAATACCGACCCTGACAGCCAAGCATCATGGTCCTCTCGCTAGAAATGGAGCAACGCATGCTTGTGCCTCAGCACCAGGGCTCCCCACTGCCAGTGGGCACCGAAGCAGTCATCTGCAAGAAGACACCTCTGGGGGCTCACAAAAGCCTGTTTCGATCACAAGAATATGGATTTTTCACATAATGAATTACTGCAATCACAAAAATATGGATTTCTTTTCGTTCCTTCTGTTGCTCGCAACTAGTGGGCTGATGGGATGCCATTCCCAGCCACTCCATCCATACCAGTCACAACCTTTCCATCAGCAGTATAGGCACCACGGGCAGAGGCTCATCTCGATGGAAAGCCTTTCAGCAGCAAAGTTAACTACTAGTTTCTTCACTTTAGGCTGCTGAAAAAAGCAGCTCAGAGCTTCTCTAGTGAGAGAGCAGGAGCTCCCCAGGGTTCGGATGCTGTGAGCAACACCTTCTCAGAGCTGGTAGAGATGGGTCCACCATGGAAATAGAGCTACTGTGTCATGCATTGACAACTCTTTTTAGATAGCATTTTTTCACATAAAACTGAACAACAGGACAAAAAAGAGTATGATTGAGGGTTTAGATAACGCTTCATTTTGTTTGCAATTAAGAGCAAAAATTACGCATCCTTCCACAGCTAAATCTTGAGAGTAGCTCCAGTTGACATGGCTCTACCACTGCAGAAGTGGAACTGCTAAGCAGGATCTTAAAACTCAGAGGAAAATAAGGTGGGTGATGTTCTGCTTACATTCTCCAAATAATTTTCCCACCAGGCTGCTTTCCTGTAGCACCACAAGCTATTAAAAGCTCTTGCAGTACTCTCAAGGCACAGAATTATCTTCCAGATTGGGAGCTCCAGATTCCTTTTGGTCATGGTGAGATATATAATCCACACATGGTGCCATTACCCACTCTAAGCACCATCTCTGCAAGAACCCAGATGGATGCCAAGAATAAGGCACTTCTTATAGCTGTAGCATTTTTAAGTGATGTTAACATGCCTTGCATAAAAGTGTCCTAATTTCTGACTTGGGTTGAACATGCATGAGTCACTCAGCTGCGTTCTAAAAGCCTACACCTGTACAGAAAAATCCCAACTTCTCTCTCTCACATACTCAATCTGCTGAGCAAAAAGGGCATTATAAAGGCATGGACATGCTAGTTTTTTCTTCATGATTCAAAACCTTTACATTCTCAATGGAAAAAATGTTACTACACACGAAATTTCCAAACGCTTTGCAAAGAGCACTCCTCAGCTTAGGATGCCACACACATAGCACCATCTTCTACCATCACCACAGGCTGATGCTTTTACAGGTGACCCTGTGCTCAGGAGGGCCTTGGCCCCAAAAACCTGGGAATCAGCATGAGGTTTGAATTGTCTTTCACCAAAAAACAGTAGTTGAGATGACAAGAAATGACACAGAGACTCCAGTGCTCATTTCAAGCTGAGGTACAACAGGGAAGACGTTCTCCACCACACACCGACAGGGCTTTGCTGCCTGAATTTGGAGAGCAGATTTTGTGTCTGGTTCTCTCTGTTGTTCTTCCTATAGAAAGAGGCCATCTTTCAAGTCTCACCTCTTCTTAAAACCTTCTCACTATGCTAAAAAAGAAGAAAAAAGGAAAGGACCGGTGGAGGTCGCACCAGCTATGGTTTTTCATGAGTGGCTTTGGCTGACTGAAAGAACTTCGTAACTTCAGCCTCATTTCTTCAATGGTAAAGCTTCAAAGAGAAGACCTGGCTATCTGGGAACAGCAGCACCCTGCAGCCGGGAAGAGCAAGGTAGCATCACAGGTTGTTCCAACAAGGCAAAGGCAAAGGGAGCATAGAAAAAGCCTTCCAGCGAGTCTGTCCCAGCTCTGCTTTTGATCCAGAAAATTTTTAGAAGAAACTTGTGGTTTTCTATCCACTGATTAATTGAAGTAACCACAGAACCAAACGGCACTGTCTTCCCATCTTTGCTAATACACACGGAGTTGCCCCAACTGCTCTCAGGGCTCCAGAGACTCCTCAAGGGTCAGCTCTTTCTTGAACCTAAGTGCTCTTTATCTGAGGTTGAGGTCCTCTTTCTGCTGAGCCTTTTTATGATTACATCTTTCATGGCGGCACTTAATTTAAGAGATTAAAGACCAATAATTGTTTGAAGTAGAAATCAAGACCTGAAGATAAAACCAGTGAACTTGAAACCCTTCAACACAACCTGTCCAGTTGTAATAGTCCAACTGTTTATTAGAATTTTTGAAATACTAACGCAACGTTAAACCTTTTCATGTTGCACTAAAAAGCCAAGCAATATTCAAAGCATCAACCACAGGCATGGAATGAGTGATGGTTTCACATCACATCACTATGGAAAGGCTGGAACTGACACAGGCTCAAGTCTGCACAAGGGTGCGTCAGGATTTGATTATTTTCCAATGAAACTTTCCCCAGGAGCTGTTCCCTTGGTGGCTGCAGTTAGAGGGACAGAGGAAGAAGTTTCAACACTTGTATCCACCACTTTTGACCAGATCTGAGAGTGAAAGGCTTCCAGCAGTCTCAGACTGGGGCAAAGGAGGTGACAGCTATGAGAACGCCAACAAAGATGTTTTTGGGTTGTAGGAAATTGCACACATGCCCTCGCACACACACGTGCACACTCAACAGCTGCTTTGGAGATAGTTTCCATCAAAACAGACTAAGACAACATCAAGGGCACTTAAATTAACATCTCCAATCTGACTCGTCTCAGACGGGGTCGTAAACGGGCAGGGTGATCACAGAGTGCTCAGCGTGGGGACAGTGGCACACTTTCCCAAGCATGCCAACAAACCCGTAAAACTCTGCGGCATGGGATCCACCATAAGACAACCTATGCTCTCTGACTCGCCAGCATGCTGGGTGGTGGGGAGGAGAGGCAGCACAACAGCCAGGTCTGGGCAGCAACTGCTATAGGAAATTATCAGGACAGTGCATCTCCTGATGGCCTCCAGCTCTGACTCGGGGGCACATGGAGAAAACAGAAAGGCTCCAGGGACAACTGGGCACGTACAAAGCCTTCCACAAGCAGGCTACATTTGCACCTGCCCAAAATAGGGAACACATGTGTTTTACCATGGGGACAGAATACCAGTGCTTTTGTCTAAGGCAGAGAGTGAATCTGGTACAGAGATCACTCGCTATAAAGAAAAAGTGGAATAATGCTAGTTAATGATTACCCAGAATTCTCACTCATCCTGTGCTCCTCCTTGCAGCTTTTACCTTGTCCAGGATAAGAGGGTTCACTTTGTTCTGGATAAAAGATTTCTGCTCTTGCTGATGACCAAGTTGTACAACCATCAGCACTGCAGACATCTTGCTCCCATTTCCACAGACTGCCTCCGGGCACTGCCACCTGAGCGGGGACACCAGGGTGGTCTTCATCTCCTCTCTTCCTCAGGGCCACGCTTGTAAATGGAACAGGAGCTGTACTTCCCTTCCCAAGTAGAGTTATTTTAGATTTACAGGTCAAAATGCTGCTACCTAAGCTCCACTACCAGCCGTGACAACCTCTGGCAGTTATCTGCGCAACGAATGATGGATCACTCTTCTTATTAAAAGTCCACAAAGAAGTGGTTCGCAAAGGGCTCGAGGCTAGTAATAAATAATATCTGCACAAGATGGTCTTCAGCTGTGCGCACATCAGTATTTACAGATCAGAAGCCAAGTTCTGACCTGTTGGATTCTACACCAGTTGATTAATTATTTACCTCAAAGCTAATTAATCATCCCTTAACTCTTCGTGAGCTCTTCTAGGGCACACTCACGAAGTGACTCAATAAATGCTTCTAACATCTACAGCTTCATACGATTAAGAAGAATTTTTCATGGGAGAGCCCCAGGCCAGAAATCACAGGAGTCCACATCCCAGCTGCATTTTATCTTCTTTTCCTGACAATTATTTGGCCTTGCCTGATCCTCCGTTATCCGCCACGTGGTGCTAACAACAGAGTGCTTCTCCAGACAGCACTTTTTTTTACTTGCAACCAAAGCAGCTCTTTTATTTGAATTTTTCCTAATAATCTGATAACTCAATTAGGAAAACACAGTTCTGCTCCAACTCTGTGGGGCCTGGAAACTCATTAAAATGGCTAGGAGATTGCAAGAAGCTTAAACCATTAAGCAGGCTCTGCTGGCATTAAAAGCAAGTTCAAGAATAACGCTGCATGTCCTCAGAAAACATTTGTCTCCAGCAGACCCACAGAAACTGAGGCAGGACCGGCAGGCAGGTCTCCAGGGCCACAGGATGAGAAACGCCACCACGAGGGAAGTGTCAGGGCCATGTACAAGCTGTGCTCTCCTCCAAGATCCTTCCAACCAAGTACTACCTGGCCGGAGCCTCCACAGCCACCCTGCCTGAAATAGCAATAATTTTTCCCATTTCCCCCCAAAAAATGCAAACTAAAGGCTTCCTAACCCCCAAAGGTCTCAGGTTTAGGGTGTTTCTGATGCAATGCCGTAGCTCATCACCACTTTGCTTCCCATGTGACATATCTGCATCAGCATCTGCCAGCAATGAGCAGGTTCTCCACTGCTGTTTGACTCCACTGATACTCATGGTTTCTTTTGTCAGAGTTTTCTTTTTTGCTTAATTTGAGGCTGTAACTCAGCAGATTTCCTGGATGGTAGAAATGCCATAAGAAGAAAAATCCCCCAGTAAACCTGCACCGAGATTCTCCATCCCCCAGCCCCTTTGATGCTCACATTCTGCCACCTCTTCTGCACGTGAGTCTAGACAACCTCGCACCCCACTCCCACACCCAGGGTCTTTCCCACACACTGTTCACCTCAATCCGCTCATTAAACTGGGACCTCAGACTGGGATTTTTCAGGAGATATAGCGTCCTACATGTGGCTGACAAGTCCCTGATTTGACATCCTTGCCTGCCTGCACTGTGGTGTGACACAGCTGCCACATGGGGCTCAGACTCCCCAGTAATGTCACCTGCCTGTCCGGAAACAAAACACTCATTTCAGGGTTCTCTGAGCAGCAGGTAGCAGGAGCTGGTCATCTGTTCATCTCCAGCTCTGCAGGCTAACTGCTAGGGAAACCCACCGTCCAACCTCCTATCATAAGAAGTAGAGCCAAAAGAGATGGGGATGTCACCTGGCTGTCACCCCTCCACCACAGCAGTCCCATCACATGCCCGGTGGTTCTGCAGCTGCTTGAAGAGAAGCATCCAAGCAAGCCCCCAGCCAAGCACTACGCAGGGTGACACCCAGGACACACACAACAGCTTTTCTCACATGGGCACAGCCGTGGATCACCTCAACAGTTTCCATCCCAAATGTGACTGCCATCACCCCTTGCTCTCCTGGAGGACTTCCACCCAATACCCCTCTCCCAGGGTCACAACTGGCATTGCAACAAAATCTCACAATGTACCCAAAGTCCTCATCAAATAACAAGCACCATAAGCCTGCTCAGGAAGTGGGGCGTCAAACCAAGACCTTCAGCACCCCTCAGACTCTGATAGGGACTGCTGTGAGAATCATGATTTCAACACCCAGGACCACGTGGGGGATGATTACAACACCAAACTGAAGCCCCTGTTGGTCACAGACATCTAGTTGCCGCTCACTGGATCCCCATCACTGGCATGTTCAAGGTCAGGTTGGATGGGGCTTTGCGTAACCTGCCCCCATGGCAGGGGGTTGGAGTGGATGATCTTTGAAGGTCCTTTCCAACCAAAACCACTCTGTGAGCCCATGATTCTGTGAGGAAAGCCAAGCCGCTACAGCCTGCACCAGGTGGCAGTTGTGCAAGCCAAGGGAGGATCTGCACCCACGTGCACCATGGAGGTGACCATTCAGCTTCACTGCACTCCAGGTGGAGCCCAGCAGAGGGCAAAAGCAGCCAGTTACCAGCAGGAGGGGCAGAAGACACTTCTCCCAAAGCAACCAGACCACCCCAGTCTCTCCCTGGAGTACCAGGACAACACCCTGGCTGTGACACTGAGCCCACAGCACAGAATCACCTCTCCTCCCCACTCCCTCCCCTGCACTCCGCAGCCATGGGCTGCTCTTCTCCCTTTCTGCAGAGAGGACCCAGCTCATCACCCTGCCGTGCTGCGCCCACCCCCTGCTCCACAGGCACCAGCTCTGTCTTCCCCGTGGGTGGCTCAGCGGAGCTGTACCTGATGTAGTTTGGGGACAATGGCTCTCAGCTTGCATTTCACATTCAAGCTGGCTGTTTCCATATCACATATCAAAAGGGCATGCATGCCTGACACAGCTGCTTTTTCAACCATGTGATTGAGTCGGCTCTGTCTTCTTCACACCCTCTTGCCAGATGTCCGTGCTGATCACCAGCACGAGCCCAGCAGCTCAGCCAGTTCGCAATCCACCTCACTGCCTGCTTATCTAACCCACACTTTGTCAGTGGGGATATTACAGGAGACAGTGTCAAAAGTCTTGCTGAGCAAAGACAAACAACACCCGCTGCTCTCCCCGCACCCACCAAGTCAGCTGTTGTAGAAACTATCAGGTTGGTCAGGCGTGATTTTCCTTGTCCTTCATGTGCCTGGAAATAGTTTCCAGGATTAGTTGCTCCTCCCCAGGCTCCGTAAGGAGTCTGACAGGCCTGGAGCTCCCCTGATCCTCCTCCAGGTCCTTCCTGAAGACAGGAGGGACATTTGCTTTCCTCCACTCCTCAGGCACCTCCCTGATCGCCATCAGCTTTCAATGATAATTACTAGTAGCCTCTCAATGACACTGGCAGCTCCCCCAGCACCAAGGGTGCATCCCATGAGGGACCCCAGATCTGCGCACATCATTCTGGAATGTTCCCAGACCTGACCCTCTTCTATTGAGGGTCAATCTTTGTTAATCCAGGGCCCTTCCTGACCTCCTGCGGTTTTGTTTAAGGCCCTCCAATGGGACTCAGTTCCTGCAGTGCCAGCCTCCCCAAGTGAGTAACTATTTCTTATCAAAAACTTTTCAAACATGAACTAATGCCTTTACCATACCCAACGCCTCTTCCACTGCTCTCTCCATCACCGCAGCCAAAGAGAATCGGCACCATCTGGCTGCTGGGAAGGCACTTCTTCGCTGCTCACCCCAGCTCTGATGCAGGCACCTGCCCAGCATAAATGACTTGTTTTCAGATGTATTTCCACTTGGCAAACAATAAATAAAAGTCCCCCGAGGCAGTGACCACCAGCAGATACTCGCCCCCAGCTCCATCAGAGCACCCTCCCTCAGGGAAAAAGAATGTGTATTTTGAGGTCCACTTCATTACTGTAAGGTTTTTGCCCAAAAAATTTAAAAAAGCAGGGAGGAAAAGCAACTTTCCAAAATATGGCTCACAGACCACCCAAGGTCTCTTGGCATCCACCCCACAGCATCCACCCCACTGCACCACTCTCCTCCCAAGGGGCCAGCATTGTCCTAACACCCATGCATGTAGGACACCAACATTCCTCACGTTTTCACAGGACATAGCAGCCAACAGTCCAAGATATCACAAACTCAAACGCAGCCTTTGCCTGTAAACGGCTTCTAAGCCCAGACGCCAGCAGGGGAACATGCAGAGGCAGCACAAGGGCAGCAGTGAACTCGCAGAGAGCAACCTCAGCTCAGGCAGCTCCAGCCTCTCCTTATGGCTTTGGCAATAACCCTCGATGCACCACGTCAAGAGCTGCTCCCAGAGGTGGAGGAAGCACGGGGAGGAGCGGGGAAAACCTGGCCTTCAAGAAGCCATCAAGAACAACTCACTGGAAAAAGAAACCAGTTCCAGGAGAGATTTACTCATCCCTGCGGCCACCAGAAGCAATGTGGGACACCGAGCTCTGGTGCCCGTTGGTAGAGAAGAGCTAAGAGGGAAGGATCTGCCAGCTGAGACCTGGATCAAAGCCCTCAGCAGCAAGGAAAAAACAGATAAAACTGAATGAAAGCCCCTAAAAAAAGAAAACCCTCCCAGGCTGAGAAAATGGGCAGAGGAAAGGGCTGTGCAAGGTTTTCTTATCTCTGGCTTGCCAGGGATGACCAGACAGCCCCTGACCACCACTGTCACTAACACAGTGCAGGCGTTGCTATCAGGCTGAGAGATTAACAACTAATTTCCTTGTCCCCATCAGCCAGCATCTGGAAACATCACATATCCAGGCTGCGGAGTCCAGAATATCAACCCAAACCCCATTTCTAATCTCTCAGTCACAAACCAGGATTTACGGTAACACTGCCCCAGCCCACGTGTCCTCATGTCACCGTCTCCAGAGGAGACTGATCCAAACACAGCAAGCCATTGCCAACAGGAAAGGAACTGGAGCGTGCTAACGACATGACAAGTCTCTGAAAGGAGAGCCCAGCAATCTACCGATTGCATTAATTGCATCTATGAGCCAGCCACGTTACGCAGAAAGTCTCAGGTGCAAGAAAAATTATTCAGCAGCGCCACGTCCCACGAAACCATCCCCAGCCACAGGACAGGACATCACGATCGGGGACAGGGTTGGGTGCACCAAATGAGCAAGGGGGTGTGCAGGGTGGTGACACAACTAGGGTGCGTGCTCACATCTCCATCCCACCCTGTGCACACAAAGCTGCCCAGCACTTGCAACACGCACCAGTGAGCACCCACTTAGTACAGGCTGGGGATCCAAGCCCTGATAATTAAGCAGCAAATTGCAGGGGAAGAAGCCAAGCGACAGGTCAATGGGATTTTTTTTCTCCTTCTAAATAATCTCTTGCTCATAAGCAGCAACTGTCCCAGGTTATGGCAGTACATTCCCCTGGTATTTCCCTTCCCAGTTGCTCACTTTGTCAGCCCTGCCTGAACGTCTGTGATTTATTCCTGCCTGATGAATTAACCTGAAAATACCTCAGGGCCCCTTTCCTGCAGCTCTGCTCTAGCTGAAGAAACAAAATCCAGGGTTGGCACCTATGAAATCAGCTGCCCAAGAACGGGGTGCCACCGGCCTGGGTCACCCATCAACAGGAGGGACACGCACAGCCGAGGAGCTCCTTCCCCTCTGGCCAGCACCCAGCAAGTCAGGTCCAAACAAAGCTGGGTCTGCAGAAACGCCGCTGGTGGTTGGTGTTTTGGGGGAGGACTTGGGGGCGGGGGGGGAGTTGCAGAACTGGTGTGTGCACAGCCCCTGCAGACCCCAGAGTGCGCAGAGATGCAGGACCCACGACCCAGAAGAGCAGCCAGCAGGGACCTTATCTGCAGAGGAAGATTTTTGGTTAAATCTTCAGCTGGACAACTAGGAGGCACCCTGCTGTCCCAGCGGCGGGCGGTGAAAATGGCTCTTCTCCTGTGCTGCTTCACTGCAGGCGTTTGACCTTGCTGCTTGCTGGAAGCTGGCTGCATGCACCTTGCCAGCCTCCGGGCAGGACGCACGGCCCCGGTGCCATCCCTCTCCTCCCGGCATGGCAGGGATGGCAGCACTTGGCCACAGTGCTCCGGAGAACCACATGGGCCCTGATGGCTGTGGCACACTTCCTCATAGCCACCACTGCTAGCAAACACAGGCCTGGCCATGACCTTGGAGGTTCAAGTGAGTACAGAAATGAGAGAGACACTGGTGTAGGCAAGATAGCTTCCAGTGCAACTGCTGAATCACAGCCGAAGTGAGCTGGCACTGGTGAGCAGAGCTCTCACCAGAGGGGAAGCCAGGGGACGTTGGAGAAACTGGAATTGGAAAGATATGGGTTTGGTGAACAGACTATAGGTGGATAGGGAATTGGCTGGATGGCCACATCCAGAGTTGCATTCAGTGGCTCAGTGTCCAAGTGGAAACCTGTAATAAGTGGAGTCTATACTGGGACAAATACTATTTCATATCTTAATCAGTGACACAGACAAGTGGGATCAAGTGTACCCTCAGCAAATTTGCAGGTGAGTGGGGCAGTCGATACACTGGAGGGAAGGGGTGACACCTAGAGGGACCAGGACAGGCTTCAGAAATGGACCCATGTCAACCTCATGATGAGGCTAAGTGCAAGGTCCTGCAGCTGGGTTGGGGCAGCCCCCAGTACCAGCACAGACTGGGGGATGGAGGGAGGGAGGAGAGGGGGATGGAGAGCAGCCCTGCAGAGAAGGACTTTCCAGTAGAAGTCCCATTTGTCAGAAGAGATTTGGGACATCAGTGACCTCTATGCAGTCCTTCAGTTCCCAAAGGCTGATGTTCCTCTTGGAAACAGAGCTCGCAGTCTGACATTGCAACTTATGCATTCGAGCTAAGTAAAATAAGAAGAAAAAAATTAAGACGCTCAGGTTGCAAGATGCTGACTCAACCCCTTCCTAATTTTCTAGAATTTTTTCGACTGACCAATACAATCATTTGCAGCAGGTATGACAGCACAGGGGAACACGCAGAGGAATGGACGAATGGAGGGAGAGAGGGAGTGAGTAATGGAGAGCAGCCTGCAGAGGACTGGGGGAGCTGAAGGCGGATGGAACCAGGTTCTTTTCAGTGGCTCCCAGCGACACAAAGAGGGGCAACGGGCACAAGTTGGAACATAGGAAGTTCCATTCAAACACAAGAAAAAACTTCTTTACGGTTTGGGTGACAGAGCACTGGCACAGGCTGGCCAGGGAGGTTGTGGAGTCTCCTTCCTGGAGGTTTGAGGGATGGAGAGCGCCCTGTGGACTGGGGGAGACTGGTGGGTGACAAATGGGACATCAGACGGCAATGTGCACTCACAGCCCACAAAGCCAAGCGTCTCCTGGGCTGCATCCCCAGCAGCGTGGCCAACAGCAAGAGGGAGGGGATGCTCCCCCTCTGCTCCGCTCTCCTCACACCCCCCTGCAGCACCGCCTCCAGCCCTGGGGTCCCCAGCACAAGGCAGGAGTGGACCTGGGGGAGACGGGCCAGAGGAAGCCAGCAAAATGCTCCGAGGGCTGGAACACCTCTGCTCTGGAGAAAGGCTGAGAGAGTTGGGGTTGTGCAGCCAGGAAAAGAGACGGCTCCACGCACAGACCTTACTGCAACAGCTCAGTACTCAGAGGGGGTTATAGGAAAGAGGGAGAGAGACTTTTGACCAGCGCCTGCAGGGACAGGACAAGGGGCAGCGGTTCTAAAATGACCGAGGGTGGGGTTAGGTTGGACATGGGGAAGAAATGTTGTACCATGAGGGTGGTGAGACACTGGTGCAGGTTGCCCAGAGAAGCTGTGGGTGCCCCATCCCTGGAGGTGTTCAAGGCCAGGTTGGACAGGGCTTGGAGCAACCTGGTCTAGTGGGAGATGTCCCTGCCCACGGCAGGGGCTTGGACTGGATGATCTTTGAACGTTCATTCCAACCCAAACAACTCTGTTAGTCCACGATCCTACGATTAAAGCATAGGACAAAAAGGAATTGTTTAATTGTGAGGACGGAGATGGAGGACGTGCTCCAGGCACTGGATCAGAGATTGCCCTGCAACCCCTGGAGAAGACCATGGTGATGTAGATTGTCCCCCGGCAGCCCACAGAAGACCCCACGCTGGAGCAGGTGGATGTGCCCTGAAGGAAGTTGTTAATCCACATGCAGCCGGTGCTGGAGGGGGTTCTCTCCTGTCTGCAGACTGAAACTGTAACTGCAGCCCTGACATCCAAAACCATTGCACCCAACCCAGCACCTTGCTATCCCCAGACTTGCAAAGCAACCACAGTCCCCGCTGTTAACCTCGAATTCCCCAAGCAAACACCCTCAGCCTCACCAGAACTTGAGATAAGAGAGTCCGCCTCCATGGCAGTGGACAAGACAGGGGACACACTGGTCCTGGCTTTAGAACATGCATGAAGCCAACCCCTCCATGCCAGGCCCAGAAGGCTTCCTCCTATTCCTGCAATCCCTTCACCAATACCTCAAGCTGGGCAGAAGGGAGGTGGACATAAGCCACCCGGTGTGGGCAACCCAGGGAGACAGCAAAGGAGCCTGAGAAAGGGAACCAAAAATAAACCTCAAGTCCCAATCAAGCTTTTGGACAACTCCCACCCACAAACAATGCCCAGCTTGGGAAATCGGAGGTACCAGTGGTATCCAGTAATGTCCCACGAATGCCCGGGCTGCATGCCTGGTGCGCGGGTGGCAGGGCTGGTGACTGTCCATCTGTGTGACTGTCCATCACAGCCCACGGGAGGGCTGACGAACCGGTGGGAGCAGGGCTGGAGAGCAGCAGCTCCCAAAGGCACAAGAACAGCCTTGGATCCACCTGCGGGTGCTCCTGCCAGCACCTCTGATGCCCTCGTTAAACACTGGGCCATCTCTGCCAAAGGAGATGATGAGTCCATGCTGGGCTGGCAGCCAGCTCTGTGCAGGCAGCGGGGCTCTGCCTGCATGGGCTGGAGCTGGCAGCTGCCAGAGCAGCGATGGCTCCGAATCGGCAGCTCCCAGGCACTTGCCAGGAGGCAGAACCCCCCGCACCCAGCTATCTGCAGGGCTCCCAATTAACGGCAAATGGGCAGCAATACCCCCTGCGGCGATTAATCATCTTCGTGGGTTGCAGGGAAATCATTATTTCCGGCTACCCCCGTGCAGCTGCTGATGCACCCACACGCCAAGGTGGGACAGGATGCACAGCCCGGTGGTGCTGAGGAATGGGCAGGAGTGCAGGCAGCAGTGCCAGGGAGCGGGCAGGAGTGCAGGCAGCAGTGCTGAGGAGCGCGTAGGCAGGCAGGCAGGCAGCAACCCCCGGGAACAAAACAGTGGGTGCAGTCAGAGTGTGGCAGGCAAAGACCCGAGAGAGAGCGGGCAGGCGCAACGTGTCGCGAGAGTAGGCAGGAGCTACATGCTGAAGGTGGGTGGTGTCGCGAGGCAATAAAATGCAGGGATTTGGGGGGAAGTTTAGGGGGAAATAGCAGATATTTTCTGTGTATTTCTGAGTATTTTCTCCTAAAACAAGAGCTGAAAAGATTTGGAACAACATTCAAATGCTTGATTACTGCAGCAATTCAATCAAATACACAGCAGCATTGTGTTAAGTACCTTTTAAAAAAGGAACAGGATTATATTCCAAACCTTCCCGTAAGAATAATTTTTGGGGCTTTACCACATCGTAATATTAGCCCGCATTTCTGTGTGATATTTTTGAGCACTGGGTAAAATATTTTCAGTATTCTCCTTCCTCTGCTGTTTTTCGAGCATGGTGGTTTCTGCTGCTCTGGGTGCGGATCCATGTGTCACACAGCCCCGCTGCTGTGCAACGAGCCAGCACATCTGGACTGGACTATCCTACAATCCTATTTTAGGTGTCTTTACCTCTTTATACAGAAGTAAGAAAGTCACAGATATCTCATGAACACTTCCAGCAGCACTATTGGTGTTGCCTGAACCCTGAACAACTCCAGTCTTGTTCTTGGAGGAGTTAAAGGTCAGCACCCACTGCAGACAGACAGGGAAGGGTGCTGGGCAGCGCGGCAGGTCCTGCCCACACCGGGCAGATGTGCCCAGCAGCTCGGTTTGCCATGGGTAGGCAGAGCAGTTCAACTCACTTGTTCCTGCTTGGCTTGTGCAAAGCATTTGATACTCTCCTGCATGCCATCCTTGTCTCTAAATTGGAGAGACACGGATTTGATGGATGGATAAAGAATTGGCTCAATGGATAAAGAATTGGCTGGATGGCCACACTCAAAGAGTTGCAGTCAACGGCTCAATGTCTAAGTGGAGACCAGTGTCGAGTGGCGTTCCTCAGGGGTTGGTACTGGGACTGGCGCTGTTTAACATCTTTGTTGGTGACATGGATATTGGGATGGAGTGCACCCTCAGCAAGTTTGCTGACAACACCAAGCTGTGTGGAGTAGTCAACATGCTGGAGGGGTGGGATGCCATCCAGAGGGACCTGGACAGGCTGGAGAGGTGGGCCTGTGCAAACCTTATGAAGGTGAACAAGGCCAAGTGCAAGGTCCTGCACGTGGGTTGGAGCAATCCCAAGCACTAATCCAGGCTGGGTAGAGAATGGATTGAGAGCAGCCCTGAGGAGAAGGACTCGGGGTGTTGGTTGATGAGAAGCTCAACATGTGCGCTGGCAGCCCAGAAAGCCAACTGCATCCTGGGCTGCATACCCAGCAGTGTGGCCAGCAGGGTGAGGGAGGGGATTGTGCCCCTCTGCTCTACTCTGTGGAGACCTCACCTGGAGTACTGCCTCCAGCTCTAGAGCCCCCACAAACAGGACATGGACCTGCTGGAGCAGGTCCAGAGAAGGCCACAAAGATGCTTTGAGGGCTGTGAGGACAGGCTGAGAGATTTGGGGTTGCTGAACCTGGAGAAGAGAAGACTCCAAGGAGACCTTAGAGCCCCTTCAAATTCTGAAAGGGACTACAGGATAGATGGGGAGGGACTCTTGATCAGGGAGTAGAGCAATAGGATGAGGGAGAATGGTTTTAAACTGTAAGAGGGTAGATTTAGATTAGATATTAGGAAGAAATTCTTTACTCTGAGTGTGGTGAGGCACTGGCCCAGGTTGCCCAGAGAAGCTGTGGCTGCCCCATCCCTGGAGGTGTTCAAGGCCAGGTTCGACATGGCTTGGAGCAACCTGGATGGTGGGAGGTGTCCCTGTCCAGGGCAGGGGGGTTAGAACTAGATGATCTTTAAGGTTCCTTCCACTTCTAACCATTCTGTGATGATTCCATGATTTCCCAGTCTGACCCACTCAGACGCTGGTCGTTGCTTCCTGAACTGGTTTTATGAGAACCTCTGGTCTCCACTGACAATTGTCAGGGACGGGACAGGCACCCATTCCTAGCAGTGAGTCACCCACCCTGATACCAAACCCACTCCCCGGCTGGGCTTTTCTAGCTAGGTGCTCCCTGGCACCAAGAGTCACTGTCAGGGCGTTGCTCCCTGCAGGACTGTCTCAGACCTCGTCCCACCACCATCCAACCTGCTGTCCCAGTAGGCCGCCCAGTCTCCCACTGGGTATCTCAGCTGTCAGTCCTTCAGTCACCCAGTTTCTCCTCAACATCTTCATCAGTTTGATGCACATTGTTCTGAAACCATGGACAGCCAAACTGACTGCAGCACTCGTGTCCATTTGCTCCAGAGGACAACACAGAAGACCAAGGGACTCCCTGTTTCCAACCTGGACACGACACAACCCACCAGGTAAGAGAAGCCACTTCCAGCAAACACCAACTTTGTCTAGTATAAAGTTTCCCATGTTGCAGCCATGGTCTCTGCTCCTCAGCACATGACTGCCTACCCAACCAGCCCAGCCAAACGGTGCCTGTGCCAGGGACCTGTCCCACCTCCTCCTCCAGACTCAGCCCACGTCCTTGCTGTGTTCCTGGTTCTCCACACTGTAAAAGCTCTCAGGCTCCTTCAGCACTCAGGATTTCCCACTCCATTACCTGCTTCCTCCCACCACTTGCCTAAAATCTCCACTTCAATTGACTCCTTCTCCTCCCTCTCCTTCCACCTGAAATACAACCACGCACAGTACTGTGCCACACATGGGTAAAGGTTACCCAATGACACACACACAACTGCTATTTTCCCAGCTGCCCAAGACCCAATGGTTCTTTACCAGTAATTCCTCCTCAAGCTGCTTTCAGCAGTTTCCAATTCACCATCCCTTTTTCATCTCTCAGTAAATCAGCCATAGCTTTGCAAAGCCAGTTCTTGGAATGCCCCCGCAGCAGGAGCCCCTTGCCCCAGCAGCGCCTGCAGCGTGATCCCCAGGTGCAGGCGATGCTGGGGACCCAGTAGATCACAGGACCTCTGGCCGCCCTCCTCTTCCTCCTGCTCTTCTGGTCAGATCCGGGCTGCTCCCCTGCTCTCAGTATGCCTAGAAAGCACAAAGCCTTCCCCGCGCTGCAGCGTGCACCAGCGCCAAAGTAATCCTGGGAAAGCGCAGTAACAGGATTTACAGCTTGCTCATCTCAGCCCTCCTAAACTCATTTCTGCAAATAATGGATTATCCCCTGGTGTCAACACTGAGACAATGGAGGTTTAGCAAGAGAAAGCTGAGATATAGCTGCAAAGCGTACACTGCTGGGTTTGGATGAGGTCTGCTGGAGAGCGTCCTACTCCACCTGGTCTCTGTCCCTCTCCTGCCTACACAGGCAGCACCCCCAGCGCCCTGTGGTGCCAACCCCGAGGCAAAGGCAGACTGTTGTGCACCGAGCTGCGCTGCTGGGTGGCACGGCCACTCATACAGCAGGGACATGGCTCCAAAGAGCGTCAGCGCTGCAAAAGACACGTGCACACAGGCATGCACAGCAGGGCTTGCTGCGCAGATGCTGGGCGGCAACCCCCTGATCTTCCCGTTTCCTTTTCTCAGCGCCTCCCAAAGCAGCCCCATGTTTCTGCTCTTTCACTCTTTGGCCTTCAACCCCCCCCC
>NW_009649189.1:1685217-1709107 GCF_000708025.1 Charadrius vociferus | reverse complement strand
GCCAAGCCGAGGAGCTGACAGCATTAGAAATCACTGTAGTTTTCATGCCACAGGGAGGGCAGAAGGGGATGGAGAGGGGATACTGGCTGCCGTAAGCAGACGAGAGAAACTCAGCCACAGGCCAGAGTCAAAAGCAAGCCGTGCCACTGCAACACGTGTCCCCATGCCACCCAGAATCCCACCCACTGGGGCCAGCACCGCAGCCCAGCTTGTGGCCCACTAGAGCAGGGCTTCTCTTCTCCCCTCTCCAGCTTCCATGGCCCAGCTGGCACCAACCACTATGAATCCAGCAAGGAGAGGCAAAGAGAGCCCCAGGACAGCCCCATGCCTCCCAACATGGAACCCAGCCCGCTGAACCCAGCACTTGCTGGAAGAGCCCCAGCCTGGCCACCCCACCAGCCAAGAATGGCTAAACTTGTCCAGCCCGTGCTGCAAGGGGCACAGCTGCCATATCCCCTCTCATTTTTGCTCCTTTCCCTTCTTCCTCCCTCTTTCCAACTTCCCCAGGACAAACACCTCAGGCTGCAGGAGATGGCAGGCAGCCTTACCTTGCAGGCAGGACGATCAGCGCAGCACACCGCAGCTCTGGCATGGCTCAGCTTGGCTCGCCCACCCGCCTGGACCTGCCTCTGCACCTGGCCTGGACCTGGTCCTGGCTCAAGGACCAGCCAAGGCTGGTAAATGTAAGGGGAGGAGACACAGAGGGAGCAGGGACAAACTCACACACAGGCAAGAGAAGCCAGCGGAGAAAGATGTGAGGGTGCAACAGGCAGTGGGGCTGGAGGCAGTGACGGCCCAATGTCCCCTCGCCCTCAGGGCTGCTCGCCTCCTGCCAGTTGCTCTGTCCCAAAACCCTCGGGACACAGGAAGAATGGGGGCTGCAGTACCGTCCCAGGGCTACACTGCTCACAAGCTCAAGAAGTGGGCCCATGTGACCCTCATGAGGTCCAACCAGGCTATGTGCAGGGTCCTATACATGGGTCAGGGCAACCCCCAGTACCAGCACAGACTGGGGGATGAAGGGATAGAGAACAGCCCTGAGGAGAAAGACTTGTGGGTGAAAAGCTCAACATGAGCCAGCAATGTGCGCTGGCAGCCCAGAAAGCCACCCACATCCCGGGCTGCATTCCCAGCAGTGTGGCCAGCAGGGCGACGGGGGAGATTGTGCCCCTCTGCTGCGCTCTGGGGAGACCCCCCTGCAGTGCTGCCTCCAGCTCAGGTGGTCCCAACAGCAGAAGGACACAGACCTGTTGGAGCGGGGCCAGAGGAGGCTACAGAGATGCTGCGAGGGCTGGAGCCCCTCTACTGGGAGAGTTGGGGGGGTGGGTCAGCCTGCAGAAGAGAAGGCTCTGGGAAGACCTTACGGTGGCCACTCAATACTTAAAGGGGGCTTATAGGAAAGATGGGGACAGAGTTTTTAGTAGGGCCTGTTGTGATAGGACAAGGGGTCATGGCTTTAATGTAAAAGAGGGAAAATTCAGACTAGATATAAGGAAGACATTTTTTACACTGAGGATGGTGAGCCCCTGGCCTAGGTTGCCCAGAGAGGTGGTGGCTGCCCCATCCCTGGAAACATTCAGGGCCAGGTTGGATGCGGCTCTGAGCAACCTGGTCTAGTTGAAGATGTCCCTGCACATTGCAGGGCGGTTGCACTAGATGGCCTTTAAAGGTCCCTTACAACTCAAACCATACTACGATTCCATGAAAATGCACAAAGCCAAGGAGCCACACGAGCTCTCCTGTGCTACGACAGCAGAAGCAGTACCTCCACAGCAAGGACAGGCTTCTGCTCCAAAAGTTACCTCCTTATTGCCCACAACGCAAGGGGCTCTGAGGTGCCATGGGATGCACAGCTCAAAGGAGATCAAGTTTTTCAGCAAAAGCTGCACCTTGTGATAGTGATAACACATCTTCCAGGAGTGCCACTAAATGTTTGGTCTAAATTAAGACCAAAATAATTACAAAGCAGCTGATTTTTATTCTTTTTTTATGTTGCCATGAATCAGACTACAGTTAATTGATATATACTCTGCATTCGTTCGGTGTTGTGGATCACCCAGCGTTGTTCAGGGTGACAGAGCAGACAATAGGTGCTGGCAATCGCAAAGCTCAGGCATGTAGGGGGGCTGCACAGCTGCTGCACAGTAAAAGGGAATCTCACCTGGACTAACACATGGCACATCAAGGGGACACAAAAGAAAAAGCCACATGGGCACAACGGAGAGAGGACAGAGATGTCCCAGGCACCCTCGCTGCAGCGTTGGGATGATGCACAGCAAATCCATGCATCCTATTCCCGTGGGCAGCACCTGAGGGCTGGCAGCAGGTGCCACCATGCCAGGCGCGACGCAGCTGCAGGAGCCTCAGACAGGTCCATCCTGAATGGTGGCAGTGGCCACGGAAGGTGAGAACCAGCACGAGCATCCCTGCACCCACACTTGCCCCTGCTCCGCCTGCACCCTACGACACCTGCTGAATCGGTGCCAGGAGGTGCTGGGCTGGTTTAGCGCTGAAGCGAGGCATTTCACCAGCTTGTTCCCCAGCTCCACTAGGGATCCCCCGGAGACACCAGGGAGGACTGGACTGTCCACTCCCTGGACAGCCATCTCCACAAACCAACGTAGAGCCTCACCTCTTCCTCACAGGCAAAGGTGCCACCACGACCCACCAACCCTCACTTTGTCCATCTCCTTCAAACACTCATAACCTGCACGTGCCTAGGCCAAGCACCCACCAGCCAACCACAGGAAGCCCTGACCCATCCCACACAGACAGACCCCAACTTCCACAGGGGTAGCAACATGACAAGGTAAGAGAAGGGCAACCCAGTCTGAAAAGCTCAAGAAATGATGACCAGCAGCAAGGGCCCCCCAAAAATCCTGAAGACCTCACGCCCCAGGGTACCCCAGCCCTTCAAAACCAGAGCTGGGGCAGGCGATGGGGACAGGGAAGGCAGGGATTGCGCTAAGCCCTTGCAAAACAATTGAGCTGCTGTGTGGACCTAACAGGATGACGCCAGAAGGGCAAATAGCTATTTAAGCTAAATATATTTGTTCTTGGGATGATGTTGGTATGTAAATCGATCATAAATAGACTCAGGCTGGAAAACAAGAATTACCAGGAGAAGAAACCAAACTTGTTCAAGATGGAGCTGGAGAAATACATGAAAGGGTGACAAATGCATCTCTCTGTGACACAGAGACAGGATGCAGCCACCCGAGGCAGTCCCTGAGCATTGCCGTAATGACCACGGGCATCATCAGTGCAGCTCTGCTCAGGATGCCCAAGCCACACGAGGTGTTGGAGCCACTCTGCAGGAGCTCCTGGACCTCCGTGGGGGGCAGAGGAACCTCCCGTCCCTGCACCAAGCACCCCTTCAGTTTCTCCATCTCACACCAGGTTTGCTATGCCAGGCAGTGCCAGCAGAGCCACAGGGCCATCCCCTGCCACGGCTGCACCGAGCACAGGGTGCAAAGACAGCCTGAGAACACCTTCCCTTAGGGACCTGCCCAGAGGAGGAAGAGGAGCAGGACACAGGATGCAGGATGCTGAGAGACAGGGCAGCATATGGCACCTGCTACTCACCAGGCCCAGGAGCGCCTCTGTGCCCTCCACACATGCCACTGCCAGCACAACAACGTGCATCTTTGCCACAATGCAGCTTCTTATTTCAGTGTCAACTCACCTGCCTGAAAGACATGGCGGGAGAAAGCAGGCAGGCAGCAGGACCACTGTTCTCAGCACTGCATGCAGCAAGGACCATTACAGGGGAGGAAGATGGGGCTCCCCACCCCTCCCCACACATGCAGGGCCCAGTGAAGTGCGTGCTCTGGGTCCTGCAGCTAGCAGGCAGCTCTGCTGCCACGCCATACCCAGCCAACCTCAAGGAGACTGAAGAAACACCTCTGTTGGTGGGGACCCTGCCATCTACAACCTGCATTGGTGTTCTCCCCATCCCCAGCGCTGCTCTGGGAGGTATGGTGAGCAACCAGAATTGTCCAACCTCCCTGGGCCACTCACAATCTTACATCCATCAGATTGACTCCACACCTTGCCATCCAACCAGGCCAAGTGCAAGGTCCTGCACCTGGGTCAGGGAAACCCTCAGTACAGACTGGGGGATGGAGGGAGGGAGGGGAGGAGGGATGGAGAGAGCCCTGTGGAGAAGGACTGGGGGAGACGGGTGGATGACAAATGGGATATCAGACGGCAATGTGCACTCGCACACTCGCAGCCCACAAAGTCAGGCGTCTCCTGGGCTGCATCCCCAGCAGTGTGGCCAACAGCGAGAGGGAAGGGATGCTCCCCCTCTGCTCCGCTCTCCTCACACACCCCTGCAGCACCACCTCCAGTTCTGGGGTCCCCAGCACAAGGCAGGAGTGGACCTGGGAGAGACGGGCCAGAGGAGGCCACCAAAATGCTCCAAGGGCTGGAACACCTCTGCTCTGGAGAAAGGCTGAGAGAGTTGGGGTTGCGCAGCCAGGAGAAGAGACAGCTCCGCACAGACCTTACTGCGGCCGCTCAGTACTTAAAGGGGGTTATAGGAAAGAGAGGGTGGTGAGACACTGGCACAGGTTGCCCAGAGAAGCTGTGGGTGCCCCATCCCTGGAGGTGTTCAAGGGCAGGTTGGACAGGGCTTGGAGCAACCTGGTCTAGCGGAAGATGTCCCTGCCCATGGCAGGGGGGTTGGACTGGGTGATCTCTGAAGGTCCCTTCCAACCCAAAACTGTAAGTCTATCCCTGCTTCAGGCTGAGAAGCTGGAGCTGCCTTTGCAATGCCCCTGTACTGCACCGAGGATGAAGCCCGTAGCCCTGCCTGCAACAAAATCCTCACTTGACCAGGCCTGAGCGGGACACAACTGGGGCAGGGGCAGCACTGATGAGGCTGCTGATGTGGGTTGAGAGCAGTACGGTGCATGCGGGGACATGCTGCTTTTCTTTCTGTGTCTGAGACATACCCGGACACCCTTCATCAGCTCCTTTGCTCTGCAGGGGCTGCACTTGCTTCACCACAGCTTTGGCTCCTCTCACCTCCATTTCTGAGGTCTACTGAAGTCCAGGGAAGCCAGGAGAAGCAGCACAGAAGGTGGAGAGCAAAGAGAGGCCCAAAGAACAAAGTCAGGCTTTTCATCAAAATCCTCAATTGTCCTCTCACATGGTTCCTCCCAAAAGAGCATCACAGGAGCCTGAGCCTGAAGCCCCCAGTGCAGCATGATTGCAACTCCTGGTCTTCAAGGAAACCTCCTCTCTGCCCTGGTGGGACCAGGCACCAGGGGGAATACTCTCCCAGAAAAAACACTGCACAGAGGGAAACAGAGCTAAGAGGGCACAGAAAGCAGTGCTCGAGGACGGCAGCTCCAGCGAGAACCAGCTGCAGCCTCCCTTCCTCCTGGGAGCGCCTGAGCAGCATCTCCTCTAAGCAAAGTGTGCTTCCAGCTGTGACACCTACCAAAAGGACCTGGTGAGTAGCAAGGTTACGCTTACACGAAAGCACAGAGCTTGCTCAGAGACGTCTAGCTGAAGCCTAGGCACCAAGAAAACTCCAAATTGCCTTTTTAGCACTGGGCAGTGTTGACTCAACGCATTAGACAGAGGTGAGCAGCTATGATTTGTCTTTCTTGACCACCTGACACATCTCTCTGCCAGGAGATGGTCTGCTAGGAATTACAGTGGCCACTCTCCAAATAACTCAAATCTCCTCCATGGAGAGCCTAAACAAAGTCACCCGGGACCTGTGCGCTGGTGTCCAAAGCCACCACCACGAGTCTGCACAGCTTTAATTATGAAACAAGCATACACACAACTGAACCGCCTCATAGAGGAAGTTCATAGAGAGTAGAGCCATAATGGGCCTGCTTTCAAGTCTGAAATATTTACTGGGTCTTCCGAAGCCTGCAGAGATGGACTGAGCTCAGAAGCTGAAAGACATGACTTCATATGTGAGGATTTATGTTCCCAGGGGCAATTCATTCAGGAACAGCATCCATTACATGATGCAGTGCCGAGGAGTGGCAGAGCGTGGCCGCGGGGGGGGACGGGGACGGGACGCGATGCACGGAGAAGACGAATGGCACAGACTAAGTCCTTCCCGACCTCTCCAGGAAAAAAAAAAAACCCAAACAAAACAAAACAACAAACCGCACATCATTTCATTCCTGATTGGCAACTTTCCAGTCAAAGCCACCTCCTCTGGGAAGTGGCTCAGAGAAAGGACCAAGGACAAACAACCTGCTTCAAGCACCAGGAGCGACAACAGATGCAGCAGCTCACCGGGAAGGATTTTAGGAACAGGTTTACCAGGAGCTGTGACTCAAATAAGGAGTTAGTAGCAGCAATGGCTCTGACCCGAGGACGAATACAGCCCCTCAGCCGCTCTGAGCCCACCCATGTCCTGACATAATGCTGCCCACCCTGTGGTGTGGAGCTGCTCAGTGGGGAGACCCTTCCCGTCCACCTGCAAATGGGCACCAGCCCGCCGGAGCTGCAAGGTGCAGGCAGGCAGGGGGCTGCCACCCTGCCGGCACGACGGCAAAGCCAGCCAGCTGCCCACCCACCGGTGCCAAAATAAGCCCAGGCAGCAGCAGCAACGTGGATCTGAGAACAGCCTGTGCAGCAAGAAGAGGGATAAGCAGGAAGGGAGGGGAGGGATAAGCCCCTCTGTGCGACACAGATCCAGCCCAACACCTCCACCCCACGCCAAGCAGGTAGGTAAATCCAGGTCTCCCATAGACACCTGGACCTCACCTTCTCCTGCAACAGCAGAGTACGTGCAGGAGAGCACCAAGGACTCGATCTGCCTGAGCAAACAGTCATATAAGACACAGGGTTCCAGTAGGATTGTACCTGTGGAGTCTCTCTCTTTTATCAAGAGACCCTGAAAAAGCAGCAAGCAATTCAGCCAGTTCAGCCAACTCAGCCAGACACTGTACGTCCATCCATCCATCCCTCCCTCCTTCCCTCCTCTCAGTGCTCAAATGGCAACTCCAACCATGGTTCATCCATGTCCCAAATTACCAGGCCAGGTCTGTCTTGATCTTCTGAAGCCCCACTCCAAGGTCCTCCAGCTCTACGAGGGACTTGCTAGTGGTGTTTAAGGAGTTTGTATCTCTTGAAGGAGGAACTGCACCACACCAAACTGAGCTGCGCTATGCACAGCACATTTGCCTCCTGACAAGAATGAGGAGTCTATGTCTTTCTTCTGATATCCTGGAGGCTGACTACCTTTGTAGTGGGGGTTTCACATGATGCTAAAGTGCTTAGAGACCACTAAGAAATAACTGAGGTTCTGTTCCAGAAGGGACAAGCAGCACCCCAAATCCCCTGTGAGTTTGGCCCCAGCATAGAGCAACGTCTTGCCTTGACTGTCATCACAGGTGTCACTCACTTGCCATGTTAAAAAGCAAACACTAGTCAGCACACACCAAGACCAGTCTTTCACCACCTCCATTTTAGTGCCCCTTGGCTGCATCCCCCTCTTATGCCTCTTGGAAACATTGCTTCTTAATTTCCAAACTAAGCTCAGTAAATTCACTTCCCTGGGTTACAAGCCTTTGCATTAATTACCAGGTTCTCCACGGGCACAGGAGCACAGGGAGGCGGAGTGGGGGCTGCCAAGCACTGGGCCAGCACCCACCATTCCCCACTTCACTGCCTTCACCACTATGGGGCCCTGCACTGCCTCCATTCCACCAAAGCACAGTACTGAGCTTCAGCCAAGGTTAACGTGGAGGTTAATGCCATCATTGGTTGAACTTCTGCCACAGTTCGTGCATCTCAACCAGGGGTTGAAGGAGCAGATGGACACGGAGTGATGCTGCTCTCTGTCTGGCTGAGTCTCTGGGAAATGGAAAAGCTACAAGTGAGTTATCATCAGTTATCACAGAATGGTTTGGGGTGGATTGGACCTTTAAAGATCACCCAGTCCATCCCTGAGTTATCCCAAGAGCTGACCCACGGTCCCATAAGACAGCACATGGCCTGCTCTTACAAGTCAACATGAGTTTAATGCCTCTCTAGATCATCTAAGCAGATCCCTGCAGCTATGCCCAACATTGTCTCCTGTCCTGAGGACACTGAGGATCATTTCCAACACCCCACCCCCAGGTACCGAGGGACAGAAGGGAGCAGCGCTCAGAGGGGGTGAACGTCCTGCCCCAGCAATGCTGGCACATGGGGTGCTGCCACAGGAACACAGCTGAGCTGACACCACACCACCTGCAGTCCCAGCACAAAGCAGCCTGGGGGAGCTGGAGGCTGGTCTGAGATAATACCCGGCATCCACCCAGCTGAGAGGGGTCAGTTGTAGTGAAGCAGCTCTTGCCGATTTGTGGCAATGCATCTGTGAGGAGTGGGCCCACGCGAACCTTGGGAAGTTCAACCAGGCCAAGTGCAAGGTCCTGCACCTGGGTCGGGGAAACCCCCAGTACCAGCACAGACTGGGGGAGGGAGGGAGGGAGGGAGGGATGGAGAGCACCCTGTGGAGAAGGACTGGTGGGTGACAAATGGGATATCAGACAGCAATGTGCACTCGCAGCCCGCAAAGCCAAGTGTCTGCTGGGCTGCATCTCCAGCAGCGTGTCCAACAGGGAGAGGGAGGGGATGCTCCCCCTCTGCTCTGCTCTCCTCACATCCCCCTGCAGTGCCGCCTCCAGCCCTGGGGTCCCCAGCACAAGGCAGATGTGGACCTGGGAGAGACGGGCCAGAGGAGGCCAACCAGGGGGTTGGACTGGGTGATCTTTGAGGGTCCCTTCCAACCCAAACCACTCTGCAATTCCGTGAGTCTATCTACCATTGAGTACTTGATCAGCCCCAATGCACCTCCTGGACACACCACAATATTACAAAGCACTAATTTCTCAACAAGGTGTGTACTCTTCTTTTGCTGCCCAATCAGTTTTTGGCATTATACACTGAATTTTCTACAACACCAAGGTAACACTGTAATACATAACCAGAAGCACTCCCAACGTCCTGGATGCTTCTGGAAGTCACATCAATGTCACAGTATCTTGTTCTCTACAGATCTGACTTTTAAATAGATTATTATGCTTTTAGGCCACGAGTGCCCTTTGCAGCCTGAGCTCTGGCTCAGCCCCGAGCGGACACCGTGCTGATGCATGCTGTATGAGCCCAGCAGCCAGAAGCAAAGCAATGACAGCTCTTCCCTGAAAACACCCAAACAGAAACACTGCAAAATCTTACAGTGCAAGCACAGACCAAAAGAGCCTAGGGGATGACTGAGCAACAGTCTGAGACACGTGAATTCCCTTGAGAAAATCCCTCACTTCCAGGCTCGGCCAAGTTAATTTGAGCTGAGGAGCAGCTGCCAGGAGAGGTGAGTGTGAGAAAATTTAGGAAGAACCAAGTTCTTCCAAACAATTAGCAGTATGTGCTGATTTGACATAGGGCTGGACACCAGAAAATGTGCGTACAGACAACCTCCTGGGACCTCTAGAAACAATTCACAGTCGGATACAAGCAGACATGGAATTGCACTGGGCAAATGAAGAGAAGTGGATGGGGGGAGGGTGGATGGCAAGACAGAGACCTAGTCTTAGCTTTCCAGCCCCCTAATCACACCTTTGTGCCAGGGCCACTGCAGCCTGGAGGGAACAAGCAGCATTCAGCTCCTAAGCAGTCACCCACTGGCCCATGAAGGCAACACCTTTGCCAACGACAAAAGCTGCCAGCAGCTCGGAGCCATCCTGTGTAGTCAACCCCTGCAACCACCAGCCCTGCGACCACCAGCACCATGAGGAAGGTGGGCGAAGGAGAGCCCGCATGGGCTTACAGCAAGACTGAAGGACAGAAGATGTTCAAAAGATGTCTCTCAGCAGGTAAGCCTGTCCAAGTGTCCAGCCCCACCGATAAGCAGCTCTACTCAGCTGTGCTCACCCCTGCTCTTCCTCAGCACCTTGGTCCCGCCTGTTCCCCAACAAGGGGTTTGCAGACACCAAAGCTGGAAAGCCCCTGCATTAAGGAAGCCCAGCTGACCCCACCAGCCCCAGGTGCTCTGCCAGTACCAGATCCTCCAGCTCCCCAGGGACATGCACTGCTCGCACCTGGGGACATGGGAACTCATCACCCACAGCTCTAACTCTGCCAGATCCTGCAGACTCCCAAATGTTGCCACGTCTTGGGCGCTGCTATACTTAACTTCTGTTCCTGGCAACAAACCTCTTCTCAGGAACACAAGACTGGGGAAGAAAACAGCAATACATCAGTAAGGTCCAGAAGGGACAGACTATTTGGCCAGTCAGCAACAAAATGTCCTTCAGGACAGAGAGGACAGCGTCACAGGTGCACACTGTGGGCTCAAAAGAAGAGCTGCACCGTTTCTGGGCCAAGCAGGCAATGCTCAGCCTGTTCTGCAAGTGCTGCCTCATCCACACACCCCTTCCTGGCAGCCTGGGGCAAGACCTGCATAAAAATAGCCATTTGCTCTTTTCAGCTTCCACGTTGCCCCATCCTTCAGAAATTCCACTCCAGCAGCCTCACTGGACCTTCACCACCTCTCAACGTCAGAAAGTCATCAGCCATCCCTCCACCTCCTTCCCATGCAGGTCCCAGCCCTCCCTCACTGTGGCCATCAGCCACCTCAGCAGCTTGTGGCTTTCCAGCCATGGCCACCTGAAGACAGGAGGACTTCTGTCTGACGCTGTCCACCCCACAAGCGGCCCAGCCCAGCCAGGTGCCTGTGGGGACGCAAGCAGATCACGGCTCACTCACTCTCATCAGGGTTGGGCGAAGCAAGAATGGCGCTGTGCTTCCTCTTCACTTCCTCCACGTTCTCTGAAATTTTATCGATGAACCCTCGAATTTCTTCCACCTGTGGGGATGGACAACAAGACAAGTCTCCTGTGAGAGGCCTGGACTTTTGGAAAGGGGAGGGATTATTAAACCCTATCCCAAAGCAACCATGACACATCTGAACCACAGCAAATGTCCTCCTGGACAAATGTTTTCCAGCTGGATCCTCAAACTGCAGGACCGCTGTGAAATCAAACCTTCCACGTCACAGCAGTCAGCTTTGCAGTCACAGGAATGTAATACAAACACTATGTCCTGTATCCTTTGTGATGCACTGAGAAACATTTGGGATTTATTTGAATTAGCATCAGATCTGAGAATATTGCTGAGGTTGCTGAAGCCAGGCTTGGTCCTCGCTCAGTCCCCATGGCTCTTTGCTGCAGGGGCTCAGAAGCCCACTTTGACCCTCACGCATACACCAGGGAAGCCAAATTTGCAGCAAATCCACACTGGCATGTTCCTTGCACTCCTGTACTACAAGGAGACGTGCCAGTATAGCCAAGAGGGGGAACCTCTACTTGTGTCCTCTGCCTGCTGGGCTGCCCACCCTCTAGCTCTGTCTTCTCCTTCAACTCACACCACCACTTTGCTCATCTTCCTCCATCTGCACATCAGATTTTTTTCCTTCCCCACTCCATTGCCTGCTCAGACACATTTTAACACCCCCTACACACATGCCATGCTAAGGGTGTGCTAAAAATCCACATGCAGATCTTACAGCCACCCACATGCCAGAAGACAACCTCTTGTTTGGTAACGAGAGGCACAAAATTAAATCAATCCCATGCAGAAACTGCTACTCTGCAGAGGTGCTTTCAGGAGAGGTTTGAGAGCTGGTCCGCTTTAGTGGCAGGCTGGAAGCAGGCAGGCTGCAAGGCTCACCCACTCCGTTTCTGGTGGAGGAGGCGGCACAGCAAAGCATCCATAGGGCCAGGTAGGCCCACAACAGTCTGCTTGGAAGCCTTCTTCCTGCTAACGAGCACTCTGAGTGTAACCCCCGAGGACCCCAAGCACCAGCGGCATCAGCCAGGGCAGGACCTCCACCCTCACCTGTGGTGGAAGCCCGTACCACAGCCCTTCAGCCTGCTCCAGTGCTGAGACAGGTCTGAATGGGCTTTAAAGCTGCACTAGGGAAACAAACCCCTCACCTGCTCAAAGAACTCATCCATGAAGCGGTCCCGGTCCACACTGACGGTGACTTCATCATCATCGTCACTGTCCTTCGCCTGCAATGACACAGAGAGAGGCATCAACAAGTGCTTCCTGCACAGTTTGCAGCTCCATTTCAGGAGCTCCTCAAGGGCATCTTCCCCTTCTCCTTTGCTCACTTGCTCCCAGGAGCTGGGACAAACACCAGCCAGAGCATGGGATGTGCTGGTCGCTTCCACACCAGAGCACTACAGACACCAAGAGTGCACTACGGTCACCAGCTCCAGCAGTAGAAGCACAACACTAAACACCACCGCAGCCAGCTGCCACACCACGTGGCCTCCCATGGCAAGCGCAGAACAAGACTAACATTTACAAAGACTCGCATTTACAGAGTGGAGGGGCGAACTTAATGAGCTACACTCAGCTGTGTGTGAGCACAACAGCTCTGCTAACAGCAGTGATGGGAAAACACATGGGATGCTGCGATAGGAAAGCACGAGGGATGCTGTGGAGTGCAGGAAAGATGGGAGAGAACAGAAAATACAACTAGTAAAGCCACAGGAAGCAAATGAGGGGTTGTCCTTGTCTGCAGCAGTGTGTGTGTCACTGTCACCAGAGACAAAAACACCTCCCATCCCACTGAGGCAGAGGACATGAGCTCGCAGGGGAAGGAAAAATTACAGTCCTTTGTATAAAGAGACATTTAAAAGATTATTATCCAAAGCAGATACATGATGGAGGGAAATGGAAAATTAATGGGGTGGAAAAGTTTCTTCTTACTCCATCTTCACTAGAGAGAAGGAGCCCATGGGATGAAGATTTAAGAGAGAGGATTGTCTCTGCCCATCTTGTAACTGTCCCACATTTTGCAGACGGTTACACATCACCCCGTGGCCCCTTTGCACTTAGCCAATACAGTCTCCAGAGAGATGCCTCTTACCTTGAAATAAGTGAGATGAAATACCTACCCCTCTCCCTAAAATTGGCTTTTCAACCTAGGGTGACTGATTTGGATGGAGTCACTCAGAGGAGACCACAGCTTTCAGCCTCGCCCCTGCTTGTGGCACCCTTTGCTTTGGTAACCACTTTACAAATGGCTTATCCAAGACCTGGAGACTCGAGAGCTACCACAATTCAAGGGAAAATCTCACCTTGACAAGGAAAACCAGGCACATTGCTGCCCTGACTCATCACTCTCTGGGAACAAAGAAGAAAGGTTCCCTGAAGCCAGGAATTCAGAATTTGGGCCATAGCCAGGCCCCACACCAGGGCTCAGTAGGCAGGAGCTGCCTGCACAGTGAAGCTGGGGCACAGCAGGGGCTGCCAGCCCAGGAATGGTTGATGCATTTAGATTTTGATGGACCTGGGCGAGATCAACCTGTGGATGAGCACCTAGAGCTTTCTCCTGCTTTGACTTCCCCACGTTGCTAAAAATACACCATCGTGCTGGGAATATGGACCAGGAGAGAGGTCAGTGGCCCCCTGCCTGCACAGGCACAGAAACATAGAATCATGGAATAGTTTGGGTTGGAAGGGACCTTTAAAGGCCATCTAGTGCAACCGCCCTGCAATGTGCAGGGACATCTTCAACTAGACCAGGTTGCTCAGAGCCGCATCCAACCTGGCCCTGAATGTTTCCAGGGATGGGGCAGCCACCACCTCTCTGGGCAACCTGGGCCAGGGGCTCACTATCCTCAGTGTAAAAAATGTCTTCCTTATATCTAGTCTGAATTTTCCCTCTTTTACATTAAAGCCATGACCCCTTGTCCTATCACAACAGGCCCTACTAAAAACTCTGTCCCCATCTTTCCTATAAGCCCCCTTTAAGTATTGAGTGGCCACCGTAAGGTCTTCCCAGAGCCTTCTCTTCTGCAGGCTGACCCACCCCCCCAACTCTCCCAGTAGAGGGGCTCCAGCCCTCGCAGCATCTCTGTAGCCTCCTCTGGCCCCGCTCCAACAGGTCTGTGTCCTTCTGCTGTTGGGACCACCTGAGCTGGAGGCAGCACTGCAGGGGGGTCTCCCCAGAGCGCAGCAGAGGGGCACAATCTCCCCCCTCGCCCTGCTGGCCACACTGCTGGGAATGCAGCCCGGGATGCCGGGGGCTTTCTGGGCTGTGATTGCATGCCTGTGCCTGTCTGGACTTGCAGAGAGCTCTGCACACTCTCTGCAGAAGGCAATGTCCTTTGTGACAGGCAGGGCCCAGCTTCTTCCCTGAAGCTTTTTGTTTTAAAAATTAGTCAGTTTGCTCTCGCACCGGGGAGCAGAGGCAGGTCCTTGCCAGTGGTCACAGCCCAGCACCGAGAGCCGGAGCATGACTCAGGCTCAGTGCAGAGCTGGATGCACGGCCACATCCAGCAGCACCCACGCAGCCCCAGGGCCAGAAGTAGGATTTGGCCATGGGTTCTGTCACCCATCGGCCTGCACCCCGATGCCACCAGGCAGCCAGGCTGGAGGGACCTGCGCCCTCTCTGCCCCCCGTCCCCTGCCATTGTGGCTCCAGACTTGCTCAAAACCCGCCTTAGCAAAGTAACGGCTGTCACCTTGAAGTCCCAGCTCCGCTGCTGAGCATGTCATTCATTTGCCTGTGAAAGAGCCCTGCTTCATCAGCACGGCCTCCGCCAGCTGTAAGCAAAGGGCTGTCTGGGGTCCACAAATAGACCCAGAGCAATGCCTACACCTGCTCCATCACTCCTGGAGCACCACAGGTGCAGCTGAGCAGGAGCGCTCACCATCGAGGTTAAAAAGCATCATCTCCTAAAGCTAGGAAGGACGTCTGTATGGATGGGTGTTTGCCATGTGGATGTAGCTACCAACATCTCAGTTTACACACCACTAGAAATCCTGCTTGGTTTGTGCCGTGCTTGATATTAAGCATCAACTGCCTTCGATTAAGATGGGTGGTACTCAGAGCCCATCAGACGGACAGTTAGAGCACCCTTAACTCCTGCACGGATTGAAAGACATTTTGCCAGTGCACGCAAATGGGCACAGTTTCTGGCTGCCTTGTGCTGGCATAACCCCAAATGGAATGAGGAGTCCCAAACTCCCACCTACTTTTTTTCCCAAGGACCTCAGAAATACATAATTCCAACAGATCTTGGGGACACATGTCACAAGTGATGGAAGATGCAGCCAACAATGCAAACACCAGTCCTGGACACATGCACGCCCAGGTCACAGCATCCTCCTTCCCACTGCTCCATGCCAGTGACAAGGACATCCCTGACAGCCCGTGGTCTCCACACGTGGGCTTTCAGCTGTGGGGTGTCTTCTTCATTAGCTCAGTGCAATTGTTAGGCTGCTGGAGGTAGATTGTGTTCCAGGGAGATTTCTCAGAATAAATGGGGCTGTTATGCCATCTGACCTCCTGCACCCGCTGTCCCAGTCCTTCTCTGTGCTTCTTCCAGCTCTGCTGACTTCAGCTGTGTGCCTCGGGCAGCTGCCCATCACCTGACCCATCCCCAGCACTAGCCATGGACAGCCTGGCTTGTCCCTGCATCTCATGGCACACAGCCCAGGACATCGTCCTTTCCAGAGGTTTACCCCACAGTGCAGGGGGCAGATGGCAGCACTGTCAGGGCACACGTGTCCAGGCTGCAGCCCCTTGGCACGCACCCAACAGGGCGGCATCCACAGGAAGCGGTCAAAGGAGAGGGGGCTGAGAGAGCCCTGTGGAGAAGGACTGGGGGAGACGGGTGGATGACAAATGGGACATCAGATGGCAATGTGCACTCACAGCCCACAAAACCAAGCGTCTCCTGGGCTGCATCCCCAGCAGCGTGGCCAACAGCAAGAGGGAGGGGATGCTCCCCCTCTGCTCCGCTCTCCTCACACTGCACTGCAGCACCACCTCCAGCCCTGGGGTCCCCAGCACAAGGCAGGCGTGGACCTGGGGGAGACGGGCCAGAGGAAGCCAGCAAAATGCTCCGAGGGCTGGAACACCTCTGCTCTGGAGAAAGGCTGAGAGAGTTGGGGTTGTGCAGCCAGGAAAAGAGACAGCTCCATGCACAGACCTTACTGCGACAGCTCAGTACTCAGAGGGGGTTATAGGAAAGAGGGAGAGAGACTTTTGACCAGCGCCTGCAGGGACAGGACAAGGGGCAGCGGTTCTAAACTGACCGAGGGTGGGGTTAGGATGGACATGGGGAAGAAATGTTGTACCATGAGGGTGGTGAGCCCCTGGTGCAGGTTGCCCAGAGAAGCTGTGGGTGCCCTATCCCTGGAGGTGTTCAAGGCCAGGTTGGACGGGGCTTGGAGCAATCTGGTCTAGTGGGAGATGACCCTGCCCATGGCAGGGAGGTTGGACAGGGCGATCTTTAAGATCCCTTCCAACTCAAACCACTCTGTGATCGTGTGAAAGCCCCCTCCCAGGAGAGCAGGATGGGAAACACCAGCGAGCCTCTGCAGTCCTGCACAGGAAAATGCACCTCCATCACAACTTCATAACTTTTCCTGCACCTCTCCAGCTTTTTTTTTGCCTTCATTCTGGCAGGATGTTACTTTGTGGGAATTTTTTGCCTCTTTCTGAAGCCTGTGAGGAAAGCATTCCCCATCATTAATTTTAAATGCAGGCTTTTACTGTGATCACACAGGCCAGAAAGTCATGGCAGGCAAAGAAATGCAGCAGGTCAACATGCTGCCTGTGAAGATGCCCATCTCCTCGTCACCTCTTGCCCATCCCTTACACCTCTGAAACAGTCCTTCTCATTGTAGGCAGGATGCCACACCGCTGCTTTGTCCCATCCAGCTGCCCACTGGACCCTGCCATTTGTTAGACCCAGAAATCACGCAGGAAGGCATCCACTGCCCAGGGAAAGGGTTTCTGCCAAAGCCACATGCAGTCTTGTTGGAGGCACTTCTATTTCCAAGGCCGCTCACCCCCGAGGCGCAGCAGACTGCTTATGCATAGGCAGGGCGATGGTTATTTAGGGCAGGCACTGAATGCGGCGCTGCCCTGCTGTGCACAGGGAGAGCGGCACAAAAACCCGGCCAGGAGTCCTGCAAAAAGGAAATTACACGGATGAAGCCTGCTGATCGGGAGGCCACGTCTCACTCCGGGCTGGAGAAGGGCACCATCTGTCAAACCCACGTCACTGGAAATACCTTCCGTGCCACGCCGCCTCCCACACACGGCGTCAGGCTGATCGCCCGACACCCCCGTACGCAGGAGGCGGCAGCGGCATTAGCTGTGGGGCTAACCAGGACTTGAGGGGGAGGAGATGCCACTGGGCAGGCACAGGTCCCTGGGATGCAGGGTGCTGAAGAACCCTCTGCTCCCAGCATCTCCCTCCAGCCTGGGGCTTGGTCCAGGCATGCTGCTGGCCCCACGCACTCTCACCCTGGGCTTGCAGTGTCTTCCCATACACTGCTGCCAAAGCTGAAAAAATATCAAAATACTTTTCCTAAGGAAATCTAAAGCGTCCACCCAGCTGACAGCATTTTGGCTTCATGCATCCCAGCTGTGAGCATCCCAGGTTTTCAAAGGCACACGGAAAGCTCCAGTCTAGGTCAAAGCTATCTGCTGGTGCTGCTCAACACAAGCAGCAAACAATTCACAGCCTTCAAAGGCCCGGGCTTACTTCCAGCGACAGGCGAAGAGTACGCACCCCCAACGCCATGCAAGCACGCCAGGCACACCATCCTCCCAGTGCTTCTCAGCTGCCGAAACAGCCATCCACCCATCTCTGCATCCGCCAGGCATCCCTGACGTGTTCCAACCTCAGGGAGAGAGGAAATAGAGCTACAGCAAAGCACTGCAAGTCTGAGTGCCTGAGGTGAGACTAGCTCTAAAACCAGCTTACAGCAGGTAACGAGCCCAAGTTAATTAACGCAACCAGCTCGGCAGCCCTGCAGCCTTGGTGGCTAGTGGCATTGCCCACTTCATGTGTACAGGTACCACATGGCAGTGCTGGCTGCTGCCAGTGTGGCACAGGGAGCAGGTGCTTTGCCCCTGGCACGTCTGGACCAGGCGAGCAGGAGGGGTTTCATCAATCTCCCTCAACACCCACTCCAGACTCGGGCGCTTTCAGGCAGCACCAGGGACCTGGGGTGTCTGGGCTTTCACCCCTGCCCACAGGGTAGGTGAAGATAACTCTTTTTTCACAGGGTTGTTTATTTCTCCAGGCTGACAGAGGCCAAGCAGCAGATAGCGCGGTGGGCAGCGTGCCGGCAGCAGGGATGCTGCTGGGAGCCGCTGCCTCCCTGGTGCCTCTGGTGCTGCTGAGCACAGGGAGCAGTACGGGGAGGGCAGGTCAGCCCAAGCTCCTCCAGCATCTTTCAGGGCCTCGTATTAAACATGCCCATCCACAAGGGCCGAGATCCCAAGAGGAGTGAGAGCCGAGCTGCGATACCCTCCCAGCAAAGTGGAGCAGCGGATGGGAAGATGATCCAGAACCCCGGAGCACCAAGCAACAAGCACACCGCTACTAAATTCATTATTAAGCAGATTACATCCCTCCAGTTCAAACCAGTCCCGTTCCCTCCACAGGCACTTTCTGGAAGATGGCAGAGGAGCATAAACCAACCAAAAAGACTCGAAGCCTGCTCTCCCCCGAAAAGCAAGAGACGGCAGGCAGGGTGAGCCGTGGCAGGGCGTAACGAGGTCTCTATAATCTCAGCAGTAGCTACACACAAGCTTTAGCTCCTGCCCTCTTCTGTTAGAGGTGCAGATGAATTTGACTGTGTCTGGATGCACCTGTGGAGCCGCGCCAGGACAGAGGAGCAATGGGCTCGTCCGCCACTGGGCACCTCTGCATTCCCGGGCACCATGCTGATGCCCCAGCTCATCCCTCCGCCAAGCCCGGCCAGAGGCACTCACCCCTTTCCGAGGAAACACACGCGCCGCACAAACAGGCAGCAGGCAGCGAGGCCCAGCCCCTCCCCCAGCTGCCACACCGGGCTGCGGGGTCCAACGCCATGCACTGCCTCCCATCCCCACCAGAAATAAGGCAAGCCTGACAACACCACAACAAAAGGAAAAAGCCACAACAGCTGGCTACCCCCCTTTTAGGGACCATTAAGTTAAGCAAAAAAGGCCTCGTCCCTAAGAGATACAGGATGCTGCTCACCAGCTTCACTTCCAGGCTGAATCTGAGGGGTTTTTTATTTACTGGACACCTCCACACTGATCTGCCCAGCCTGAGAAATTTCAGCCATCTGGGCTTGACTTTTTTTGCAAAATGACGCTCCTTCTGTACCAAAACCAAAGCACCCCACGGGATGCACAACACAAGTCTGCTCAGCAGGGGGACACTGTCTGAGCAGCAAGGGCTCATGGCCGGGACCATGTCCCTGCACGGAGCAGCACACGAGGGTCCAACACTAGCCAGCTTGTTCCCCATGTCTCAGTCCAAAAGCCCAGGGCATTGCTGTCGGCACCCAAGCGCTCCTGCAGCAGCTCACTCCCCATGGCTCCAGCATACAGCTGCGCACATCGCTGAGATTAAGGACGAGGTCAGAATAACTCAGCAGCGAGCTGCACTGAGATCTCTTCTCGGCCATCTTAAAATGCCTACAGGACACATATTAAAGCATATGGATGCCCAGATCCCTGGAAACATCCCAGCCCAGTGCTGCAATGCTCGGCAGCAGAAGAGCTGCTCACTGCGGCTCTGCTGCTGAAGCTTCACGTGAACAAGGTCCAAAGCACCCATGGGTCTCGTACCCACCAAACTGCCACCACCCTCAGCCTGAGAGGCTGCATTGACCCTTCACACCTTAAGGTTTGCTTTAGCGTTTTGCAGCAGCAAAACCAAGTCTTTATTCAGGAGTCTAGAGGCAGAACTCCTCCTCCAGAGGGTTTTCAGGGAGGTGGTGTCAAGGCTGAAGACAAGGACAGCCAGAGGGTCTGCTCCCGGCAGAGAGCCCTGGAGAGCTGAACCACCTGAGACCACGACTTAAATTACCTACAGCCTCAGTCTTAGCATTTTTTGCAGACTATATATATAGTACAGCTATGCAGCATAATAAACTGGGCTTTTTATGCACACAGGCCTCAACTCAGCTATGTACAATTCCAATATTCACCAAACCAGACCATACTTCCCACTAACAACTTTTTGATGAATAAATGTTCAAGGCACAAATGATTTTAGCATTCAGCAACATCTGCATGAGTCAGTAGGTGTTTCCAATTTCCAACACTAGCAGTGCAAGGGAGAACAAGATTTCCAAAAGTTTTGTCCTTAGGTGTTGGCTTTCATTGCTGCAGAATCACCTTACCGGCCGTTGGCACGAAGCCAAATCCTTTTATTAGCGCTGTGGTCAACTCTTAAGCTCACTTTTAGAAGCAAGCATGTAAAATTCCACTGTTAAGAACAAATGCTGGAGGTGACAGAGGTGCCACCAGTCCTACAGAGGGCAAGGATCTCAGTTCACCAACCTCCTCCTGTAGCTCTAGAACATGGACAGTACTATGGTCTACTGAAAAGGCATCAATACTTTACAGTCAGTAATTTACAAATTTGCAATCATGGCTAAAGAATAATTTGGGTAAAAAACAGCATATAGACTTAATTCATCTGAAATTAATTCCTAACACCCTTCTGATGGTGGCACCATCCTTGTTACAGCTTCTGCGCAGACCAGAGCTTCACACGGGCAGCAGAAGCACATGCAGTCACGGCACTTGTCTCTCTTCTCCATCCCATCGCGTATTCACCAGAGAGGTTTCTGCCAGGATCACCACCATGCTTTTTTGTCTACCAAGTGCTCTATGATTGACACCAAGCCCTGGTGATGCCCACCAGTGACTGCGAGGTCTGTACTGGGAAGCTGCAGGTGACAAGAGAAGAAAGGCAGAGGAGGTGACACAGGTGGCACCACAGCTCCCACGGCCCGTGTCACCAGGAGAGGATCAACATGTGAAAATCAAGGCAGTCCGTAAAATAGTTATCCTTCAAATCAGACTGTACTGCCTACAAACAGACACTCATGGAACATGTTGGTTTCAATGGGACCTTCAAAGATCCTCCAGTCCAACCTCCGTCATGGGCAGGGACATCTTCCACTGGACCAGGTTGCTCAAATGGTCATGAATGCTCAAACATGGCAATGACATTTCATGCTCTTGCCTAGAGCATATAAAGGAACCTTAGCACCACCCAGGCAAGACACCGATCCCAAATGTCGTCTGGAAAACCAAAACAAACAGTCGTTTCATACACCACAAACCCAAAGTCTGACAGGACTTGATGGAAGATAAAAAGCAATGGCAGATAAAAAGGAAGACTTAGTACTAGAAAATCCACAGGAGACATCACAGCAGAAGTATTGCAAGATGGAAACTGGCCACAGCTAGCAGCGAGCTTCTGAAAACTCACAGGAGAACATGAGCAAAAGATTTTATTTTTAATTATTATTTAGTTAGTTCCCATGAAAAGAAACCCGTGTCTGTAAGTACCCGCTAGAAACTGAAGTACCACACTATTAACAGAAAACTCAGTCCCATCTTGCACCAGGTTTTGACGTGACGCAGCCTGGGTTTGTCCCCTCGGTGAACACCAAGGTGCCGGTGGACACCAGAGGAGCAGACAGCAGGGAGGAGAAATCTTCTCCAGTGAAAGGAGAACACTAGCCTAAGAACAAATGAACACAAATAATTTTGGGCAGGAGATGTGGAATTTTACAACCCAGTCAGGACCTGATCTAGTCGAAGATGTCCCTGCCCATGGCAATGGGGTTGAACTAGATGATCTTTGAAGGTCCTTTCTAATGCAAAGCATTCAACAATTCAATGACTGTGGTCCTGCAACAGCTGTCCAATGGCAGCAGCGACAAGCAACTTCTCTACAACAGGTCTCAACAAGGTTGTGAAATGGGCCAAGGAGATTGTGTGCAACAGCAAGGTCTCAAATGCAGCCGCATACATACGGCATTGGCCTCAACCTCAAAGGGACCTGGACAACCTCTCCCCACAGGCAGAGCCAGTACCCTTGGTGACTGAGGGTAACCTTTTCCTTAGTCTGACCTCTCTGCAGCTGCTGCAGCCAAAAGACTTCCCATTCTCCTCCAGATGCCACCAAGTACAGTTTTTGGCTAGCAGTCAGCAGATGTCCTGGGCTCCACTCACAGAATCACAGAATAGTCAGGGTTGGAAGGGACCTCTGGAGAACATCTAGTCCAACCCCCCCGCCAGAGCAGGGGCACCTACAACAGGTTGCACAGGACAGCGTCCAGGCAGGTTTTGAATGTCTCCAGAGTGGGAGATTCCACAACCTCTCTGGGCAGCCTGTTCCAGTGCTCCACTACCCTCAAGGTAAAGAAGTTCCTCCTCATGTTAAGATGGAACTTCCTATGTTCAAGCTTGTGCCCATTACCCCTAGTCCTATCACTGGGCACCACTGAAAAAAGACTGCTCCCATCCCCCTGGCATCCTCCCTTTAAGTATTTGTAAGTATTAATAAGATCCCCCCTCAATCTTCTTTTCTCTAGACTAAAGAGACCCAAGTCCCTAAGCCTTTCCTCATGAGAGATGTTCCAATCCCCAAATCATCTTTGTAGCCCTTTGCTGGACCCTCTCCAGCAGATCCCTGTCTTTCTTGAACCAGGGAGCCCAGAACTGGACGCAGTATTCCAGATGCGGCCTCACCAGGGCAGAGTAGAGGGGGAGGATGACCTCCCTCGACCTGCTGGCCACACTTTTCTTGATGCAACCCAGGATGCCATTTGCCTTCTTGGCCACCAGGGCACATTGCTGGCTCACGGTCATCCTGTTGTCCACCAGGACTCCCAGTTCCCTTTCCACAGAGCTGCTCTCCAGGAGGTCAGCCCCCAACCTGTACTGATGCATGGGGTTATTCCTCCCCAGCTGCCATACCCTACACTTACCCTTGTTGAATTTCGTAAGGTTTCTCTCTGCCCAACTCACTACTTCCAAGGCTCCTGCAAAAGGTAACAGAGGAAGAGACACTCCTGCCAGAGGAGAGCAGCTGCACAGGGTTATCTCCTGCATGTCCACAGGAAATACTCCGAGTATCACACTGAAGAAGGTTGAAAGTTGCTTCAGGACATCTCTCAAGAGGGACCTGAACACTTAGGATATGCTTGTATTCAAGGCAGCCTAAAGAAAAGCAAATAAAACATCTATTTACAAAACTTGAACTAAACTACACAGGTATGCAGCTCAAGAAAAGGTGGGCACCAAAATTAAAGTGGATTCATGGTGGGTTTCTCATCACAGCTGACTCTGAAGGATGCCTGGTTAAGCCAGTCACCTAGAGCTGCTTGGACAGGGTCAGCATCACTCTTGCAGATTTGAGCTGAAGAAACTTTCTTCCTGACGTGACCTGCCAGCTTTCAATCACAGTAGCATGGAGCAAGTAATGGAGAAGTGCAGTAGAGAAGGGCCACGCCTACAGCCTTCTGCAGGAATGACAGCAAGGTGCCTCCGAGTCTGCACCGTCCCCTCTCAAATATCACCAGCATCACATAAAAAGACATATGGGCTGCATCCCCAGCAGCGTGGCCAGCAGGGAGAAGGAGGGGATGCTCCCCCTCTGCTCCGCTCTCCTCACACTGCCCTGCAGCACCACCTCCAGCCCTGGGGTCCCCAGCACAAGGCAGACATGGACCTGGCCAGAGGAGGCCACCAAAATGCTCCGAGGGCTGGAACACCTCTGCTCTGGAGAAAGGCTGAGAGAGTTGGGGTTGTGCAGCCAGGAGAAGAAACGGCTCCAGGCACACCTTACTGTGGCAGCTCAGTACTTAAAGGGGCTTATAGGAAAGAGGGAGAGAGACTTTTGACCAGCGCCTGCAGGGACAGGACAAGGGGCAGCGGTTCTAAACTGACCGAGGGTGGGGTTAGGATGGACACGGGGAAGAAATGTTGTACCATGAGGGTGGTGAGCCCCTGGTGCAGGTTGCCCAGAGAAGCTGTGGGTGCCCTATCCCTGGAGGTGTTCAAGGCCAGGTTGGACGGGGCTTGGAGCAA
>NW_009649189.1:1679805-1685166 GCF_000708025.1 Charadrius vociferus | reverse complement strand
GAGAAGCTGTGGCTGCCCCATCCCTGGAGGTGTTCAAGGGCAGGTTGGACGGGGCTTGGAGCAATCTGGTCTAGTGGGAGTTGTCCCTGCCCAGGGCAGGGGGGCGGAACTAGATGTTCTTTAAGGTCACTTCCAACTCAAACCAGTCTGTGAGCCCATGACACACCACATGCCACAGCCTGTCCTCTGCCCACAGCCATCAGTCTGCTCCCTGGTTTGGGGGACATGGCAGTGCCCACACTTCAGACACCAGCCCTGCCACTGGCCACTGATGGCAGAGACACAGGCAGCTTGTGGCACATTGCCCCTGTCCTCTCCCCCTGCCTTCCAGCTCAGCAAAACTTTCTACTCCTTGTGCTTCCAGCATTGCCTCATTTTATATTTTTTCTAAGAGGAGACAGTCCCATTGGCTTTATGCCTGGTCTGGTCCTGACACAGCATCACACTGTTTCTATTTCCCACGCCATCCTTCTCCACTCGCCTTCCCCTCCCCATCCATGTCCTCTAAGGATAATCCTGCAGAGACCGCGGTCCAAGGATATTCAGCTGTCCCCTGCCACGGGTTTGCTCAAGTCTCCCTCCAGCTGCCCGGAGCCAGGACGTTACTGCACACTCCATCTTCATGGGTCTTCCACTTGGGCTCACTCTCCTCCTTTTTGCTAATATACATAATTTTCTGGAAGTAGCAATTTATCACAGTACTTAGCTTAATGAGCCTTACTGTACATGTTCTGCCTGTAGTGATAATTTTGCATATTTCCTGAGAAATCTTGTTAACAGGGAGATACATAGCAAAACAAACATTTGTATAGCTTCAGAGCAGCTCGCACAAAGACAAAGACACTTGCAATTAAAACAACAGGAACTAGTCTAAACCCCTTTGGCTCGAGCCCTTTTAGACATCCAGCATGCAGCCAACATACGTGGCTTGAGAGCGCAACATCTCATTACTCTTCAGCACCCACTGCGTGGCACGGGGTTTCAGGAGGCAAAGTATTTCTACATTCAGGCTGACCACCAAGCCCCCACCTCACCGGCCCTTGAGCTCCCCAGCAGACACCGAGGGACCACGGGGCTCAGCATCTGCCTCCCAGGATGGTATGGGTGGGGGCTGTGCCTGCCTGGCCTCCAAACCCCCGTCCATCGCCCTGCAGACACCTGTCTTCTCCCAGGGTGGGGACACGAAACACCATCCCGAGCTGACCTAGACCCTGGGCTTCGCATGCTGCTGTGTTTAAAGCACATCAAAAGCTCTTCCCAATGTTAAGTTTTCTTTGACTTGCCCTACTCAGGTGCATGCCAGCTGCTGCTACCGGCATCCCTGCAGCACAGGGACGCCCAGAACCCCACAGCTGCCGGGGAGCAGAAGAACAGCTCAGACGGAGAGTGTGCAAGGTGGGCGTTACAGGGTCACTCTACATCACCTCCCTTATCTTCTGCTGTAGCCAGCAGACCCCAGGGAGCAAGGACTCCCCTGTGGCTCACCCCCTCCTGCTCTCCAGGACCACGAGGGAGCAGATGAGCTTCCCTGCCCTGGAGAGGCATCCTGACATTGGGGAGACGGCTGGGCCAGGCGTGCTCCAAGGGCAGCCATGGTGCACAGCCTTCCCCAGCAGCTTCGCTCTTTCCAGCGCCTAAGAAATCAGCTTTTCAGCATCGCTACCCACCCCGCCAACTACAGCCAGAGCGAGCAGCGGACATGTAATACGGAGCCACCGGCTGTCACCCACCACGTGACAATCCCAGCTCCCCAACGGGTGAGGGAAGAAGTGAAGCTGAATTATTTACGTGACCCTTTTGGTTGAATAGAAGAGCTCAAAAGCACGCTGGGCAACCCAAGAGGGTTAAAAAAGGAAAGCAAGACAGCATTTAAATAAGCGAATATATCTATCTCCGGGGTCAGCAGGTACTTTTGCATTGTGGGGGTGGCTCTGGAAAAGCCCCACTGCCCAGATGCAGACCGATGAGACCTGACTCACGCTGCAAACAGCAACTTTGGTCGACTTCACATTTGTACCCCCGAGAGAAAAATCATCGGCGGTATTATTAACGGGAGGGGATGGAGCAAGGTCTGGCTGCAAGTCCTGGGGGGCCGCGCTGCAGATTCCATCTGCTGCAAGAGGGAAGAGGAGGGATCCACGGAGTCTTCTCTCCCCTTGTATTTTTAACACACGCCTCCCCACAACTCCCACAGACAGGAGGCAGCACTTGAAACAGGGACGTGCCAGGAAGGCAGGAACCGGGGGTTTCAGCCGGACAGGGAGGATGATGGTGTGGCACAAACGCGAAGACATCACTGGAGAAAATCGCCTGAACACGGCTGCCAGAGAGGAGTGACGGGCACAGGAGAAAAGGGCCTCACAAAACCATTTTGACCATTTTTGCAAGCTGGAGACATGCAAAAGCAGGTCTGGCTTTGCACCCGTGCCTCTTCCATTGGCATGGGCTGGGAAACAGCTCCTTACTCAAAAGCAAGGTATGATGAGAAACAAAAGCTAGACATGAAATAAAGAGCAATTCTTCAAACTCCCGAGGGATTATTCTTAATTACCACTCATTTGAGCAAGGCAAGCCTTTAGACCCAACGGGAAGGTCATCGGAAACGTGACCATCACTTTGTACATTTGCTTTGTTGCAATCAACTGTTGACGCTCCGGTCCTACAAACATCTCTGCAGCTACCCAATCTTAGACAGACAACCAGTCCCACCATCAAGGTCTGTGCTGGGGAGCAAAGGGGAATTTCCAGGTCCAAACTGTTCTTCTTCTGTCATGACTCCAGAGAAGGTCCTTCTCATACTGGGGGAGCTTTTGCCAGCACTGAAACCTGCCAGGCCTGGACACCATCCCACAAATGCAGTGGTCTTGCCAAACCTCTCCCCACAGCACCTGTACCCATGATTTAGGCAGTGTCCACCCTAGCATCCCAAGGAACAGTTGCATCATGTAATTGCAAGATAAAACATCAGGTTAGCACTGTCTGGTAGGGAACAGGCAGAGGATCTCTCAACTGATAAATGGTCTTTCCCAGACCAATTAGAGCCCAGCGACTGCCACAGTCACCAAAAATCGATAACTATTGGAAATTCTGCTAATTGGCTGTATGAAATGTTGACAGCACAGTCCCTTCCTCCCAAAATCACCCAGCCACATGTTTCTTAATGGCCGGTAATGCCAAGCACATGGAGTTCCTCCACTGACAGCAACCCTGACAAGAACAATCCGGGTTCACCCAGACACCGACCCTCCATGCCCATCCAGCCCCCCATATTCCCTCAAAACCCCCTCTCCTGGCCTGAGCAGGCATCTCACAACAGCCTGCAGTGCCTTGGCATCACTTCACTGCTTCAGCAAACGCAGGGAATTGAGTCTTGCTGGAAACAGGGGACTCTGGGACCAGGAACTGCCAGATGCCACTTGCCTGCTCAACATCTTCATCAACAAATACAGACAGTGGGATGAAGTGCACCCTCACCGACTTTGCAGGTGACACCGAGCTGACTGGAGCAGTCAATATGCTGGAGGGAAGTGGTGGCATCCAGAGGGACCTGGACAGGCTGGATAAGTGGGTCCACATGAACCTCATGAAGTTCAACCAGGCCAAGTGCAAGGTCCTGCACCTGGGTCGGGGAAAACCCCAGTACCAGCACAGACTGGGGAATGGATGGATGGATGGACGGAGAGCAGCCTGTAGGGAAGGACTGGGGGAGACGGGTGGATGACAAATGGGACATCAGACGGCAATGTGCACTCACAGCCCACAAAGCCAAGCGTCTCCTGGGCTGCATCCCCAGCAGCGTGGCCAACAGCAAGAGGGAGGGGATGCTCCCCCTCTGCTCCGCTCTCCTCACACACCCCTGCAGCACCGCCTCCAGTTCTGGGGTCCCCAGCACATGGCAGACGTGGACCTGAGAGAGACAGGCCAGAGGAAGCCACCAAAATGGTCCGAGGGCTGGAACACCTCTGCTCTGGAGAAAGGCTGAGAGAGTTGGGGTTGCGCAGCCGGGAGAAGAGATGGCTCCACGCAGACCTTACTGCGGCCGCTCAGTACTTAAAGGGGGTTATAGGAAAGAGGAAGAGAGACTTTTGACCAGCGCCTGCAGGGACAGGACAAGGGGCAGCGGTTCTAAACTGACCGAGGGTGGGGTTAGGATGGACACGGGGAAGAAATATTGTACCATGAGGGTGTGGAGACACTGGCCCAGGTTGCCTAGAGTTGCTCAGCAGTTGCTGTGGCTGCCCCATCCTTGGAGGTGTTCAAGGCCAGGTTGGACGGGGCTTTGAGCAATGTGGTCTAGTGGGAGATGTCCCTGGCCCTTGAAGGTCCCTTCCAACTCAAACCACTCTGTGATCCTATGACACTTGCATATCTCCCTCATCTCCTCCTGCTCTCTGTTACCATTTAGACCCGTCTCACACCCTGGAAATCCCAACAACTCACCCAAACTGAGCTGTCACCTCCCAGGCAGGACGGAGCAGCATGGGACCCTCACAGTCCTACACACACGCACCACCTTGTCCCAGCCCTGTGGCTCCCTGGCCGTGATGCCCTGCTGAGCCCGGACAGCAGAGGGTTTTGGGGGTTTTGGGCAAGGGGGCAAGCTCCAGCCCCACTCCAGATGGGCAGGAACCACCACCTGTGGCCAGAGCCGTGGCACCTACCCACCAGCAGCTGAGAGCAAAGCTCTGTCTGTCTCATTCTGGGCATCCTTCGCAGCCAGTCCTCAGCTGCTCTTTCTCCACAACAAGAGGGCATTTTTCAGCCATAAGCTAAATTTTCACTCCCTGGTTTAAAGCAGGGGGTGGTGGTGCCCCCAGGCCACTAGATAAGCTCAAGTGAATTTGAACACAACCAGAGCGCCAAGGTTCAGAAAAGACGCGGGATTAGCATTTTGCATTGGAAGTACCATTTTAAAAATCTCATTAAGACATGAAGCTCTTGTTCTGCACAGCAGCGAAAGCCCTGCATCCCCTCCTTAGCTCCAATAACGCCAGCTCTTTTTTTTTTTCAATTCTTTTTTATCATCCCTGGTAGAATTTAGACACTGCATTAAAATGGGAAGAAACTGGCCCAGGCTATTAAATGAGGCTGGCTACTGGCAGCACAGAAAAAACAAGCCCAAACTCTCCCTATGCTTCGTCCACTGCAGCATCTCGCTCTTCCCAGGTGACCGTCACCACCAAGGCTGCAAATCCACATTTCCCAGGTGCGCTGCCCCACTCCCTGCTGCCCTGCCAGGCTCCACCCCAGTGTGGGCACCCCCTCAGCTCCCGGTCATCCAGATGCTCCAAACCAGCCCTCCATTCCCAGGAGCCTCCCCCAGGATGCAGCAGGGAGCCCCAGGGAGGAAGCTGCACCCTT
>NW_009649189.1:1678962-1679753 GCF_000708025.1 Charadrius vociferus | reverse complement strand
ACGCATTTTATTTTTCTTCAGCTGTATTTAAAAGAATGGAGAGAATTTAAAATACTCTACAGCATCTCTTCTCAGCCAGCACCGGCTGCCAAGAGGACATTCACGAGGCTGGTTTTTACTATTATTATTAAAAAGCCTATTTTCCAATTCTATTTCACAGCCTGCACTGTTGGTGGAGAAAGAGCCCCCTGTTTGGGTGCTTTCCAGGCGCTCCGGCTGAGCGGGGGGGTGTAGTTGTTCTTTATATAGCCCCTTCCTCCCCCAGCACCGACAGCCACCCCCTCGGCCCCTTGCTAGCGTCACCCCAGCTCTGTCCTCCTGGCGTTTTCCAGACCCAGCCAAACTCCCAGCTGAAGCAATCCCAACGGGGTCTCTGTGGGGACAGCCAGCCTGGGCACCCACGGTCATCCCCATACCCCTCGCTCCACAGCTGGGTCACGCCCCCCAGGATGGAGCACGGATGGCACAGACAGACCCCCGCTCACCTCCCAGGTGGCTCAGCAGATCCAATTGTGAAATAATTAATTAAAAGGACCCAAGAAAAAGCAGCAAAGCAAGTGGTGGCGTGATGGCACGAGACAGGAGGCTGGATGCTGGAGCAGCACCCTGGGCTTTCAGGCTCTCGGTGCCCCAGGCACTCCCACTGCCCCCCACATGCTGCACCCCCGCCCTGGTGCGAGCTGGCAGGGTCCCAGTGCCCGCAGTCCCCAGCAGGCAGGAGTGCAGGCAGGGAAGAGGGTAGCGAGGGGCTCCGCCGTGGCACCCATCGAAGCTGCTGCCCGCGCCCCACC
>NW_009649189.1:1676083-1677593 GCF_000708025.1 Charadrius vociferus | reverse complement strand
GGGGGAGGGGCACCAGGGGGGACCCCAACCCCGGGCTCGCAGGAACAGCGAGGTGCCAACAGGACTCAAACGGGCAGTGCCAGTTTGCTGCTTTGGGGGGAATTGGCGGTGTCGGGGAGACACCCCTATGCCCCCCCTTTCCCGGGGGGGGAACACCTCCCACAGCCTGTGCCCGCAGGTGCCTGCACGTTCTGGGGCTGCCCTGGGGCCATCTGGTCCCGCCTCAGGGCCACAGGCTGCCATGTCCCTGGACGTGTCCAAGTGTCCCTGGGGTGCCCAATGCTGGAGTGCTCCTGGTGCTGAGGCTCGGGTATCCCTCACAGCACTCCTGTGCCAGGCAGAAGCTCCACAGCCACTCGTGCAGGGGGTGGCTCTGCAGGGGGACAGCCTTTGGTGTCCTAAACCAGCCAGGTGGGAGTCAAGCAGAAATGACCCAGCAAAACCCTGCTCCTGTTCCCGGCAAAATGTCCAGCTGCCAAAACTCAGTGTTTTGACAAAGACCTCTTCCCCTGGTCCTCCAGGTTCATGCACTGAACCTGGACAATCCCTGGAACCAGACATACATCTCCATGAGAAACAGCCTGAGCAAACCCTGCTCAGGCTTAGATCATAGAGTATCTGGAGTTGGAAGGAACCCCTAAGAATCATTGAGTCCAACTCCCTGCTCCTTGCAGGACTGCCTAACATTAAGACCAAGAGCGTCCTCCAGATGGTCCTTGAACTCAGCTGGTGCCGTGACTACTTCCCTGGGGAGCCTGGTCCAGTGACTGACCACCCTCTGAGGGAAGAACCTTTCCCTAACGTCCAACCTGAACCTCCCCCGATGCAGCTTCACTTCATTCTCTCGCGTCGGGTCACTGGTCACTAGAGAGAGGAGATCAGCACCCCTCCTCGCTGCCCCCCTCCAGGATCGCGCAGACTGCCCTGAGGGCACCCCTCAGCCTTCTCTTCTCCAACCTCAACAAGCCCAGGGGCCTCAGCTGCTCTTTGTAAGTCTTGCCCTGGAGACCTGTCACCACCTTGGTCGCTGCCACACTCCAAGGGTCTCACGTCCTTCTTCCACTGAGGCGCGCAAAACCGCACACGGTGCTCAAGGTGGGGCCACAGCAGCACAGTGCAGAGCGGGACAAGTCACCTTCCTCGACAGGCTCACGACGCTGTGCTCGACACAGCCCAGGGCATGGCCGGGCCTTTGGCTGCCATGGGGCACTGCCAACTGCTGGGCACACACCCGCAAGCCCCGAGCCCTCCCCGGGGGGCTGCTCTCCAGCCCCTCATCCCCACAGTTGTAGACAGAACCAGGATGACCCCGAACGCGGCAGAGAACCCAGCACTTGTTGCCGGCACACTCCTGGGGAGCTCTCCTGGTGACCCCCGCTGAGGCCCTGACTGACTCTGGGGAACCACCATGGCAAGAGCCCTTTTTTTCCGAGTAAACCCCAGTGGCATGTGAAGCAAAGGAGCGGCAGCGGGCCCTCTGGCACTGGAGGAGGTGCCCGGGGGATGCCCG
>NW_009649189.1:1655902-1675569 GCF_000708025.1 Charadrius vociferus | reverse complement strand
AGGGGCACGGCACAAATAACAGGGTTAGGGGAGAGCCAGACTGTGCTGGACAGGACTTGGTGCCACAGGAACAGTGATTACAGATTTAGAAAGTTGGCATTTATGACCAGAAAGAGAAAACGGCAGGTCTTCATCATACTGGTGTTGCTCTGCATCAGGTCAGCCAGCTCAGCCTGCCTGGAGGAGCTCCTGGTCCCAAGCACAGCTCCATGCCCTCCATCCCCTCCACCCCTTGGGCACAGGTGAAGCTCTGACCAACCCTGGAGGAGAAGGTAGGCGTTTAGGAACTGGGCTGCTCCAGCAGCCAGTGGAGGTGAGGTCTATCCACCCGAGTCCAACCAGCAGCGAGGCTGAGCACCCGTTCCTGCCGGGTACACACAAACGAGTGCAACACACACAACCCCTCCAACGTGCACAGCTGGCCACACAGTTCTTCACTGACAGACACACAGACAGCACCAACAGCCTCGACCTGTTCCCCTCCCTGAGGAACATATATATACATACGTATGTATAGACATAGTGGGGATGTCCACATACAGCGTGGATCCCTCCAGCAGCGGGGCGCAGACACGCACCCCTCTGAGCTGTAGCCTGGCTCTGGTTGCCGCCCTTGTCCAAGGCAGAGTTAGAGAAGGAATTTAATAAGAAAATAAGTCCTCTGCGCTGGTCTCATACTGCAGGGCATGGCCAGATGAGCGTACTGACCAGCAAACTGTTCACATGCAACCCATCCTTTCTGTCCCTTTATTCCTCTGTTTTCCCATGCTCGTTCTTGAGTCACCCATATCCAATGCTTTCCCCACCTTAGCTCCTCTCTTAAACATCCCATAGCAAGTCCAGTGCAAATCCCAAATGCTCTTCCCCTGCACCCCGACATGTCTCCCATGCCCCAGGCAGACATAACCCCCCACCTCCCTCCAGCAGGCGCCTCCACACCAGGGCCCTGGGGCAGGGGTCTGCCCGGAGGGGCCTGGACAGGGTGTCCTTTCCACTGAGTCCCTTATTTGAGTTCCCTTGTGCCTCTGTGCTCCCAGCTCATGTGGATGGGACTTACATGGGTTGGTGGCTCCTGGGAGGGACCCGGACAGCTGTTATTTGGGCTCCCCCTTCCACCAGTGTTTCCCTGTGCTCCTTTGCAGGTGGGCAGAGGAGCCTATTGCACATCCCACCAGCAGGGAGAGTTCCTTTCACCAGGAAAAGGGCTTAATTTACTCAAGCGACAAAAGCACTGTGTAATTCCAAGAGAGACATCACCCTCTCTGCCGTCACCCCCATGAGCCCTCCCCACGGCACAGGCTGGGAGCCCACCTTCTCCCTGCTCTGCTGTCTTCTCCTCTCTCTCCTCCTCCTCCTGGGGGAGGCAGGGCAGGCACGTCAAGGAGGTGTCTCTCCTGCCACCAGCTCCCCCTGAAAAGCAGTGCTAATTCCGTCGCCAAGCCCATGCCTGCACACACAAGCCACCCTCCTGTCCAGGAGGAGCTGCAGCAGTGGGCGCAGGCCGGCCAAAATCATGCCTGGTGCCAGCACCTCAGTGCTCGAGCCTCAGCACCTTCTCCCGCCGCCTTTCAGATCCCCACAGACGGCTCTCGGCATGCAACACACTTCTGGTGGTTTCTCACTCTCCCCCCGCCCCAAGCCCAATGCCTCCAGGAGCAACCTCCTTCCCTCCCCAGGCAGATCTGCTCGCCTGCCCTGCGCAGACATGGGTCTGGATCACTCTGAGACAGGACCGATGTCCTTCAGCATGCTGCTGCCTGCTGGCTTCTGTGGAGAGCTGGGACCACCTGTGTCAAGGGTTCCTGCAAGGGAAGGGACCAGCTTTCCTCCCAGAGGATTTGACGCTCCTGCTCCCATCACATACATGCATTATGTCAAAAAAAACAGTTCCTTGCACACTAAGAAGTGGAACAGGCATCTGGGTCTGTCTTTGGGCCACCGCCACCTAGGTGCTTTTCAAGAGCTCCGACATCAAGGGACGATGGCGGACACCTCAGCTGGGAGTGCAGGAGCGGAGTCTCACTGCACAGAGAGGCCTCGCTGGCCTGCAGGTCCCCTTTCCCTTCCAGCCAGCCCCCGTCCACATGCCCTCCCTCCAGTGCTGAGTGCCACCACCCGTCTTATGCAGGGCACTGGAGAGAGAGCTGCAGGAGCCTTGTTGTGTGGGAAGAGCTGAGACAAGGGACAGAGCAGCCTCTGACCCCAAGAACTGAGACACGGCTGCAGGGAGACTGGCTCCCCAAGAGCCCTGGAGACACAGGGACAAAGTGGAGGAGGCTCAGACAGCTCTTCATTCGTGCTGCAAGCAACAGGGACTGAAAAAAAAAAAAAAAAAAAGGAGTCAGAGACACACTTCGCTTTAACAGTGCCTGTATTTACGAGCTTTCAGGTGAGTCAGGCAGCTGACAGCTACTGAAAATGCAGAGGAAGCCTGAGGAGTCACACACGCTCCACTTACACATGAAAAATTACAAAGATATTTTGAGCGGAGGTTGCAGGAGGGTGACTGGTGAAATCTGCAGCTGATACAGGGTTGATCCTGCTGTTTCTGAGGACTCGCCTCCATCGGGAGAGACTGGACTGCAACTGCTGGTGGAATGGAGAGCTCAGATGTGCACAACAAGGAGGTGCAGAATTAATCCTCACCAGAAATGGAGAGAAAAGCAAGTCCTTGGCCCTGAGCGAGGCTGACAGTGTGGACATGACCAAAATCCAGAGCTCAGCCAGGCTCCACATGACACAGGAGCGGGGGCTGCAAGACTCACAGCTTGGCTGTGGCTCAGAAACCACCTGAAGACATTCATTCATTTTGCAGCCACTGCTGCCACTTAAGGGACACTACTCCCTTTGGAGGCACGAGACAGAGGCCCTGGGGCAGCTGCCAGAAGTAATATATCGAGGAATCAACTGGAAAGCTGTTCAGGGAGGGCAAAGACAGGAGTGGCTGAGCAGTGCTGAGGGAGCCAGGGAGCCTGACTCCATGCCAAGAATACAGGCCAAGTCCTGTGGCATGGCAGAGCTAGGATCCTAGAGGCAAGGCAGGGATGAGCTAATTAAGACGGGCCGCTCCACACCATCTCCCTGCATGGGCAGCCTCCCCCCAGCACCCCAAGCCCATGCCAGCAGGGAGATGCTGACGAGGGGAGGAGTGGTACAGAGAAAGGCATGCGTGACCGCAGTCACAAGCAGCTCCAGCTGACAAGCCATGGGTTCCCTCTCCCCATGCTAGGGGAGCAGAGAAGATGCCAGCGGCGATTACTCCAAATGCCTGTCACCATGCCAACAGTCATTAAAAAGTTGCTTTTGAAAAGCTAACGTTGTCTACAATCTCATGTGCCCAGGCGACAGGAGGATGCTTTGCTATCACTCTTCTGACGACAGACCTCCTGTCTCCACACTGCCTGTGGGGCAAAAGTGTGCCCTATACACTCCCGAGCCCCGAAGGAGCAGGTGACATCAGCAAACAAGGGAGATGACGTCAGCAGGGAAAGGAAACCGTGCTATGACTTGCAGAGGTTGAGGTAGGGCACCCAGAAAGACTGTTGTGGAAAAAAGGGAAGAGCTGCTCTCCCCCCCAAGCTGCAGTTTTGGCCAGCCAAGGTTGGAAGGGCATGCAGCATCCACACTTTGCACCATCTCAGTGGGGTTCTGCAAGGCTAGGAGACCCGGCAAGGTGGGGATGGCACAGGCTGGTGTAATGGTACCACAGCTCAGCTCTGCTCTCACAGGGTGAAGGGCTGCAGGGATGCACCAGGGAGCAGAGCGGCTTGTGTGCCAATAGTGAGGGTCAAGGGGCATAGCTGGGTGCAAAGAGAAAGCAGGGCCAGAACTACCTCCAGGATTAAAGTACAGAAAGGAATAAACACAGAGATCTATATGCACACAGAGGTCTCTGTGTGACATGCACACAAAGAAGAAAAAAATCAAAATGGGACAGGAGAGGGGAAAGGATGGAGAAGGAGAGGTGACCAAGTGGAAGAGGGAGGGAATCCAGCCCTTGCAAGCACAACTGCACTGGAAAACGCTGGACATCACAAGCAAAATGTTGAGAAGCAAGCTGGGCCCGGCATTTCCACCAGTAGCAGGAAAAGTGGCCATCCACTTGGGTCTACAGCTTGTCTGATCTCTCAGACTCCCAATGCCATCTCCAGAGCTGTAAGACAGCAGCACAGCACTCACAAGAACTAGATATCACAGGCACTGGCAGTGTGGGACGGGAACCCCCCAGAGAAACAATAACCACCTGGCAGGAATCACATGCTCCCTCCTCCTCACGCCTCCAACAGCAGCCTGACAACAGGCTTTGCTCAGCTCATGCACAAGCTGCCACCCTCAATTGTGCTGTACAAGAAAATTTGCTACAGCAAAAAAAGAAACACCCCAAACATCTGGAAAGGATGATCTGTAGTCTCCATCTTCATGTAAAGAATAGGTTGAACAAACATCTCTCGGGCTTTGATTCAGTTAAGGTGATGTTGCCTGAAGGAAAGCAGTGAACTGGATCTTGATATCCAGCTCGACCTTTCTGGCTTTCTAAGGCCAAATTAAGGCTCAGGACATCCATCTTTCTCACCCGCCCGAAGGGCCGATCCCCTCATTCTCAGATCTGGAAAGCTTGAACAAACCCAGAATCGCAAACCCTCCAAGAGACGTTTCTATTTCCCACGCTGCAGAAAACCTGCCAACTGTTTTGAAGTCAGGTGTTTTGGGTTTTTTTAAGAACTTGTCTGATTCTATCAGTCCTTTCTGATTTTTTGTGTTACTCTAGAAAAGGATCTTGACAGATGAGAGAGGAAGGGCAGTATCTCCAGTTTACATGGCACGAGGGTTCACTTTAAAAACCTGCTTGAACCAAAGCAGTGAGAGAAATTCAGCCAAACCAAAGCAATCATTTCAATGCAGGAAAAGGGGTACAAGGACACTTATTTTTTGACTGATCCAATGAAGTGTGATTTTGCTCAGGTCAGCTGTACCCTGCCTTGCTTTGAAATATTGACATTACCTCTTGAGAACACAGGCTGCACCTTGAGAAGACAATAAGCATAACAAAAAGGCAGCTGGGGGTGAAAGGCAAAGCAGCCCACTCTTTCGCTTTGCTGCCAGGAGAGGGCCTGCAGCTGATACTCCAACCCAGCAGCTAAAATTAAAATATATTGAGCCAACAAGCAGCCTACGGTAGTCATTTAATAGTGACGACTTAAACCCCACAGTGCAGACAAAACGCACCTCTCCCTCCTCATACACCATGCAGCAGCAAGACAAATCTCTGTAGGACACGTGTCTGCTGCAGCCCCAGAGCTGGCAGCGCTGCTTCGCACACAGCCCAACGTCCTTCCCAAACACACCTCCCCGGTGCACAACCTCTGCCTGCCCAGACGGCAGCATGGAAGATGGGCAGTGCAGCCCACCCTCCCAGGCCAGAATGTCCCCCGCAGTCACATCAGGAGAAGAGCGCAGTGTCCCCCGTTCATCACAAGCACTGGGATGGGACCAGGACCAAGCCAAAGCAGTGCTTGAAGTTTGCTGGCAAGGCTCTAGTTGGAAGTTATCACAACTCAAATCTTCCTCAGTTGAGAGAAAAACTCATTCCTGGGGTCTGACTTCCTTGGTGGAAAGCTCTTCCCCCAGTCATGTGAATGACTCATTTCTAGGTTTTCTTTTTCTGTTACATTTACACAGGAATTTCTAATGGCTGCTGATCTGCATCATGCAAGCCCTGCCAACTGCCCACAGCCTTTTCATCCACCAAGCAAACATTTCTGCAATTACCCTTTGTGTTTGCATAGTTTATTTAATGAGATGCCCGGAAGGCCCCTAGAGACTTTCAGCTGGCTCCTGCCCCCATGGAGACCACAGCCCTGGTAAGGTTGCAGGATTCAGCCTCAGACAGATGCCCATTCAGCTGGAAGTTCAGTTGGCACTCAAAAAAACATCACAGCTCCAGCCTGCCCCAAAGGAAGAAGCAGACAAAGCTCAAGAGAAACCAGCTACATTGCTGCAGCTGAGTAGCCAGAGCAGGGGGGCTGCTGGCCATGCACCAGGGACAGCACAGAGCCCCGAGTCTCACTGCCAGACCCACACTGGTCCCCCAAGAGTCTGCACAACTGCCTACCCTGTGCCTGCCGTGGTGTCCTCCTGCCCTCCAGCCTCCTTCCATCTTCAGTTCATGGCTCCCCCAGCCTGCCAGGCTCCCTGTCCCACTGACGTCCCAAGTTCTTGTTCACCCACAACTGTCCCTTCCTCTCCCTTCTCCTGTTGAGTCCCACTGCCAAGGCGCCCTTCCAGTGCAAACTGGAGGGACACAGGGGAAATCCTCACAGCTCCAGGGAGATCACTGGCCTTACCTTCTGTCCGTCCCCGTGGGCCACCTCCTGTTTCATCTGTGCACACCTGGTGGACATATGACCCCTATGCCAGCTGGCCGGGCTCCTTGGCAAGCTCAGAGCACAAGCCCTGCACCAAATGCCAGTTTGGATTAAAAGATCAGTGACATTTTTGTACATGTATATGGAAATTTGCTAGGTTAATTTATAAAAGGGCATATTCAAAGAACATTTGCTGAAGGCTTTCTCCAAAACATCTTTTACAAGCAGCATTTTGTTGTCAGGCCAAGGAGGCTGCAAGTACGAAGGTGAAAAACCACTAACAATGTCTTACTTTGGAAGAATTGCTTCTTTGGTTATGATAATTTTCTATTTTTAAATTTTGCTCTTTTGAGTTTCTGTAAGATTTTACACTATTCGGAGTTTTAACTAGCAAACCGAATATAATTGTGTAAACCTTACTGCATCTCTGTGTAACCTTAACACTCAAGACACCAAATCCTGACATATAAATGTGCTGAGCAACGAGCACAAATCAGGAACCTGATCTTCTAACCAGAAGAGTCCACTCTAACAGGATCTGCCTTTGGCATCATCTCAATCAGAAAGGTGTTTTGTTACTTTATTGATAAAAAGAATATTCTCTTAACCTTGTAACTCAATCCTGAAAAGGGTTTCAGAGACATGCAATTCAGCTATTGGCGATAAGCACAACAGAAACACACAGAAGGAAATTAAGTATTGCTCAGATAGCATGCAATAAACATACAGAGCCATGACGTGAATTATGATAAAAAAAAGAGATAGTGAGCGCTACGCACTCACTGAATGCTTTTCATCCTGGGCACCAAGTGGGTCAATCTCTGTGAAATGTGACTATATCATTAAGAACCATGATAGTGCACACACCTCAATTCTGCTACTCCAGAATGGAATGTGTGCCTTCACAGCCATCACATCAAAAGCTGAAGCGGAGACCCGACTTCTGCACAAAGCGGAGACCCGACTTCTGCACAAGACACATCACCCAGCTCTAGGCCAAGGATGCTGTGCTCTGTTAACAGTCCACACTAGCTAATACATGCTGGCAGCCTCTTCCAGCAAAAAGGAGGGGTAGTAGGCGAGGAAGGTGAGCAAAAATCCTTTTAAAACTGGAATTGCCAGGCACATTCAAACTGCCAGACAGATCTAGGAATTACGACAAAGGTCAAGGAGGAACAAACCCGGGAGTTTCATTTTCCCAGTGAAGGCTGGGACACCATCAAAATGGCAAGAAGGGAGCAAGCAAGACAACGGAGCGCCAGGGAAGAGGGAGATGTTCTAACAATGACGCACATGGCTGCAACCATGACTCTCACGCTCACTGCAAAGGAGGAACATGCAGAGCAAAAGGAGGAAGGCCAATTGCTATTTCATATTCTGCCTATGAATTTACACATTCAGACCTACATGATCTCAGCCTGAGATTTTTATTCCTATCCCTTGTGTTGGGAGCAGAGAACACATGGAAACGTAGCTCGTGCACAAGTCAACACAGCACTGTCAGTCTGCAGGTAGCCTCTCTCCTGCAAACTCGAGACAGGAACAAAAACAGGAAAAAAAAAGTCTGAGAAAAGCACAGAAGAAACTGGGTAAAAAATGGGTACACACATGCCTCCCCAGGAAACAATCCAGCATACTGCAACCAGAGACAGAACAATGAACCATAGCTTGAATGAACAGCTTGAACAGGTCAAAGTTCACCTGCTGTGCAAATGTTATAATCTGCTCTCGTCTGCGCAGTGTCCAGCCCCAGTCAAAGTTCTGCTATGAACTAAGGGGAATACGTGTTTTCAGTTGTATTCTTGAACAAAGAATCCTCCTGCTCATCGCTGCAGAGCCAGAAATGTTATGGGCACACACAAGGAAACACAGAATGTAATCCTTTTCTCCAGTTCTCCATCTCTCAAATGTCATTCCTTTGCTTTGATTTCATGTATTGCATGTGGCAGAGAGCTCTCTCTCTTGGAATGAATCAATCTTAAGGCGCAGGTAGACAGATTCCTTTTATTATTGACTGACCTATCACTACAAATGCTGCCAACGATTATCAGCACTTCTCAAGAAATTATCTACTCATTTCACTAAATCTCAAACAACATTCATGCCTTGACCTTCAACATCACCCTCTTCTTTAAGAAGAAAACTAAATTTACTAAGTCATGTAGACTTGAAATTTTTCTAATCATTTACTATTCAATTCCTGAAAAGGTGTTAAAGGGTTCACAAGGTCCCATGTCAGTATTTCAGTCTGCTCAGCAGAAATGTGAACAATTGGCTGTATTGTTAGGGCCTAGTAACAAAATGCCTTGGAAAAATGGGGCTCTTTCCACAGGTACTTGTGGAAATGCAAAGATTCTGGATCTGGATGTGTTACAGACTCATGCCCCACATCCAGCAGAAACAACAAAGGAAAAGCTTCAAAAGCTTCCAGGCACCAGCACTGTGACTCCTGCTGAGCAATGGGAGCTTGTGTTGGAGAGACGATGCTGAGTGCTCCCAGGCAGTGAAGGTGGTCGATCATGGCTCCTGCAACTGGTGCACAGTGGAGGCAGATGTGCTGATGAGGTCTTGAGGAAGGCTCTCGCGTGCTTCCTGCATCCGGCGCCGTGCCCTCTGGAAAGCCTCTAAAACACAGCAGGTGACAGCAAGCCAGAATGCATCAGACAGCCTCAGGGAAGAGGAGGGATAAATCTGTCCAGGGAACATCATCTTCTCCTGGAGCAGGAGTCTCACTTCCTATTACTAAATTCCACCAACAAAGCACCTGGTCCTTGCTGCTCTCTTCACCTATTTCTAGCACTGGCTTTGCTCTGGACATAATGGAATCAGAGACAGAGCCTGTGCATCAGTGCCACAAGCTATGCTCAGTGCCGGGCAAGACTCCGCAGCCCAGCCTAGGCTTTGCCCTCACAGAGCGGTTATCCCTCCTGCTGGCTGACAGCTGATGCCTCCTGAAGTTTCCAGCTCAGATCAGAACATTTAACCTCTGCTATGGACTCAGAGAGCTCATGGAGGGGGGAATTATCCCCACAGTAATGGATTCTCCTGAAATATCCTGCCCACTGTGTAAATGGGGAGAAAAAGTGAGCCAAAGGCTTGCCAGGGAGAATGACACTGAAAGCCCTACCCAAAACGTTGTAGACAGAGCTCTGCTGGCTGAAGCCTCCAAGCCGGTCCAGTACACTCTGCATACGCTGCCTCAGGGCACTGGTTTCCAGAAAGGCTCTGCACAGAAGTATAGTAAGAGGTCAGGGCTGCTAAAACACAGCACACAAGATGGAGCTCTTACTCACTTTGCTGCACTTACTTAGACTGCTGCAGGCAGTAAAGCCGGAAAGTGACGCTCCCTGTTGTCTCTGTGCGAAAACCAAAGCGGCTCAGACGCTCTCCCTGCAAAGACGGCACAAGTTAGAGTAACCACAGCCTGCAACCTGCTGCAGCAGGCTGACCCTGGCGAAAATGAGTATGCCCCACCAGAAGCATGCACTCCTGTGGGCACAGTCTCTTTCTTCCCCGTTGCACACAGAAAGTGAGGTCAGAAAGAAGAGGTGATGGTTCCAGGCTGGGCTGAGGGCAGGACCTAAACACTAGCAAGCTGATAGTGCAGTGCTGGAGGAAGGTTTCGACGACTCCATTCGGGCTCATTCTCACACCAAGCTGCTACTAAGATCAACTGGCTCATTACACCAGCAAGCACCTCTGCAGCTTTCTTAAGAACATTAAATTTCTACCTGCCTCACACCCATCAGCTACTTGCTTTGGGAATCTGTTCCAGGTGCAGTACAGCCCAGATGCCTTACAAAAACACAGGAAGATGCTGGTAACCAATGCTGACCTGAGAGACACTTTCTGGACAGGGCCAGCACAGGCAGGGGTAAGTCAAGGCTTTGGTCCATGTTCAGCCACTTCTCTAAGTTGCACACACCTCAGAAGACAGAGCACTCTGCCTCAGTGTTTGTCTGTTTCTCTGTTCATGATCAGAAGTCTCACAGAGGAGACAATTCTTTAGGCAGAGGGACAGGGTGACAAGCTCATCCTTGTTCAAATCTGGTCCAGGCTGTCCCCAGACATCTGAAGCTGAGAGCATAATCTACCGTCTCCCAGCACAAGCAATGCCCTGCAGCTGAGCCCACCTTGAAGGTTGATGGTATCCTGACGTAGGTTATGTCCTCCAGCTCAGGAGATCCACCAATGAAAAATCTCCTCAGCTCCGCCACTGTTCCCAGCTCCACAGGGAGCCAGGTAGGGATGGTGAGTATGTGGAGACCTGTCCCAAGACAAGAGGACAGCTTAGCAGCCATGACCAACAATCTATTCGAGAGTCACAGAGGGCAGCTGGATACCTGCTGACCCAAACCACAGTAGGCTGAAAATGGAAACGCCGCATGGTATCTCTAGAACATTTTCTCCCACACAGTCACATAGACAGTGTTGAAAGCATACCCTGCCCATGAGGAGCATCTCCTTACTACATATGTGTGTCAGAATAGTTGTGACCCTCAAATTCCATGTGGGACAGAGAGGGCTACTGATGTTGTAAAGACGGATATGCAGCATCACCCCAGAGCTTTATTGCACAAGATTTTGTGATGGAACCACCGAAAGAGCAAGGACAGCAACACATCATGTGTCTCACCAACATTTGGCGCAGCATGCATCAAATCCTTCTTTGCTGCCCCACAGACAGCTAACTATCCCCTTCAGTATGCAAAGTCTCCCCAGGACCAGCTGAATCCATTCCTAAGAGAACCACCCAACTCATTCTCCTAGACAATTAACACCATGTCCCAAGTATGTTTTACCTGGAGATGCTGGCAGTACCAAAGAACCATATCCTTCAACACGATACCTCTGCCAGAAATCCAGTGACAGGACCTCGAAGTAGATAACAGGCCACTGAGGGAGACTGTCTGCAAGGAAGGGGAGCAGATGGCAGCTTTGTGAGGGAGAGTACCACAGAGAAAAAAAAAAACAAAAAACAAAAAACCTAAATACCCAACTCTACTACTAGGACGAACTTTCTGTATTTCTTCTACAATGATTAACCTAGATGCATGGGTGATTAGTTTCCCCTCTAAGAGCTGAACCCTCAGATTTGAGGATGAAAACAGAACTATTGATAAGATGTTAAAGATCTGAGAAAATTCTTTGTTTTGAGAGCAAGTCCAAACTGATTCCTCAATTATCTTTGAGCAGACAAGACAATCTTTTGTGAATGATTTGATGCCAAACAGGAGAACCTTTTTATCTCTGACCTTTCCCACTGTTACTGGGGAATTATTAACTTGGATTCTCCTACAGGTCGCCAAACTCTTCTTTTTTTCCACAGCAAAACAAACTCACTGTGTTTATTCTAGGCTGAAAATTCATTAGTGTTGGCTGAATACTCAAATCCAATGCATACACTGGATTCAAGTGGCAAGGCATGCTGCAAAGCTGTCCCTAGCAACTGAAATCCAAAGAGCAACAGGGTTGGTGAGGAAGCAACAGTAGTGAAGCAGCAGGAACAGGCAGCAGAGAAGCCCAGCTTAAAATAGAGCTGGAAGTTTCAAAGTGACATAAACTACACAAAGATTATACAGGTCACTGAGTGCGTCTACAGTCGTAAGACTCAGCACAGAGTTTTAGTTGTGTACAAAAAAGCTGCCTCTTTCTTCTGCAGAGTCTCAGGGCTCTATGCAGTACACTGGGCATGGACACGCAGACCAGCACGCCAGGCATTTTGAGACAGATGAGATAAGATCCAAGTGGTTTTGCAATTGGATAAAGCTGACTACAGCCTGGAAGGAGGGCAACATCAATGAATCCATACAAATGCTGATGTGTTGCTGGGCAGGGCAAATATAGTATGTGTCCAGAGGTTGTGTGGTGACAGGGTGAACCTTGGCTGAACAAGCCACATTCCCCTTTGTTTAAATCCTTTCATCTTGGTGAGGCGCCAACAACATGCCAGACAGCATGATGCCTACACTGCAATCAAGCGATGCGATCTGCAAGATTTCAGAGTTTCCCATTTCAAAGCAACAAGGAAACACACCTTCTGATTCGTCTCCTTGGGTGAAAAACATCTCCAAAGTGAAGGGGTAGCAGAAGTGGGCCACGTTATCCTAGAAAAGGAACAGGACAGAGATCAGATTCCTGGACAAGAGAATTCATCACTAGCATTGCAGGGGGCACAGACAGCACGGAGAAAAGAACTAATGGTGGAAAAGAAGTAATGATGCCCAAATAAGATCAATCCCATCACACTATCAAACACCTGACACCTGCATACACTCCCAAGTGCCATGTTGATGGAACAGGCTGTTAAAAATAATGAAAAAGTGGAAAGAGTAACACATCTCAGATAACAATTCAGCCAGTTGCATAACTACTATACTGCCACAATCTTTACAGGAGCCAAGCAAAATACCTCAAACAATGGCATCACTGAAGTTTTGTATGATAAAAGCTATGTATGTAGCTCACAGAGAAGACACTAAAAAGTTGATAAAATTAAAATGTTTTAAGAGAGGAGCTGGAGACAGCAATGGAAGCAACATCCCCGATAGGAGGATAGGTTCATTTTGAGAAATCAGTTTAGAGACTGTGTGCATCCCTGCCCCAAGCAAGCCAGAACAATGCTTCATTAACTCTGAGCGTTTGAGAACACAAAAATCAAAGGTCCACAGGCAATCAATCAGCCAGAAGGAATTAAAAAGTGAGGTTCCAGAATCTGCTTTGAAGCAGTTTTATTTGGACACAGGGGCACCCTGAAAAATGGTAAGTATAACTAGAATGAGGAGAATCCCAAACATGCTCTGCCCTTGAAAGGAGCTCTCAAGTTAGGACCTTTGCTGAATACATCTGTAGCTTATTACACATGTTCCACTTCAGAGAACACCTGTTCAAACTGCTCTGCAGGTCTGAAAGCGTCCTTACCCAGCCCACTGTCTTGGTGGCACAGGTCTGTGTCACTCCTGATAGCTGCTGGAATGCGGGGCTCGACCACTCTGGGAGAAGAGGAGAACGTGAGCACAGCGGTCAATGCTTTCGGTGAGAGGGTGGACTCACAGATCAGAGCAGCTCGAAGGAGAATGTCAGTCCAGTCCCAGATGACTGGGATAACAGATAGCAGATAACATCACCCACACTGAATTTCCCTAGGTGTGTCCAACCCCACCTTGGTCTTGTTCCAGGCAACGGCTGCTCCCCAGAACACCCTGACCTGTTGACAAAAAGCACTAACTCCATCTTAAGGGAAAAGTAGAACCTTATCTAAATGTACTGAGTAGCAGAAGTGGTACCTCTTTGGACAAACATCAGGGTATAACCAGAGAGGGGTGCCAGAGCCATAGCTTCAGGGGAATTAAACATGCAGTAGGATGTGCACATTAGTGCTGGGTACCCTATGTATCAGTCAAAATTTAATAAATTAGCTTCAGCACAAAAAAACGGGAACAGGATGGTAAGCACTAAAATCAGACAAGGTCACTGCTGAGTTGGAGACTACAGGAAAGCTATTCTCAGCAGTATAAGGAACGAACTTTCAGTATACTGCTGGATACCATCACCACTGGTTGACAAGCCAATGGACTTCTATGTCCCAGCCTGGTTTGGAAGAGACAAGACGGGAAGATGCTACTTTCTCCCAGACATAAGGTTGGTTCAAACAATTGGTTCTGCAATTTTAGCTCTGAAGACCTCTGACTAGATCCCAGCCTCAACACTAACTTTTAGTGACTTCCAGCAGAGCCAAAGCGTGCTTCATCCCTTAAATTGCTGCAACATGGCTGGAAACGTGAATACTTACGGTTGGGCAGCTCCAGGAAGAAATGAACATAGAGGTTGTCATACTCATAGCCTTGAGCTGAAACTGAGAAGAGAGAACGAACTTCAGCTGCTCACTTCTACACAAACTCCTCCAGTAATTACTGTAGAATTTTGGGAGAGCCAGCACCAGTAACCTCAGGGACAACCAGTTACAGCTGGAAGCTGGGAAAAGCCAGGGTCTTCAAAGCAACAGAATATGACCCTCAGAGAAGATTCCTTCTCTAGACTAGCCCTGTCCCCATATTGCTAACCAGATTAGGGAGGTAACATATCTAATTGCCTTCTTTGCTATAATCTCTATTAACTTCCCAATCTGCTCTCCTTTTTTCAGATCTGTATGTCTTCCTAGAACAGCTGCAGTATTTTTAACCTCCAATCGCTAAATGCCACTCAAGGAGTTAGTTCGCAAAAACAGGGGAGGAGAAGGAGGAAGTACAGGATTCTAGGGAGAGATTCACATGCCCTGGACCGGCCTGTGATCCAAGAATCCTTGGACCCTTCATAGCCTCAGCCATCCCAGCAGACCCAGATTTGCCCCTATAGTTATTGTTTATAATAAGGACTCACCTATTTCTCCATTCACAAAAAGCCGCAGTGTACCAGGAAGAGTCTGTAAGAACAAGCAGATAAACAAGATAAAGAGCTCAATGACCACCAGTGGAACCTCATACAATCCCTTCCCAACAGGGTCTCACGCAGGTATTTCACACACGTTTGTACATAAATGATTCACTCTGCTGGCCAGGTAGGAGTCATGACTTCTTGTATCACTTTCCAGAAGTGACAGTCCCTCTGGAGAGAGGTTCTCTAGAGAAACTAAATTCCTAGACTGCAGGAGTTTACTATTTTGTAAATCAGTCTCTTACGGACTTCAAGATGGATATAAAATGTAGTGAGAAGTCACTTGCAGAAATCACAATCCTGTTTCTCCTGTAGTGTCCCTGCACTTGCCCAAGGTGGGGGGAGTGAGGAGAAGCACTGGACAAGCTGAGACACTCTATTAAAGTACAAGAAAGTACAACAACTTTCACACTTTGGCAAACAGGATTTGAGAAAAAAAGCTTGCAGTCTGGGTAATTTAGTGAGAAGGGAAACTGCATGAGTTTGCGGGTGGGAGGGGCTGTTTACTTGAACAAAGTGGCACACAGATGTGTTTGACATTCAAGAAGTTAACAGTAATCACTATCCCAAAAGATATAAACCACCCTTTCTTCTTAAAGTATTATAGACACAGGCCTTCAGACAATGCATGCAGTCTCCCAGACACTGCAGCATTCAGCATGCTCTTCTGCTGGTTGAAGAGATGCAGAACGGATCTCCGCAGGCCCCATATCCATTGCAACCTGTCCCTTTTGAACCAATTTTCTGTTGGAAGCCACAAGATAAAAGCTGCCAACACACCCCCAGTTTGAAACAGTCTTTGGAGACTGTGGTACCAACAGCATCCATGCTAGCCAGGCCAACAGTTTCCAAAGGCAGCAGGGCTCCGAGTCCCTGCCAAGTGCTGCTGGTACTCACCATTTCAAATTCTGAGCCTACAAGACCACCGAGGTATTCCTTGTGCCGACTGTACAGCTGAAAACGCAGAACAAGCGGATTAGAATATATGCCTTTTTTATTATATGTGTTTTTACTTACAGCAAAAATTGTAATGGATATAACTTAAAGCCAATTTAAATTGTTGACAGGCTTAGTACACAGACTTTTTTTAATTGTTACAGCAGATACAGAGAACGTAATAATCTAATAAAATAAAGATGCATAACTGCTAACACTGCCTGGAACTTCAGCTTCAGAGAAGACCTCATCAAAGGCCAATCTAAGGGAAAAAGAAGCTCTGAAGAATCAGATCTTAAATGACATGTTAAAACCACAGGCATAAACTATTCCAATTAAATCAACAGATGGGAGATCAGTGTAGCCAAATCATGATTTCCTTATTGACCACAAAAACATGTACAAACAAAAAACTAAAACATGAAGTACCTTTATAAACTGCCACAGCCAAAAAGGCAATTCAGGAAAATCAAGACAAAAAATGAGATCCAAATATCTTGGGACATTACGGGTATCATTCAATAACTATACAGGCAGCAAGAGGAAGACCAAGGAAAAGGGTTTGCCCACTGCTCAAAAGGGAAGGAAAACCATTGGCAGGCGATACGAGAAAGGCACAAATTTAGGTGGTTTCACAGAATCATGGAATGGTCTAGGTTGGAAGGGACTGTAAAGATCACGTAGTTTCAACCCCCCTGCCAGGGGCAGACACACCTCCCACTAGAACAAGCTGCTCAAAGCCCAATCCAACCTGGCCTTGAATACCTCTGAGGATGAGGCATCCACAACTTCCCTGGACAACCTGTTCCAGTGTCTCACCACCCTCACAGTGAAAATTTTTTTCCTAATATCTAATTTAAATCTACGCCCTTCCAGTTTAAAACCATTCCCCCTCATCCTATCAATCCATGCCCTTGTAAAAAGTCCCTTGCCAGCCTTCTTGTAGGCTCCCTTCAGATACTGGAAGGCTGCTATAAGGTCCCCCGAGTCTTCTCTTATCAAGGCTGAACAACCCCAACTCTCTCAGCCTGTCTTCATAGGTGAGGTTTTTCAGCCCTCTGATCGTCTTTGTGGCCTCCTCTGGACCTGCTCCAACAGATCCATGCCTTTCTGATGTTGAGGGCTCCAGAGCTGGACACGATATTCCAGGTGGAGTCTCACGAGAGCGAAGCAGAGGCGCAGAATCCCCTCTCTCGCCCTGCTGGCCACACTTATGGGGATGGAGCCCAGAATACAGTTGGCCTTCTGGGCTGCACAAGCACGCATTGCCAGCTCATGTTGAGTTTCTCATCAACCAACACCTCAAGTCCTTCTCCTCAGGGCTGCTCTCAATCCATTTTCCACCCAGCCTGTATTTGTGCATGGGATTGCACATGGTGTCTCGCATCATTTCTCACTACACAGGTCACTGCAGTCAGAGGCCAACATAACTAGTACCAGCCAAGGCCTCTACCTAGAGTAAGGAATGAAATGGTCAAGGAGTATTTGCTGGGAGTTCTCAAATTGCTGGGCACAATGAGATGCACTGCCAGTGACATTCACTTTGTCAGCTTTAGGTGTCTACAGCACTAAAAATCACATCTACATAAGGGTCTGAGCTTCCTCTGCCAAATCAGGAGAATGAGTCAATATGATCAGTGGAGGTTGGTCCTTACGTCTCTGAACACACACTGCTCGCGTTCCTCCTCCTCTGGCTGCACTTTGACAGACGCATTCTCAATGGTGTATTTCCACACCTCTCGCTTCTCTCCATCCAGCTCGATCCTGCAGAGCCCCAAAACACATGGGCAAACTTCCCCATTATGCAGAGAATAGGCACAGGCAGCAACAGTGTCAACTGTGCCATGCTGACACAGCTGTTCCCTCTCCACCAGGCCTGTGCAGTAACACAAGGGCACTAACGGCCCTCTCCTTGCTCCCCCAACCTCTCCCCAAAACAAACAAACAAACAAAAAAATCAAAATGCAAGGCTCGCTTGTGTCCAGCATATGCATAATGTGCACCCCTAGGGACTGGCACCGAAGCCCCACACATCAAACACGCAGTGACATTAAGCACAAGTGCATAATAATCTTGTCTTAGAAATGTCTGGAATAAAACTAAAAAATATCCCCCAATTTAAATGCTGATCCACTGCCTGAAGGGTGACCAGGAAACAGCCATTTCAGTCCTCTGTGTCAGTCCCACAAGAGGTACCAGGCCTGTCCCACTCACCGGTAGGCTCCTTTGGTGCCAGTAAAGTCAGGCTTCACTGTGATCACGCCATTGCTGTCCACCTTGATTGTGCAAAGAACATGTTCATACTCCCTGTGACCAAGCCTAATGGAAGACAAGAAACACAGTCTAAATAGAGAACATAGACACTCTCTTGCTCTGGAACAGCAGAGCTGGCAAAGGGAACCGCAGCTGCAGAAGGGAACAAACACGCACATACATTCCTACATTAGTTTAAGAAGCCTTTTGGAGGGATACACTCAGTTACCTCCCAACTGGGGAAAGAGGCAGAAAGAAATAGCAGCCTGAGTTGCAAAGCTCTTGGAATCTTCCCCCCTTAACTAATGAAAGAAACAGGAGGTTTGAGTAAGGAGGGAAGATAGGTTTCCTTAAGATCATTTCAGGATTTTACTTACTTCCCATAAGGTCCCAAGTCCCCCATGATGTACATGGTCTGAACAGGAGTGTTAATCACATGATTGTTCTTTATAAATTCTTCTGAGGGTTCCCAGGTGATGATTTTTGACTTCAGAGAGCTTGCTTCTCTGTCAACAACAGAACAGCACAAGTTCCAGCTCACCTCAGCAGCCTGGCACAGGCAGAACCAAACCCCCCACGATGAGGAGTCAAACTGCCGTATCCCAGGTGTGACACAGCTCAAGGCACCAACTTCCACAGACCAGGCTGCTCCGCAGCTGGGGTACCAGCACCAGGAAACCTGCATTAGCAAGTTCTGACCCACAGTTTACACTCACATTGGCTTACGGTCCTGTCGTCTTCTCCTCACATTGGCCATCCTCTCTGCCAGATATGACGGCACCTCATGATCCGAGTCAGTTACCTTCTGGCAGTGCTGGCAGAGAGAAACAGACCAGCTTAATTGTAACAGGACATCTTTCCCAAACACAGCTCTACTCTTGGAGAACAGGTATGTACACACACACATGCGAGGACAAACTGCTTAAAGACTGTAGATTTCATTCGCTGTCCTTGTGGCAAAGTACAGCTAAACTCCACCCAACAAGTTACCTACAGAGCAACGCTACAAAGCCAAGTCCCTCTAAGCTGCCCCTGACTATCATTCTGAACTGGTGAGATCCCATCCCAGGTCCGGGGCATGACGTGAAGCTGCTCTGCAGAAGTAGTATGTTCTCCTGCATACAGGGTATCTGGCTTGCTTCTGCATGGCCAAGAACTGACAAACATTCCCTCTGCAGTAGGCCTGGATGTTTTGACAGACACTGCTGCATAGATTATGTGTAACTAAACGCTGGTACCTCCTCTAGGTTGGTGAATCGGTCATGATCGGTGTAGGTGAAGATGCGATAGTTCTTCCGACCTCCAGCCCTCTCCAGTTTCAGGATCTCCTCATGGTACTGCCGGTCCAGGGGAGTCTGGCATGCCGACTCATTTTGGTACAGATCCACCTCGAACTGAGAGCACCACAGGTAAAGCGCGAAAGCCGCCTTTCACCGGCATTCTCTGAGCCACAAACACTTTTCAGCTGAGATTTCGAAAGCCACCACAGGGAGAGACAAAGATCCTTTGGGAATCCCAGCAAACCACCCGAGCTCCAGAGCGGCCCCGACACTGCTGAGGGATGCAGCGGCCAACAGCGTCCAGCCGGCGGGGCCCGGGCAGAGCAGCTCGCCCCGGAGCAGGACGCCCCGCGGGGAGGCACGGCGGGGGTGGGCCGCGGGGCGGCACAACGAGGAGGAA
>NW_009649189.1:1653010-1655311 GCF_000708025.1 Charadrius vociferus | reverse complement strand
CGGGCGCCCCCTGAGGGGCGTCTCACATCCCTCCGGGTGAGGGTACCCCCGGCCCCTGGGGGGCGGCAGGTCTCCCACGGCCCTCCGCACGAGGGTCCCCGTGACCTCTGTGAGGGGGGTCCCCCAGAGCGAAGCCCCCGTCCCCCCCCTCGCCCCGTGGCGGTGCTCCAAACACCCTACGCAGAAACCTGTGAGGAGCCGATGGTGAGCCTGCCCCTTCCTCTGGTTTATTCCCTACCCCTCTCCTCGTCTTTCCTGACATTTGATGGTTTGGCTGCCAGGGAAAGGACATCTTCATGGAGACCACCACCACCCTCAAGCCAGGGCCTGTCCCTCTGCAGGTGGGCTGGGGTGGCAGCCCCTGTCCCCCACACACCACACCTCGGCGGCCATTCTGCTGCCATTCGCCTGGTGCCACCAGTTGTGCTGCATTTCCCGGCCCTTCCCTGCTGTGCCTCCTCTGGTGAGGGGTCTGGAGATCCACCTACACCTCGTTGCTGGAAGAGGTGACCCTGGGAACCTTTATTCTTCCTCCTTGTGCACCATCTCCTTAGCCAGCATCTTGCCTTCTCTGGTCCCTTCCATGGAGCCAGCTCCGAGATGGACTCCATCCCTCCCAGCACACTGGTCACCCCGTGGCCCTCGTTGGAGTCACTGCCCATGAGGTTGGTGTGCCCAACGGCTCTGCAACCTGGCTCCGCCAGCTGGGACCCCCTCCTGCATCCCCTCCCGTACCACTGCTGGGATGCTGGGCTGGGAGTCGCCTCCCCACTGCTGCTCCGGGAATGTTTTGGTCAAGACAAGTTTAAATACTGCAGAAGGGCATGTTCACTTAAGTGCTGACGTGGTACATGCCACGTTAAACTGGCACACTAACAGCCTGAAGTACAAAACCTGGGAGGATTTAGACCTTCCTCCTTCTCAGACCATTAGCTGTGGTGGAAATTCCTTGGCGGTCCCTGCAGGTATCACCAGGCTGTCGCGTTTTCAGATCTGGAACACTGGCCGCCACAAATACTGGAGATCCCAGAATCAGGAAAAGCCATTTATTACAGAAAAGCAGAAAGCTGATACAATTGCACAAGAGTCATCGTGAAATAGCTTTTTTTTTTTTTTTTTTCTGAGCAAATATGACATTGTCATGTCACTATTTATTCTGCTTTTTAAAATCTAATATCAGAGTAAGCAATAATAGGAACTACATTACTAGATAAACATTGGCAAAGCTCTGGCAACAGTTGACATGTGAGACAGAAAGAAAAGATGTAATTATGTGGTAGATTCTCAACAGGTTTTTGCACAATTGGAGTTTGAAGAGCAATACTGCTTATGTCAAATTTGACATGACAGTAAGAATTGGGCTGTCAACATACGCACTATGTTGCAACAGCTTGTTGACTTCAATAGCCCTGGTTAGAATGATGAAACGTGGTGACCCTCTGCAGTTTCTAAACAGCTTGAGTGGGTACAAATATGAGCAGCTAGCAAAAGAGAGGAGCACACGGGAGAGGCATCAAGTGAGGGACCTCGTTGGGCTGGAGAAATGGGCTGCCAGGAACATCATGAAGTTCAATAAGGAAAATTGCAAAGTCCTGCCCCTGGGGGCTGACTGACTGGGAAGCAGCTCTGCAGAGAAGGCTGCTGAGGATCCTGGTAGATGCCAAGTTGAACTTGAGCTAGCAATGTGCCCTTGCAGCCAAAAAAAAAGACTACCGATGTCCTGGGCTGCATTAGAAGTGTTGCCAGCAGGTTGAGGGAGGTGATCTTTCCCCTTTTTCAGCACTGGTGAGGCCACACCTGGAGTCTGTGTCCAGTTCTGGGCTCCCCAGTACAAGAGAGACATGGACGTACTCGAGAGAGCCCATCCAAGGGCCATAAAGATGCTGAAGGGACTGGGGTGTCTGTCCTATGAGGAAAGGCTGAGAGAGCTGGGAGAAGTCTCGGGGGGACCTCATCAATGTGTATCAATACCCAAGGGAGGGTGCAAAGAGGATGGAGCCAGGCTCTTTCCAGTGGTCTCTAGTGCAGGACCAGAAGCAATGGGCACAAACTGAAACACGGGAGGTTCCCTCTGAACATAAGAAAACATTTTTTTACTGTGCAGGTGACTGAGCGCTGGCACAGGTTGTCCAGGGAGGCTGTGGAGTCTCCATCCACGGAGAGATTCAAAAGCTGCCTAGACATGGTCCAGATGTCCCTGCTTGAACAGTTGATTGGATGAGATGACCTCCAGACCTCCAGAGGTCCTTTCCCGCCTCTGCCGTTCTATGATCCTATGCTGTCTCCTTCTCCAGGAATAAA
>NW_009649189.1:1642237-1652989 GCF_000708025.1 Charadrius vociferus | reverse complement strand
GCACTTGCACCCTGGCAGCTGCAGGACATGGTAGAGCTTACCTAAGCTAAAAACTCATTTGCCAAAAAAACCCAAACCCCAAGTTACCAACTCACTACACTGCTGCAGACCCGAGCCTGCTTAGGAGAGGTTTGGGACTGCACTGCTGGGGACAGAACTGCTTCCATGGGCAGAAAATGGCATTTATGATGATTCAATGTGATGCGAAAACCACAGCCCCGTTCCCAGCAGAGGTGGAGAGTAGCCACCACTCCCAACACCAAGCTGTGGTTCCGCTCTGGTACTGCTGAAATAACTCAGAACACGCAATCAGCTTAAAGAGCAGAGGAATTGAAAGTACAAGTCTCCAAACTGTTCTATGATTTATCCAAGTAGTTTGTAATCGTTGACTTCCTTCTGTAACTGCCATTTTCAGCAGTTTGTTCTCTCCAGGTGGTGATGTCCTTTAATTAAAATCAATTTTATGAAATCCTACAGGCCTACACATGATGAAACATATATATGAAACTGCATAATTTCTTTTTTGCATAGGCTACAGAAAGGGCATTAAAAAAAAATTGTAAGGCTGCCCCGTATCACTGAACAAAATATGAGCAAAGCATTCTGCTGTCCCTAGCCCTCGGTAAGAGTAAACTGTCATTTAAATATGTGTCTCTTAAGAACATTTTGTCTTTGTGATACAGCAAATGGAGCTTGGTGTTGGCTCTGGATGCCACGCAGAGCAAAAGATTGAGAGAAATCTCCTCTTGTGCAGGGACAGGGTGAATGCCAAACACAATCCTCCTTTCTAGGCCTGAGAAGCGTCGGATGCTGTCAAGAACAATGACATTTTCTGACACATCCTCTGCTGACCCCAAGGCTAACCTCACCCTACACTTGCTTATTTGTCTCCTTAGCTCTGATTCCAATATTTGGTGGAAGCCCTGGGCTGCATGCTGTGTACTGCACAGGATTGCAATATCTTTGATGGGGTAGCCTTGCCGGATGTACCTGCTGCACTGCGTGGTCACATACTTTACCATTTCAGATGTTCCCATATTTATTTTTTTTATGTAGTCACCTTGCAAAGAATGGGCACATTTAGCCTCTTTAAACAAGTCTTCCAGCATCTTATAGGGCATATCTGTGTTACGTTCTTGGAGGATTTCCTCCATGAGATCAAACATGACGTTGCATATTTCCCTGGCATTACGGACCACTTCAGTCAACCATTCCTGAGGATATAGTTCTGAAAAGTTAAGACCACAACCGAACGGGTGAGTAGACTGGAAGAAATCCAGGAAGACCCAGAAAATGCCACCTTTTTTCTTGACTAACTCCCAGGCCTGTGCGTACCAGTTTCCTTCTTCAGGACGAAAATTCTGAGCTTCATCAACCACAATGTGTTTCACTTGTGGGAATTTCCCCTTTAAGAAGGCCACACGTGTCACAGACCAGCAGATCTCATTTCTAAAAAAAAAAACCCCACAAACCGAAACCCAAAAAATACATTAAAAATACATATGGTAAACAAAAAGAAGATATGAGCAGACAATTCCCTATTGACTGCCTCCATTTCTCAGTGGGTTCTTTCTTGGAGGGCCATTGCTGCTTACTGTCTAAAAACGCCAAACTTCTCATCTCAGCTGCAGCAAGCTCGATCATTTTCCCGGCAGAAACATTTATTCCGGTGGATTAGCTGTGCACAGGCATCACCGTACCGCCTGCGCAGCCCCCACCAACAGGCTTCGGCTCTACCCTAGAAGGAGACTCAAGCCCATGCTTCCTACACAGACGCGCTGCAGTAAGGCTCCCCGGGGGTGTCCCCGCTCTCTCTGGCCCTGGGAAGGCAGCGCGGTGCTGGAGCTCTGGCAGGAAGGACAGGTTCCCTTTTCTCCCCAGGTTGAGCAGGGACTGGCAGCGCTTCTGCCAGGCCATCTGCCTGCTGGGGCCAGGACCTGCCGCTTGGGCACTGCCCTGTGTCACACAAGATGCCTTGTCCACCTGGTGGCCCGCTAACCTCTCCACACGGACACAAGCGGAAACACAGCGAGAACAGGACCTGGGGACTACCCTGACCTGAAATCCTCTACCAAAAGGGCATTAGTTTCTGGTCCCCTTGCCCAGATGGCCCAGGTCTAAGGTCCAGTTCCCAGCCCAGCTGCACTAAAGGCCCAGCATGGGCAGTGTTGAGGCAGCCACAGAGAAAGGCAGGAGAGTAGATTCGGCGTGAGCACCAGCCATAAAAGCCTGTTAAGCTAAGGCCATCGTCTTTTGAAGGTCTAACACGATCCAGCAATCACTGAGCATGGGATTCTCACTGCAGTCAGCGAATGCTGGATCTGGGCTGGAGCTCAGCTCAGCAATACTTTCAATATTAACACCTTTCTTGAGATTATTATTGTGTGTTTGTGTCAGCCAAAGTTATATATTTGGCAAACATGTAAAATCAGCAGGGCTTGTGCTGTATGTACAAAGGATGGAATGAAAGAAAAAAGGGGAAAAACATGTTACTGCTTACCCCACAAACTCCTTCAAGGGTTGATTTTCACAAATGTAGAGTATCTCTTCTGCAGAACATTGAAAAATGTTTCTTATTCTCTCGATGATCTTCAAAGCCACGATTGTTTTCCCTGTTCCAGGAAGACCAAGGACAAACTGCTCCTTGACTTTGTGCAGGTTCTTGGAGAGCAGCTCATACTGTTTGAGAGTAAGAAGGTTGAAAATCTCACAGCCAAGATGGTCACTTAAGTAGGACTTAAAGCCCAGCACAACAATCACAAGCGCACGCAGGAAGGCGGGGATGTCCCTGGAGGTGAGGATGTAATTTTCTGGGTACAAGCTGGCATAACCACACGGGTTTTCTTGGTTTTCTTGCTGGGGAACGCCACACCCTGCAACTTCCATCTGGTTCTTTGTGCCATTCAGGTGCAGTATTTGTGGAATCACACACACTTTTGAGGCATATCCCCCAACATTGACTAGTTTCTGCTTTAATGTGTAAGCCGTTTCTCTCGAGTTTTCATACTCAGCAGAAGAGGCGTCCTTGACTACAGTATACAATACCGGATATGCGTTTTCAGCTACTAAGAGAACATCACACACAACATCCTGTTTTTTTGGCAATCCAATGTCAACAGCCCAACTCCTTGAAAATATCAGTACCCCCTTGTTAAGTGGATGGATTTGTTTTTTCATTAAATCCTCTAATCCAGGATACTCTGAGAACACGTCAGTGCAGATGGTTTCTGGCTTCCATTTGATTTCATTAGAACCCACTAGAAAAAAGAAATAAAAAATCAGAAAACCAAAATATAGCAAATAATTTTCTCAACACACCCGTTACGGGAGGAATGTATTACACCATGAGGTCATCAAAGTAAATGATTTAGTGTGAGTAAAAAATTCAGCATTCCCATGATACCTGGTGGTAAACCTGTAAGGTTTTTTTTTATACGAATAAAAGAGATGCTTTGGGCATGCCTGACTTCTAAATGGAACAAGAAAAAGTCTCCTTGGAGGGATCTGTTCTGTTTGCCTTCTCATTATTTAGGTATTCCTTGGACAGATATGTTGCTGCCACAGGGAGATGGGTGGTTGAACCAGATGGAGCAGCGCGCTTGCAGCATCTCCTACACTCCTGGCTGGTAAAACACGATGCATACAGCAAGGGAAAAGGCGCCTAGGAGCATGGTCGGTCTCTTCAAGTATAGATTCATATTCCTATTAAATATAGGGGAATACATGAAGATACTTCTCATCCTAATGCTAACTTGGTGCTCCTCCAAAATAAGAAGTAACGGTAATTTTAAAAAATATTAACACAAATCATCCCTTAAATTGACAGGTTAAAATTACAGCTACGCGCATTCATAACACACAGACAAAGCTCAAATGCAAACATAGTTACACTGACTGTGTCACTGCCCTTCATTTAAAAACCACATTCTCATCAAGAAACAGCAATTGCATATCCTGTACTGAAACACTATTAACAGTGAAGTGATCATCTGAGAGTAATCCTGAAAACAGATGCGAAAATATAGCAAAATTACAAAAATATTTAGAAAAAATAGCAATTAATAGATACATACACAGGTCAGAATTTGGAAAAAAAAATAACCTATAGATTACGCTCAATTAGAAATTGTCTCTTGGCTACTGATGGGACCTGGAATTCGTGTCTCTCCCATGTGTCGAAGAGCTTAACCTAAAGCCCCAGCCCGGCCCTGCAGGAACGTGATAGGATTTATGTTGCCCTTGGCCTTCCCTTGTCTTTCAGGGCTTGGTATGTGGGAGCATCTGTTGCCCAGCAACCATCACTGCTTTTATAGCTGAAGTGTATCTGAAATAATCAAAGCCTTTACCAGAAAATAAAACCAAGGCAAGGTTCTCCACCGCTGCAGAAGAAGGGTTGAGCTTTACTTTCCCTTGTGTGTGTCCCAGCCTGAAGTTCCCCCTTGGCAGTGAGCAGGGTGGCAGAATTGACTTACTGGGTGAGATACGCATCTAAGCCGATCGGATATCCCACCCCCAAGTACACGGTGCTCAGCCCTGCTGACCAGCAACCCGGCATTGCTCATACCAAGCCATGGGGAGCATATGGACTTTGCAAGGTCTCAGGTTGGAGGCTTCTCCGGTTGCTTTCTTTGAATTTTTGTTGACCTGTTTGGAGCTTTGTTTTTACTCCTGTAATGGCATTTTTTTCTAGTACTCAGGTGGCTGTGGATAACAACTATCAATTTATACAGACAGTAGCAACAAGCAGCTCTTCTGCACAGGCAGAGACCTTTCTGCCTATAACATGATGATGCAGAGTGCAGAAATACAGTAGGACAGCAGAGGTCTTGAGATGTGGGATAGAGGATGCAGGGCTGAATTCAGGCTTGGGGTGGCAAGAGACAGAGCACAGGAGATCCCAAGGCCAGAAACACCTCTCAGATGGTCAGATAAAGAAAAGGAACGCAGCCCCAGAGCTGGACAAAACTGGGTTTAAGGGTAACGGAGAACAAGTATCTAACTTCTGTGAAACACATCGTGTTTACTAAACCCTGAAGTGAACTTGCAGACCAGTGAAGAAAGAACAAGGTGTAAAAGTGTGTTAGCAAATCGACAGCAAGTGACCCCAAACAGATACTGGAGTAGGAAAAAGAAACCTTCAGCATCAGCGACAGACTCCCCAGGAAAGAACCAGGGATGCTGATGGCTCACCCGAACAACCCCCAAGAGACAGGAGCCATCAACAGCAGGATCCTGAGTGGCGGTGGAAGGCTGAGCGTCATGCCAGGAACCGGGTAACTATTATTATCACTTTTTTTCACAGTGGTATTAATTTATTGTCCTTTTCTTTCTTTATCTGTAATAATTAGATCTTGGCTAATAATAATTCCTTGATTAGACTACTTAGAATTCAATTATGCTAGAAATAAATGATTCTCTCTCTTCTTTGTCCATAAGAAGATTTTTGGGCATAACAGGGGGCAGACAGTGCTCAAACCCCTGGGATACTAGGTATATTCTCAGCAATTGTGTGCATTAGAATGGGAGAAGAGATTGAAACACATGTAAATCAAGGAATTCAACATTCTTGGAGCAGTTGCATCTTTTAAATACCCTAACAGTTGTGTGCCTAAAATCTTGTATTTATATCACATTATCTTCCAATTAGTTCTGTCAAATACAGAAATTAAATAAAATCTTAAATTAAATTAATCTTAAAAAAAAAAAACAAACAAAAAAACCACAACATATATCCAGAATAAACAGCTTACCTGGGTAGAGGCATTTTTGGAGTTCAGACACACAGTGGAGACCAGCTTTTGAATAAACTGGCCTGGTAAGAGGAGGACTGTTTGACAAACTGAGCTCGTTCTCAAATTTATCAGCCAGATCTGAAATATCTTGGGGGAAGAAAATAGTATGTTATATCCATCGAAATCCTTCCGTATGAACTTTTAAAACCCAGCACTAAAGAGTAACTAAAATGATTAACTTAAAACCTCCCTTCGCAATCCTCCTCGAGGAAGTGCTGCCTACTAAGTTAAGAATGGCAGTATTCCGTCAAACCAACAGGATGTTGGTTTGCTGTAGCAGAGAGAGGGCTCATAGCACAGATGCCTTTAGAGTTCAAAGGCAAGATCTGGACCCTCAGTGGGATGAGCCTGTTAAGACCCCTGTGCTAATGGGGCAAGAGGCGCCGGATGTGCCAGTTCAGCACACCAGCACCCTTCAGGAACCAGCCACATGCACCGCTGGTCTCTTCAGTAGACGCGCATCTCCAAAAGACTTCGCTGCTTTGTTCCTCTCCTATCAACACCACCCTCTCTGTCTGTTGTGTGACTGTCCTTTGCAGAGACCCGACATCCCAGCTCTAAGGGCAGCGCAGGGCCACAGGAGAGGTTTCACATGAGGCCAGAGCCACCGGGCATGGCCAGGGCTCTGCCAGGACAGGAGGTCTCCTTCAGCTCGTATGTTCCTTGCTCATACCATTGCTGCCATGGGCACACACTCGAGGGAAATTTGTATTACAGGGAACCCATAGGAAAGGAGGCTTAGTTTCATAGAATCATAGAATGGTTTAGGTTGGAAAGGACCTTGAAGATCATCCAGTTAGATCAGCTGGCTCAGAGCCCCATCTAACCTGGCCTTGGATGTTTCCAGGGATGGGGCATCTACCACCTCTCTGGGAAACCTGTTCCAGTGTCTCACCACCCTCACAGTAAGCAAAAACAAACAAACAAACAAAAAAAAAAAAACCCCAAAAAAGGTTCCTTAAATCTAGTCTAAATCAACCCTCTTTCAGTTTAAAGCCATTACCCCTTGTCCTAACGCTATAGCACCTATTAGAGTCTGTCCCCATCTTTCTTATAAGCTCCCTTTAAGTGCTGAAAAGCAGCAATAAGGTCTCCCCAGAGCCTTCTCTTCTGCAGGTTGAGCAACCCCAATTCTCTCAGCCTTTCCTCATAGGAGAGGTGCTCCAGCCCTCTGACCATCTTTGTGGCCCTCCTCTGGACCAGCTTCAACAGGTCCATTGTCCTTCTTATGCTGAGGACTCCAGAGCTGGACGCAGTACTCCAGGTGGGGTCTCACGAGAGTGGAGTAGAGGGGCCGAATCGCCTCCTTTGGCCTGCTGGCCACACTTCTTTTGATGCAGCCCAGGATACGGTTGGCCTCTTATTCAAATCCATGGTCAGAATAAGCTCTGTTGGACCCACCATACAGGTCTTGTTGTGGGGCGGTGGAATGAAAAGCAGGATGTAGCTTTTGAAGGGGAATGATTTCACAATGGAGTGGGACAACATGCCTTAAACTGAGCAAAGCCTTGCACCCCTGCTCCTTTGAAACAACCACACCTGAAATACAACTGGGAACAGGGGAGCAGTTTGCACCCCACTGCACAGTGCGCATTGCATGCTGAGCTGCAGGCTGGAGAGGACTTCCCTCAACCTCAAGCTGATCTATGAAGAGATGACTGGCCAGGTTTTAGTAGCCACCCTCATGTTGCTGACTTCATTACAGATGTTAACAGTACTTGATAAGGGGAAGAAGAAAAGTTGCAGGTCAGTTTGACACCACTATTACAGCTAAAACAATTATTTTACTTCAGTGCTGGCACATGACTTATGCCAAGATGCTGGATCTACACTAATCAAACCAGGCCATGGAGACTGATCCTCGCTGGTGTATCAAGTACTGGGGACTTCACTGAATGGGGATCAGCACCAGTAAGGGCCTTTTTGTTTTTCAAAACATTTTTAGGCATCTAAAGGGGCCAGATTTCCACCAAGACATCACTCCCTCCTAAGCATCTTAACAGACAAAGCCAGCTTCCAAAGTTTTCTCCAGTTCTCATTAAGAGTAATGGAAGCCTTACCACCCTCAAAGTGAAAAATTTCTTCCTAATGTTTAATCTAAACCTGCCCTCTTCCAGTTTAAAGCCATTCCCCCTCATCCTATCACTACGTGCCCTAGTAAAAAGTTCTTTCGCAGCTCTCCTGTAGGCCCCCTTCAGGTACTGGAAGGCCGCAATAAGATCTCCCCGGAGCCTTCTCTACTCCAGGCTGAACAGCCCCAACTCTCTCAGCCTCTCCTCACAGGAGAAGGGCTCCAGCCCTCGGATCATCCTCGTGGCTCTCCTCTGGACACGCTCCAACAGGTCCATGTCCTTCTTATGTTGGGGACTCCAGAGCTGGATGCAGTACTCCAGGTGGGGTCTCACGAGAGTGGAGTAGAGGGGCAGAATCGCCTCCTTTGACCTGCTGGCCACACTTCTTTTGATGCAGCCCAGGATACGGTTGGCCTCTTATTCAAATCCATGGTCAGAATAAGCTCTGTTGGACCCACCATACAGGTCTTGTTGTGGGGCGGTGGAATGAAAAGCAGGATGTAGCTTTTGAAGGGGAATGATTTCACAATGGAGTGGGACAACATGCCTTAAACTGAGCAAAGCCTTGCACCCCTGCTCCTTTGAAACAACCACACCTGAAATACAACTGGGAACAGGGGAGCAGTTTGCACCCCACTGCACAGTGCGCATTGCATGCTGAGCTGCAGGCTGGAGAGGACTTCCCTCAACCTCAAGCTGATCTATGAAGAGATGACTGGCCAGGTTTTAGTAGCCACCCTCATGTTGCTGACTTCATTACAGATGTTAACAGTACTTGATAAGGGGAAGAAGAAAAGTTGCAGGTCAGTTTGACACCACTATTACAGCTAAAACAATTATTTTACTTCAGTGCTGGCACATGACTTATGCCAAGATGCTGGATCTACACTAATCAAACCAGGCCATGGAGACTGATCCTCGCTGGTGTATCAAGTACTGGGGACTTCACTGAATGGGGATCAGCACCAGTAAGGGCCTTTTTGTTTTTCAAAACATTTTTAGGCATCTAAAGGGGCCAGATTTCCACCAAGACATCACTCCCTCCTAAGCATCTTAACAGACAAAGCCAGCTTCCAAAGTTTTCTCCAGTTCTCATTAAGAGTAATGGAAGCTCCCAGGTGATTTTGAATCTTTCCACTTCATTTAGGGGCATACAGGATCCCTAGGAAGGCTTATTCCAGTTGGGAGTGCTTCAAAAAGCACTGCTGAACAAGTTCAGAGAGTATTGCTTCACAGAACAGGTTGCCGTTGGAGGCCAGTTACAGTACCGTCATCCCCACTGCCTGTGACCGTGCCATGGGCTAAAGCCCTTTTTCTAGGTTTGGTGAGAACACAGAGCAAAAGAAGTTGGTCTTTCCTCCTGAAACTTTACAAACCAAGGCAGAAATGAAATTGGCACTAACGTAAGTGCAGATTTTACCTGGGTCTGCGTCTGTCATGAACTCCACCCATTTCTTGACGCTCAGTCTTTCGATCGTGTCATTTGTCACCATCCAGGAATCGGGGTTGTCATGGAAAACAGCACAGCAGAAAGGTTCAACTCGCACAGCGCATACGTAGCCCTGCAGACCTTCTGCTTCATCACAGACGCTCAGGACGTAAGTCTTAAACTGCACGCCAGCCTGAGAGCCGCAGAAGTGATGGACCAGCATCGAGCCCATGGTTTTAGCTACTGTTTTTTCTAAAGCTTCTTTCTCCACTTCACTATGGCTTCCAACAACTTTATGGCTCTCGTCATCCACTCCAAAAAATAAATAACCACCCTGAGTATTTGCAAAGGCAGAGACGTATTTTGGAAGGGTTCTTCCAATGTATTCCAAGATATTCTTTGTAGAGAAGTTCTTAAATTCAATATGTGTTGTTTCTGTGAAATCCAGGACCTCCCCAACCATCAGTCTGTCTCTCTCTAAAAACCTGGCAGCGGCATCTTGGATGTTGCGCTCCTCAATGCTCAGGGGGGTCTCCTTTGATCCCCCATCAAAATTTAGCAGAGCTTTCTTAGCCCTTGGCCTGTTCTCATCATGGCGCTTGGCACAGCTTTCCTTTTCCCTCAGAAATTCAGCAGCCTCGCTCGAAGTCATGGTGACAACCGAAGTGATAGACCTACAGGACAACCCAGTGCTCAAGCTACAGATACGCGGCTTTGTGGCTGGGCTTTTCTCCTCTGGACCTCCACAGCTCCACGTCTTAACAAAAAGCAGCAGGTGACTCTGCTGCTGCATCCACGTGAAGTATTTGCTGGTCTCGGTGCAGCCGATGCACGCCCTGAGGACCTGCTCTATGTCCAGACCAAGGCTGTGCTTCCCAAAGCAGTAATCACTGTCTTCGCTCTCCATCCTCACCACTCCTCCTCCCGAATTCAGCAATGCACACACTGCTATAGAAAGCTTCTTTTGTTCCCTTTTCTTATTGTCAGAGGTCTTCTTCCTGGACCCCTCCCCTAAAGCTATTTTCCCAATATCTACCACCGTATCAGCATAGTTCGTTTTCAAAATAATCCGCAGCTGCCCTCCATGTCCGGCCATCCTGATCCTGAAACAAAAATCGATTAAAACCACTCCACGACTGTACACAGCAGTGTGACTAAGGAAACCATAACGCCTTTGGTGTGGGCTTACACACCAGATTTAATACACGGGAAAACAAAAATAATTATTTGCAATGCTCAAGTGAATCAAAGCCAGATTATTGCAAAGACACCCACAGCCGTCATGTTAATTAATGTTAATTTATTGGGCCCTCTTGCACGTGGGGCTCTACCCGTTCCCTCGAAGGTACAAGCAGACCCCGGCTGTCCCGCCGGGCGCCCACCGGAGCGCTTCCACCGAGCGCTCCCGGGGGCCGGGGGGCCGCGGGACCCTGCGCAGAGCCCCCGGCGGGGTGGAGCG
>NW_009649189.1:1638594-1641092 GCF_000708025.1 Charadrius vociferus | reverse complement strand
CAGGCCGGCTAGCTCTCCGAGGCCGTGTGGCACACAGAGTTCTGATCGGCACAAAATCTCTTCAGAGGCGGCGCACCGGAGTCCTCCTCCTCTTCAGTTACCTGCAAGAGGAAGAGGCAGAGTTGACGGGCAGTGCAGGAGCTCAGCGTACCTGTGTCATGCTGTGGGGACACCCTGGGCTTTCATCTGTGAGGAACCTCCAAGGGATCAGGAGTGGGAAACCCACTTCAGCCCCAGAATCAGCTAGAATTGCCGTTTTACTCCACCTCCTCATCCCTTCTTCACACTTTTAACACCTGAGCTGACCCAGGGCACAGATCAGGAAGCCGGGAGGTTTGGGGAGCTCCTGGAGTGCACCTTGTGACTGCAGAGCAAGTCCATCTATTTAGATGATTCTGCTACAAGGGGCAGCAACAAGAGGGAAAGGGCCGAGCTGGGTCCATAGACATGGTTCCAATCCCCCTTCCCTTACCTGAGTCTCAAGGGGGACTGGCTCTTCCTTTGTGAGAGTGGGAGGCTCGTCTGCAACTTCCGAGGAAGGCAGGGAGGGCTCTGGGGAGAACAGAAGGGTTAATGGAACTGCCGACCCAGGAGCACGGCGGTATCCAGCTCAGTGCAGAGCCAGGAGAGGCAGCCTCCAGCAGAAGACACAACTCCCTGCTGCCCTGCCCGCTTCCAGCAGCGTCTCAGTCACCCACTGGACAACCAACGCTCCACCAGGACCCTCCTTGGGCCCACCCATCACCTCCTCCCTTCCCAGCCCAGCACCCACCTTCCAGTGTCTCCTGCCCCAGTGTGGGTGGCTGCGAGTCGTCCGTGCGGAAGTCGGATGTGTGGGCAGGACTCATGGATTCGCTTTGCTGGGGACTGGGGCTGGAGTTGGGGCTGCTGTCCACCTTGAGCTGGTAGACATCAGACAGGGAGCTCTGGTTGCTGTTCTCATCTGCAGAAACAGCACCTAGTGAAGAAGAGCACCTTGACCCAGGGGCAGCCGAGGGCGGCACTGAGAGCCGGGGTCTTAGGGAGACAAAGAGCACAGTCAGAGGCAGTTACAGTACAGGGGATTCACCACCACAGATCAACGTAAGCACTGCTGGGCATGGGACTCCCCACCAGGACGCAGCTGGCATCAGAGACACAACTGGCCCACAGGAATGGGGACTGAGTCTGAGCAGACCCCGGGAAATCCAGAAAGAACAGGAGAAGACACAGGGGTGATACGAAGTGCTGCGCTGCCAAATCTCATGTCTGCAGCTTGCGAGGGCCCCAGGCATTCAAGGGTAGGAGACCTCTTGCCTGTGTAGCAGGGTTTTGTATCTCTTCTGTTTGGTAGGCAGCAATCTCACAGCAGCAGCAAAGCCCAGCACCTGCCCCGACACAGGGAGGCAATCCTGGCACACATCTTTTCCAGTGGCAGCCCCAAACTGCAGACCTGCAACGCTCCTCACCGCACCTACTGCACTGAGAGCCGAGTAGAGAGGCTGGTGACAGGCGTACACCATGCTCCAGCAGCGAGTCCACGTGCTGCCTGAGTCTTGCTTGGCTCCACCACAGAGCCCAACCTGCTCACAGCTGGTTGCAGTGCCCCAGGATCAAGAGCAAGGTCAAGGAGATCCTCTGCCCTTTCATCTTAAGTTTGGTGCAAGTCACTGCTGGAAGCAGGGGGCTCAGCTGCAGGCAGCTGCTGGCCTCTCCCCAGCAGGAACTGCAAAGTGGGGACAGGAACCCCCACTCCTCCAGCTCCTCATGAAGTTTCCCACTGGAAGATCCCAGAAGCAAATGATTATCATTCTTGCTGACAGCACAGATGAGCTGCTTCAGCAGTGACAGTCCAGAAGCGGATCAGCACAACTCTGCACTGAAGACAGACACTGCTCTTCCCAATACGTGTAGCATACATAAGCCAGAAACATCCCAGCTTCTATAAGGCCTTAGAGTCTTTGCTTGAAGGGGGTTCAGCCAGACTCACCTTGGAACTCCAGGAGGAGAGAGGAGTTGGCAGAGGTGTCAGCAGGGAAGCCATTGGGCTCTCGGGTAGTGCTGCTACTCGATTTGGATTTCTCTTTCTTGAGGACCAAAAGAAAAACAGAAACACGAGGTTAGAGGAGCCTACCACTGGCAAGACGATGCACAAACCACTCCTTTCTCTCTCTCCCAGCAGCCCAGAGGAATGCACTGGTGCAGACCTTTTCCTTTTCCAGCGTTTTCCTAACTGAGAGGCAAAACTTCAGTTGTGAAGGGTTCAAAATCAGGAGTAAAAAGAGGAGTTGACAGCTATCTAAGAGTACCACAAAATAAAAGCAAGTCTTCTGGTGATTAAGGCAAAAAGGGCTGCAGACAGAAACACCCATCTCCATCGCAGGGTGACGGCAGAGGGAGCTCAGGCCCACAGCAGGAAACATCTCAGTCCGGGCTGCTGGGGGCAGCGGGCCTGCACCAAGGCACGGCCTTCAGCCGGCTGGTGCAGGCCAGGGCAGCGGCGGTCACCAACCGCGCCG
>NW_009649189.1:1633346-1638014 GCF_000708025.1 Charadrius vociferus | reverse complement strand
AGCACCCGCCGCTTCTCTCCGCGCATGCGCGCGCCCCGCCCACGCCCAGCGGATGGCGTGGTGCGTCACCGCGCTCGCCACGCCCGGAGGAAGGGAGCGGAGAGGGCGGAGGGCGCGTAGTGCGCCTGCGCAGCTCGCCCCACCCTCCTACGGGCACAGAAGCGGCGGAGAGGCGGGGCGACGCCAACGCCGCCATCTTAGGTTGGGGCAAGTCCCCTTCAGCGCTGAGCATGTCCCAGGCTCCCCCTTCTTTGGCATCAAAGATTGAGCTTGGGCACCTCTTCCGCAAAAACTCCCACACAAACTGCCCTTTTCTAAGCCTAGAAAGCCCTCACAGCCCTGTCTGAGCAATCACACCCCTGGGATATCGATGATAGAGTGGGTGGAAGCCACTGGAAGGAAACAAGGGTGCCCCTGGAAGGAAACAAGGGTGCCCCTGGAAGCCACTAGAAGGAAACAAGGGTGCCCCTCGACTGCCCCTCATGTTCCCTGGGCAAAGGCACTGGCCAGCTCTCTGTCCCTAGGGGCAGGCAGCACGCGAGGAAGGACCCAGGCACAGGTTTTATTACAAATTATTCAGTGTCAGTAAAAACAAACCAACCCAAATCCCCAAAGGCAGAAGGTGGCCGCAGAGCCGGGAACGTGCCACCGCCAGGGAAGACTAGTGCTTCTTGCCATAGATGGCTGCCAGTGCTTTGCGGGCACTAGAGATCTGCTGCTCTAGCCGCTCACGGGTGGCCTTGTTCCCAGTTTTTTTCAGCATGGCCTCCATCTCTTCCACCACTGCACGGTGACCGGCGGTGTTGTGGAAGACACGGATGGCCCGGTCCCCACAGGACACCAGGTAGCGGCTGTTGGTGTCAAAAGCCAAGTCTGTTATGGCCTGTCCGTGCACAGCCAGAAAGCGCTCCTCCTCCTCGCCTCGCCTCGTGTTGTACACAACAATGTCTGTGCCACTAGAGATGGCGACAATGCGAGCGTCGGGGGACAGGGCGATGCGACATGGCTCCGTCACCTCACACTTCCCCGTCAGGAGCAGGTACGGATCCTGTTGCTTCTTATATTCCACGGCCGTGTCCCAGAACTTCCATGTCCCATCCTTGGACACAGTCGCCATCCTGCAGGCAGGAGACAGTGCACAGATGAGCACAAGTGAACCGGGCAGCACCTCCTCCCCCGCCACACCTGCCAACCAGGAATCCTCTCCAGACAGAGCATTCTTTTGGGAAGCGCAAGTACACACATACAGAGCACGAACAGCAGTCACACCCAGGAGGAAATCCACAAGGAATATGCAGGTGGCAGGTCAGGGTTCTGCTGCCCTGGGCTCCCCGGAGAGCGCCCAGGGCAGTGTGTTGCCCCTGCGCAGGGCTGCTGCCCTGCACACCAGGAGGGGGGAGCTGATGTGTGCCGAGGGCCAGCCTTCAGGCAGCAGGTAACACTCACTCACCTCCTTGAGTCGTTAGAGAAGGAGAAGGAATGTATGCCAGCAGTATGGCCTTTCAACTCAAAAGCCCTGGCCACCTCCTGGAAGTCTCCATTCTTGCCAAAACACACCTCCCACACCTTCACATCAGGGGTGAAGCCACAGGATGCCACAAACCTGGGTGAACGAACAAGAAGAGATAGAGGGTATCTGTTACCTACCCTCCTCTGGCCTCCTGAGCAAGGCAGGGCCCTGGGGCAGCCCCGGCACGGAGAGGTGCCTGAAACAGGGCTCTGCGAAGGCAACGCTATCCTGACTGACATTCAAATCTTTGGTCAGCTGAAAAAAGTTTTCCCTGAAACAAGGCTGGTAAAGGCAACACTAAGGAAGGCCACCAGGGACCAGAACAACTTAGGAATGAGAAAATCTTAGGCCAAAGTAAAAAAAAGCTAAATGCTTTTGATCCCCAAACTCACTGAGCCTGAAGCATGGCGAGTCTTCCAGCAGCAACAAGTTAGAGACAGGGCAGGGAACAAGATTTTCCTGATAAACAAATCTCCCAGTAATAAAGATTTTAATTTTATAATTAACCTTTAAAAGGTTACAGACAAGTTAGAAATGCTGTTTGTTTTGCATATGCCTTTTGCTTTGTCCCACCTTTGCTATCTGAGGCCAAGGCCGTTCTCCTCAGCTCTTCAGGAGACCATTAACAGGAACGGCAGTGCTGAGGCACAGCAGTGACCCACCAAGTGCCTGAAACTATGCAGGCAAGAGTCAGTGCTCCTGGAGGGGCTACTCTCGGGGGCCAGATTTTTTTTAAAAACCCTCTGCAAATTGCATTAAAATAACAGCTAACTGCCAATGGTCTGAACTGATGACATCCTCCCGGAAGGAGCAAGGTTCCTGTGGCCTCTCACTCCGCAGCAGGAGCAGCCTGGAATACCTCACACCCCTCACCTCCCACAGGGCGACACTGTGGCGTAGGCATTGTTCATCTGGTTAGTGTTAATGCTGGCCAGGACTTCACCCTTCGGGGTCCATATCAGGATGGTAGTGTCACTGGAAGCTGTCATGATAAACTTTCCTGGGAAAAAAAAGGCAAAGATCAGGAGAGGCCCAATGCTGCCACAGACTTATCAAAGACCTAGGAGGGCAACCTCTCCCTGCACCTGGAGAGTCAAGAACCCCAAAAGCAGCACCAAAATTCAAGGACTGTCAATCTCCCAGGACAGAGCGAAGAGCAGTATCAGAGGACTTGGCTCCTGGTTATGCTTTAGCGCACCCTTGGCTTCAGCAGCCGCCAGCTGGCGATGGGCACTCAGAGACCACACACGCTTCTCGCCCCAGCACCCCTCAGATCGCACGTGCGGAGCTCTGCACTGAGCTGGAGTAACATAGCAGACTCCATCTTCCCCAGACAGTTAAAACACAACCTGAGGTATTTGTAGCTTTCAAGTCATGGATTGTGGGCAGGTAGCTGACTACAGGCCACACTACTGTTATCCATGATTACATTTTGGATTCCTGCTTTCCATGCTTTCCCCTTTCCCATCTCAGCCCAGACAGGGAGTTGCCTGTTTACCTTTCATCTCCTTGTTGCAGGTTTAAGTTTTCACTTTCACAGCTAAACAAAGGTCTCAGTTAACATTTTCTCTGCTCTCCTGTTACAGAGGTGAGCTCGCATCCACATCCAACTGCCTGCTGTCACATACCTGAAGCACTAATCCATCAAGCCCTCACCACTAACACATACCCCCCACAGCCTCTGTCCTAGAAGATCCCACAAGTCCAAGACAGACCATATGAACGCACAAGAGAGATTTCTGACTGGTTAAAGACAGACTGGTGGGCCAGAGAACAGTGATCCTCTCAATATTGAGACCAGACCTCTTTGCAACAGCATCCCTGAACATGCAAGTAGAGCGACTGTGCATATCGGGGAGCTAGTTCTGTGCTTACAGGAATATAGTCTGTCTGAAAATGACCTCTTTTCAGTTCTCTCAGTAGTAAACAAAGGCTAAACAGTAACATCAAAGAGACTACACAAAATCAAGTACTGGTGCAGAAACGGGCCCTGGAAATGCCAAGAACTCCAGCACTTTCAACCCAACAGCTCTTGCTTTACAAGAAAATCAAAGGCAATCTCCAGAACCTCAACAAGTGAGCAGCTCATTTCCATACCTGTCTCTGCAATTCCTATGTTAATGACAGGAGCCTTGTGCTTCTTTGGGAAGTCCCCAGAAGTTGCAGTGAAGGTGAAGCTGTCATCATCCTTCTTAGTCATTTTATAGACACGAATAGTTTCGTCGTTTGCCAGCCAAACAATGAATGCCCTGCGGAAGGACAGACACTCCAAATGGTTAAGAAACAGGCTACCTCAGCTCAGCCTAGCTACAACAGGTAAGCTAATAGGTAATTCAGTGGCACCTGGGGAAAGAAATACACTGGCAGATAAAAAGCTGCGTGCTTTACAAGGGCACCAACTTCTCTTCCTGTGTTAGCTCAGCTGCAACGCTGAATGGAAAAGAACAGAATTTATTACTCGACATCTGGAAATGAGATCCCTTCCTCTCTCTTAAGGAGGCCACTCACAAAGTGCCAAGGCATGCTTTTCCACTAACCTTCCCAGCTAGCAACAGCTCCCTCCCCAGCCCCCCGAGAGGCTCAGCAGCTCAACCCAGCTGCAGGGCCTGCTGGCAAAGACTGTAACAAACACCTTCCGCTGGTGCAGCAAGCTGGGCACTGGGATATTTGCCTTCAGAACCACATTAAAGTGGTAGCTGCTTTCATGAGAGGCCATTTAACGGCGGTACCGTTAAGAGCCTGTGAGGGATGTCACCTCCATGCAGCTCAAAGAACACATTGTTGATCCCAACCAAGGCTCAGGCCCTGTGACTGCCAGCTCTGTCCACAGGACGTCCTGGTCCCTGGGCTGGGGGTGGATGAGGTGTGGGAGGCCTGGCCCTACCGTGAGTCGGGGCTGAGGCGAATGAGCTCAGCGTGGTCCAGCCCCACATTGGCGCGCAGACAGCGATGCTCCCGCGCCGTGAAGTCCCGGGTGCTCCACAGCCGGACTGTGCGGTCATCAGCACACGACGCCAGGTACTTGCCATTGCTGCTGAAGTCCAGGCAGGAGACAGACCCGCTGTGGCCCTGCGGAGAGAGCGCGGTCACCGCGGGCAAGAGGGGGCGGGGGGAGGCCGGCGGGGCACCGGGGCACACACGATACCTTGAGGGCGGCG
>NW_009649189.1:1632195-1632713 GCF_000708025.1 Charadrius vociferus | reverse complement strand
CCTCAGCCTGACATCCCTTCACCCCGCCATCCCCTCACCCCGCCATCCCTTCACCCCATCATCCCTTCACCCTGCCATCCCCTCACCCTGCCATCACCTCAGCCCGCCATCCCCTCACCCTGCCATCCCTGCCCTCAGCCTGCTGTCCCCTCAGCCCGCCATCCCCTCAGCGTGCTACCCCCTCACCTTGCTGTCCCCTCACCCTGCCCTCCTCTCTCCCTGCTGTCCCCTCACCCTGCCGTCACCTCACCCTGCCATCCCTGCTCTCACCCTGCCCATAGCCCAGCCCCAGAGCAGACCCAGGACAGAAGAACCACACTGGGGCCTTTGGGCAGAGTCTTTTATCAGGCAGCACCGTTGGGCCCCGCCGTCTGACAGCTCCCAGTGCCCAGGCCTCCCAGCCGAGGGTGGACAGGGCCCAACGCTCTGTCTGGCGCCCTGGGGCTTGGCAGGCCCAAGGGGGCTGGCCCTGCACAGGCAGAGACCCCCGAGCTGCTGCCCCAGGGGGGGGGGGCCCC
>NW_009649189.1:1626761-1632155 GCF_000708025.1 Charadrius vociferus | reverse complement strand
CAGCCCAGCCCTGCTGGCCCTGCAGCCCTGCTGGGGGCTCCTTGCTGGCGTTGGTGGGCACTCATCTGGGTCTTGGCAAGGCTGGGAAAACTAGGAGGAGCCACCACCGTGGCCCATCCCCGCCACTGCTCGCGTTGCCTGCTCCGGGATGCAAGCCGGGTCGCTTAGGATAGAGGTGGAAATGCTCAGCTGCCGGAGGGAGCTCAGGACAGCTGCAGGGAGACATGGGACATGTAGCTGCCCCCTGTGCCTTGGGGGCTGGAAGGAGCCCAGGTGCACCCATCCCTCCAGCCTCCAGAACAACACAACAGCTCCCCCCCACAGCCCCCAGCAGCAAGGGCGAAGGGGAACCCACCCTGTGGGGCTTTGGGGAGGGCTACACCCTGCCCAGTGAGGACATGGGCTCTTGGGTTAAGGCAGCAGCAGCCAGCTCGGCTGGAGTGTGATGGGTGTGAAAGGAGTGTGGAAAAGCACGGAGTCCACAGCCCCAGGACGCCCCACCAGTACTTCCCTCCCATGCAGCAGAAGTGTGGCGCAGCGCCAGCCCTGCCACCCCCCAGGATGCCTCCATCCTTTCCCCTTTTGCTTTTCTGTCAGTCTGTGCCAGCGGGCCAGCCCAGCCTCTTCAAGGTGCCACAGACAGGAGGAGGGCCACCTACTTGGCCGAAGGGCTGGGAGGGAGCAGTGCTGGTCCAGCCAGGCGAGAGAGGTCTGGGTGAGGCTCTCCATGCTGGCCGTGGAGACCATGCCATTGAATGACTCAAAGAGGGGCCGGATGATGATACTGAACTGATGGGAGCAGAGGAGTTAAGGACCAGCCTTGCAAAGACTGTGGTCTCCCACCTGCCAGCTGTGGTGGTGTTTGTCCTGCAGGCAGCAGGACAAACCTCCCTGCCTGGCCATGGAGCAGACCTGCTGGTGCTTTCCCCAGCTGAGCCCCAGTCTGGGCACCAGTCTGTACTGCTGGGATGATGGGGACCTGAGTGTCATCCAGGGCAGGTAGTGGGAGAGCTGTGTAAGCCTCGTCATGACTGGGGCTGTCAGAAATGCTTGATTAGACACAAAACAACCCTTCCAGAGCTGATCAAGAAGCTGGCTAGCGCAGTGTCCTCTGAAGAGCCCAGGAGCAGGGCATGACACCAGCATGTCCAGTGTGTTCCCCTGGTGCTTGCAGGGACCACCACTGGGGACCGGTGATTTTGTGTGTGTAGTAATCCACAGCAGATGCCTCCACTATGAGCATGTCCTGGAGCTCATGTTGGCTTTAGCATCCTCAGTGTCCTGTGGAAGGAGCACTTCCAAACTCAGGATCAGGAGCCACCTCTGCCTTGCCTGGGCTGCCTGTACTGCATCAGACTGTGGCCAGCAAGGCCTGCCCATCCCTCTGCCCCTTGGGATTTTGTAGACCTCACAGTCTCTGCAGGCTTAATGGTCCCAATGTGTCTAATCCCTGCTTACGGAGAAGCAGGTCCAGCCATTTGACCACACATTCCCTGGCCCTTGGTCCCCTCCGTCCTTTCTACCGCATGGAGTCGAGACTTGTGTCCCAGGCATGGGCACACCTGGGTTTCCAGAGTGCGCCACATGGCTACCAAGGCCAAGCCATCATGTCCCCAGCTTTGTGTCTAATTCCTAGTTGATGGCTGCTGCCTCTCTGACTCAGTTGCCACATCACCAGCAGCTCTTCCCTGCATGAGCTCAGCTCCACTGGTGACTTCCCTTCTCCCCAAGGACCAGCCTTTTACTCCTACTCTGTTTGCATCATTGTAGCAGAAGCTTCACCCTAACCACAGCATCTCGGCATGTTCCCACCATTTGCCCTTGGTTGCGTAGCATCTTCCCATGGTTCTCAGAGCCTCTCAAGCTGGAGGGACCCCACAGACCTGGGAGGAGTGGGTTAACCAGAGAACCCAGTGTTTGGTGGAGGGGTCAGAGCAAGCAGCAAGCACTGGCCCCAAAGGATACGATCCAGAACTTCCAGTTCTGCAGTGTGGAGGAGCGGACGTACTCGTCGAACATGCTGCGCATCTGGTCAAAGCGCTGGCGTGTGATGGGCACCCCCGTGGCTGGCAGCTGCTCCTGGCACAGGCTGTGGGGTGCAAGCAGCACCATGGGTCTGTGTTGAGGGGGGGAGCTGCAGGGGCCACCCCATGGGGAGAGGGTCTGGTAGGACCGCAGCTCTCAGCAGGGCTGGGGAGGCAGTGTCCCCCTCCCAGGGCACCTGTGGGGCATGGCCCCACACTCTGGTCCCACACAGCACTGCCCCTTGAGCTTCTGCTCTGCCTCCAAAATGGGGTTTGAGCAGGGACAGAGCCAAATCCAAGTCCTGGGAGGTGCTCAGGAGACTTGCTGTGTCCAGCTGCTTCCCTGGTGCTGCTGCTTGCCCTGCCTGGCTACCATGATGCAGGCAGTGGCTCCCTCCTGCCTCCCCCGGCCATGCCCCTCTTACTTGATGGAGCCATTGAGCTCCTCAATCTGCTCCCGCAGCCGCTGTGCCTCGTCCTGCAGGGCTGCCCGCTCCTGCTGCAGCTTGCAGATATACTCTGCTGTCTTCTGCAAGGTGGCGGCCTTGCTGACCTGCAGGGCCACAGGGGTGAGATGGCGAAGGGAGCCCCTGGGGTGGGCAGGATCTGGGGCACCCAGCCCTTCATGCAGTGGGGCTGGCAGTGTGAGGTGCAGTGTTCCACCCTGGCACGGCTGCACCACGTGGGTCTCCACGTGCCTGGTCTGGGCTCACAGCCTCCTGCCCCACGGGCCGGGGCAAGAGCCCCCTGCACAGGGGCGGATCAGGAACGCAGCATCCCGGGTGACACACCATGTCCCTTTGTGCCCAGGGCCGGTCCACACAGCCCTGGGTACTCACCTTGATGCTGGGCTGGGCGCTCAGTGTGCTCACCAGGCTGTGCAGTGTGTCAAAGCCCAGCTTGATGTTGAAGCGTCTCTTCTGCTCGGCAGAGATGTGTGTGATGCGGCGGCTCTCCACCTGTGGGCAAGCACTGTCAGGCACCTCCTGGCAGTGGGGAGAGCCCTGGGCCACCTGCCCCATCAGCGATGGGCTGGCCCAAAGCACGCAGCAAGGGTTGGGGGGGGAGTTTGGGGGGCAGCAGGAAAGGGGGTTGCATATGGAGATGGTGCCCCCATAGTGAAGTTAGCGCTTGCTCCGGCTGTACCTTGTTGGACTCAGACCTGCCCCGACGGGACACAGGGTGGTGCAGGGAGATGCCAGTGCCCAGCCCTACAGCGGGTCCTGGGGAAGCCTGGCTGGGCTTGGGCCAGTCACTGCCTGGGAAAGGAAAGGTGATGTTCTGAGGAGAGGGGCAGCAGTGGCAGCAGCCCCTCATGACTAGCTGACACCAGGGTCCCACGCTGGGATGGGTGGAGAGGAGCAACCTGCAGCGCTATCGCCACCCCTGAGCAGCCACCCCACTCAGCTGATGGGGATGCTCTGGTCCAGCGTCTGACCACGTCTTATCGCTTTGTCTTATCCCACATCCTGCTTATTTTACAACTGCTCAGAAATGGGAACAGTTGGGATGTGACATTTTAAATTCCTGGAAATCGCTAGGAAAGAGTCCTGAGGGCAGCAAGGCTGTGGTCTGCAGCACCAAACTGAAACTGGGAATGACACCAGAGCCTGGTTTCCAGCCTCCGCACTGGTTTCTGCGGGTGAAAGCAGGGTGCTTCCTGCTCAAAAACCAAGCTCTGAGTGTTCAAAACCACAGTCTGACATTTTGCTCCTTTGTGTCTTTTCCTGTTTCTGCTTTTGGCCCTGGAGAAGGAGGCAGGTAAAGGGGTTGTGCAGAAAGAAATCACCCCCGCAGAAAGAAATCATCTGTGCTCAGCTGGGTAAATGTAAACAGCTGGGATTGAAGCCAAAATGAAACATTCCCACAATGGTTGGTCCAAGCTTCCTGCAGGAAACGCAGTGTCCTGTGGAGCTCCTTGGGGTGTCCCAGACTCACCACAAGCCGACGTGGGGGACAGCTGCTCCGCCTTGGGGACCAGCAGTGGGCCCGGCTGGGTGCCCGCCAGCGGTCCTGGCACCAGCACCTGCACTGCCTGGGAAGGGCTGGAGCCAGGAGCCAGCCCTGGGCTCAGCTGGGCCATTCTGGAGAGGCAGGTGGCAGGGACGTCGGGGACAGCACTTTGCTGCTGGGAGAAGGCAGAGGGAAGAGGGAGGTTGAGGGGCCAGTGCGGCATGCATGCAGGGGACCAGACCTTCCCCTTTGGTCAGTCGGTGCCTGGGCACTGACAGCCAAACACCCACGAGGGAAATGGTGAGTGGGACGTGCAGCCCTGTCCCCACGGGGCATCCGCAGGGGCAGCCACAGCCCCATCGCCCCCAGGCAGAATCGCCAGGAAAGGGGTTATGCAGCAGGAAATTCCCCATCTCTGCCCTGTTTCTTTTCTAGGAAAAAACACTCAGGTGACCCCTGGCACCCCCGGCCATGTGCCCCCCTTCGCCCCGTGCCTGTCCAGATCCATATTGCAATGGGTGACCCTACAGAGCCCCATCTCCTCACGCGCCCCATCTCTACCCCTGCCCCAGCAAGCAGGAGAAGGTACTTCCTGAGCTGGGGGGGCAATTCCCAACATGGGGGATAGGCAAGTGCTTACCAGGGAGACCGGGGACATGGGCATGAGTCCTGCATCCATTGGGTGTGGGGCATCCAGGGCTGGCTCCTGCTTGGCTGCAAGAGGGCAGGGAGCAGAAGTGTGCTGCTGCGTGGGGCTGTCAGGACTCAGGTGACCTTTCTGCCCCAGGGGACAGCCAGCCCGCAGCACCGGCATTGCTGGAGCCCCTTCCCTGCCCATCTTCCCCAGGGAAGGTTGAAGCAGCCCCTGGGGAGAGGTGCCTTTGCTCTCCGCAGTGGGGACATCCTTGGGAGCATCGGTGCAGGCAGAGACCCCCAGGCCCTCCCCAGCACAGCATGGGTCTGGATATGACAACTTCTGTGGGACCCGTCCAACTGTATGCATGGGCAGCAAGTCGGCCAGGACACTGGTGACCCCTCAGCCCATCTGTGGAGAACTGTGGAGACCAGGCTGGGGACATGAGGACTTTGCAGCAGTGGCTGTGGTCAAGCCCTGGGGCCGCCTGGGCCTCTCCAGGGGATGCTGGAGCTGGGGGGGATCCCCCTGGGAACAGCTTCACCCCTGGGTTTGGCTCTGCCCCACATCCCCAGCATTCAAACCCTGGGGAGAAAGTGGGCCCCCCAGTCTGATCCCCCCCACCCCAGGATCCCCCCCCTACCCCGGGCTCGGCCCTGCGCTCCCCACAGCCCCCCGGTCCCCTTACCCGTGGTCAGCAGCTGGCTCAGGCAGGGGTTGGGCATGGCCAGCCGGGGCGGCACAGGGGGGCCCGGGAGCGGCTTCACCCTTGTGGCCCCGGGG
>NW_009649189.1:1623316-1626102 GCF_000708025.1 Charadrius vociferus | reverse complement strand
GGGCAGTGGCCTGTGGCTGGTGAAAATATCTGCAGGGCCAAGTGGAGACAGTGCGACAGGCATGAGGGGACTTTCCTGGAGAGGGGTGACAAGCCCCGGGGCATGCTGCAGGGATCTGAATCCCATCACTGGCACTGCTGGAGATTTGCCAGTCCTGCCTTCACCTCGCGGGGCAGGGGCAGCTCCCAGCTCCACCAATGGATCTGGTGCCCGGGTTGTGAAACGCTGGAGTGTGGAGGGAAGAGGCAGCCCACGCACCAGGGGCCAGCCTTGCCACACACATGGGGACAGGAAAACCCGCCCGGGGTGCCACCCAAGAGTGGGGACCCCATCCCCGACACCCAGCTGGGCACTGCATGCTCCAGTGCCAGGGCTCCTCCCAGCAGGGTGTATGGCCACCCCGCTCCTCCTGAACTAGCCCCAGGGGCTGAGGCTAGGGACCGTGACACCCAGGCTGCAGGGCAGCTACAGCAGAGGGGCCCAGAGGAGTGTCACAGCATCTCTGAGCCACGAGGGACGGTCCCCTGGGGTTGTGGTAAGCGCTTGTCTCCCTGCCCCGGCACTGCCGTGCGTGCAGCCTGTGGCTAACCACATCCCATGGCCTTCCCGAAGACGAGCCCCGTGACCTTGCTGCGACTCCCTCTCCCTTCCTCTCCCCTTCCCACAACCCTGTTCCTTCCACAGGCCCAGACACGGTGGCACAAAGGGATGGCCTGACACTTTGGGCAGCCGTCTGCCTGGTGAAACGAGCCCCACACATGCCTTGGCTCAGTGCTGGCACTGCCACTGCCTGTGCCAGTGCTGGCTTGGGCATCACCACCGGGAAGGTTTTCCCTGTAGAGGATGATTGTAGGACAGGGATGGGGCTGCTGGTTGCTTCCCTGTAGGATGGAGCAGGAGCACTGGCCAGGTTTGCAGGCAGCAGCCCAACAGCACCCGGCACAGCTCTGTGCCCAAACAGCCACCTCTGGACACAGACACTTGCATCCTGTCCATGGACCACCCATGCTTGCAACCCCTCAACTGGTACGAGCATTGCTGCCTCCAGGCCGCGTGCTGCTGCCGGCAGAGTCCAGCCAACCCCACAGGCTGGCTCTGCCTGCCCGGCATGCGCAGCCATGCCTCGGGCACCTGCAGGGCTGCAAGGACTCTGCTCTCCCTCCAGCATCCGAGGTGCTCTGGCTGGGACCTGCAAAGGCCTGAGACCCTTCTGAATCTATGCCCGAGGAGCAAACATGCCAGCAGAGAGGGATGCCATGGGGCTGAGCACAGTGATGATTCCAGCAGTGCCACGTGCTGCCAGCTGAGGGTAACACCGGTGCGAGATGGGGCAGTGCCACTGCTGAGCTGCCCCGCTCAGCCCTCAGACTGCCCCTTCCCCCCTGCCATGGACATGGCAAATGCCCGGGACCATGGCAGAGCCACCCCCACCCCTCCATGGCCCAGCACACAGCATGGGCTTATGGTGCTGCCATGCAGGGTCTCAGCCTTCCCAGGGCGCAGCACCCAGCTCCATGCTGGCCCCAGCTCTCCACTGTGCCCATGCCAGGCTGTCCTCTGCCACCAGCACTGAAGCTCTGTAGGTATTTATAGGCATTTCTGGTGCCCAGCTCTGCAGATTCAATTCCTCTTGTGCCTCTCTCTGTGCCTGCAGGGATGGATGGTAGATGCTGCCCAGCGCAGCAGCTGGTAGCCCCCGGTGACCCTGTCCTTCCTTTCTCCTGCCCCTTCCCCACCCCACAGCTCTTGCCCACGCATCTCTCCACCATCACATCACCCTGACCTGCTCCCAGGCCGTGCAGTGTGGCCTGGGCATGCTGCTGCTCGAGAGAGAAGAGCCTGTGTGGTCAGCACAGCATGCCTTTGGCATCCCATTCAAACCTGGGGATGCTCTGCAAAGGGGTTGGGGCTACAGAGCCTTTTCCCAAACCAAAGACCCTCCAGTGTTGGCCCCAGGCTCTGGGAGAGCCCTGCAGTGCTGCAGGGTGATGCCACCCCCTGGGAATGCCAGCCCAGCCCCCAGCTCCCTGGTGCCGAGCGTAGGTCCTACCTGGAGTATGCGGCCAGCAGGGCATGGGGCTGGGCTGCTCCCTTGCCTCTGCCATCAGGACTTCTTCATCTGCCCCACACCACGCTCTGGCACCCGCCGCGGACACAAGGTCCTTCCTCATTTGGGGATTGGTTTGCATGCACTGACTGACAGACACCAAGCTCTGCCACAGCTACCAGACATGGTGACAGCACTGTGACCCTGCGGGAGCCCCGCGCCAGCTGCCACAGTGCCCAACCTGTGTGCTTGCACTGTGGTGCTCTGCACAAGGCTGCCGGCGGGATCCCTGCTTCTGGGCCATGAAAAGCTATCACATGCCTTGCTAGAAAAGTGGCCTTGGGGACATAATTGTGTTGGTGGCACCCGCAGCTCTGGCACCCAGCACCCAGCGTTCACCCCCCATCTCCTCTCCCCACTCCTCCCGTGACCCCGTGGCCACACAGGCCCCACACTGCCCATCACATGGTGTGCACGCACCCCTCTGCTCTTACACCTCCACCCTGCACACCCATGTCCCGCCAGAGCACACATCGCTCGCAGGCAGCGCTCGGCTATCGCAGGACTGTAACCTCTGGTCATTGGGGCGAGCTGCTGCATGCAGCATCCCAGGAAATGCCCCAATGGGACAAAAACTCCCACCCACAAATCCCCAAGCACCCTGCAGGGTGCTGCCCTGCCCCAGCACATGCAAGGCTCTCTCCAAGGCTCAGCAGCCCACGCCTGGGCAGACAACCAG
>NW_009649189.1:1571726-1623120 GCF_000708025.1 Charadrius vociferus | reverse complement strand
ACAGCTGTGCCACATTGGCGGCACAAACATCAGCTGGGCCCACAAAGAGAGGTGCTGAGGTGAGGTGCTGCTGGAAAGGGGCTGGTGCAGCTTTCCAGCACCATGCAGGACCTCTCAGGGTCACTTGACAAGGGACACTTGTCAAGTGTCATTTTGACCCATTTGGAGCTGTCCCACCTCCCAGCAATTGATGCCCACATGGGGCACCTGGAGACAGGATGCAAAGGACCAGCAGTGGGGACAGACCCTCTTCCCAGCACGGCTCGCCCTGATGGGACCTCTAGAAGGAATTACCCGAGGAGGGCTGGCAAGAGCCTTCCCACCCCATCCATCCCTGGGGCATCCCACCGCCTGCCCTGGGACATGAGAGTGCCCCAGACTGCTTCTCGCCAGCATCTGGTCTTGCATCACCCCGCAGCTGTATGGCGCAAACGCCCTCATTTCCTCCCGCTGAAGGAAGTGGAGACTGGCCGTGGAGCTCGCAGGGTGCTCACAGATGCACAGAGGGGTCTAGAGATGCTGGTACTGCCTGAGGCCATCCAGCTATCTGGGAGGGCTTCAGCCACCGGCCCACACTGGCTCCCACCATGCAAAGTGGGCCCAGGCCACCAGCTCCAGCATGCTCGGGGGCAGAGATGGTCCCCAGTGTAGCATGCACCAGCAGCGACTTGCCCTGGCATACAAGGACAATGCACAGCACAGCCTCCACGTGCCTCCACGGCACTCACAGACACTCATGGCTCAGAGCCTGCATGGCAGTGCTGGCCGCAGCCTCATGGGAGGAAGCTGTCATTGTCCGCTTCCTGGTGTCCCCTCCTTGCCCAAGCTGGACACCAAAGCCAGGTTTGTTTCTGGGCCAGCGTGGCAGGGACAGTGACTTGTCCCCAGAAGATGTAGCAGAGCCCAGCATGGGCTCTGAGCCAGCCCCCTGGGCTGCCCAGCCTGCGGCTGGTGCGGGAGGGGGGTGAGGCAAGGGACACAGCGGCACTGAACTTGCTCTCTAGAAGTTTCCTCTTTCCTGAGCAGGACAATTGTCCTTCCACTGTCTGTAGCCAAAACGAGGTGGGTTAGTACTCCTGGAAAGACCCTCTGTTTGTAGAAATCCCCTCCCACCATGCCTGGCCAGACCCTTCCGGACCTGCCATGGCTCTGCCCTGGGTGCAGGCAGGCATGCCAAGCCCTGGCCCCACTGCCTGCTGCAGCACCCTGGCCCACGCACGCCACTTTTTCCATGCTGATGGATGTCTGGTGCTTTCTCTCTGCCCCAGCAGCTCTTGCTGCTGTCTGGCCATCCTTCCGATCCCCCCAGTTTTTGGCTGCCGTGGGGTGCAGAGCGTGCTGGGCTGTGTGGGATGTGGCATCGCATTCAGGCTGGCTCTTACCTGAGATCTCCATATCATCCAGGCTGGGCTGCAGGGGTGCCAAGTCCGGCTGTATCATGTCAGCATTCCCAACGTATGCTGGAAGAGGGCAGAGCTGCAACACTGGGGCCCAGCCACTGCACCCCAAGATCCTCCCTCAGGGCTTTTCCCATAACTGACCTCTCACCTGCCTGGCTGCCACCACTCCATGGCACCCCAGAGTCACCCTGCATTGCTGCACCCTGCCCTGCAGCTGTGCATGGGCAGGGAGATGGGCACCCTGCCCTGCAGAGACCCAGGGCCATTGCATCCCCACCACTCTTCCCACCAGCACCTCTGGGAGCTCATCCAGCTTCCAGGAACCCTAGGGAAAGGCTGATCCTTGTCGCAGGACCTGCCTGGTGCTGCAGGAACTCCAGGGACCTGGCCAGGCAGGGACAGCAAAGAGTGGCCATGGAAGGCAGGACCTGCCTGCCGCTTACCCATGGCTGGCAGCCCTGCCCTGGGGTCTGGTGGAAGGTTCTTCATGGGGCTAGTGCTCCCCTGACAGCTCAGCCCATCCCACCTGGGGCAGCCCGAGCTGGTCTGTAGGGAGTCACTGGAGGAGGGGATGCTCCCACCCTGCTCAAATGGAGTTCTCGCTCTGTTGGGGCAGGGCAGGAGCCTCATCCTGCCCCAGCAGGAGGGATGTCAGAGGATCCTCTGTGCCCAAAGGACACAAGCAGCAGCTCTCGGGGGCTAAACCAAAGGCAGCAAAGTGCTATGTGCAAAGTGCGCTGCCTGCTTGGAGCTTCTCCTCCACCACCAACGAGAGCATGGTCTGGGGCACGTACCATCCTCGGGGAGCGCCTGGTGGGTGCTGGGAGTCTGTGTCATGGTGAAGAGGGTGTCAGAGATGTCTGAGAGGAAGGTGTCCAAGTCGAAGTGCTGCCTACCCCCTGGGTCCTCTTCCTCATCCCCAAGCAGCATGGGCACCACGTTGCAGAAGAGCTGGTTGCACCATTTCTCTGTTGGCCTCCAGACATCCTCATCCTGCATGAGATGGAGCAAAGGAGCCAGGTGGGCACCTCTCATGGGTAGGGTCCATGCCTGGCTCCCCAGCTGCTCTCTCTGGCAGCTCCCATGCTCCCTGCAGTGTTAACTCCAAAGCTTCACACCTCACACTTTGGTTCTTCCAGAAGGGTGAATCCATTATCCCAAGTGCTTGGCATCCCATCCCATTGGGCTCGTCATGCCCTGGGGCTTTCATCTGCCCTTCTTCCAAGCTGCCCAGCACAGGGGTCCACATTGCACCCCTCCTTTTCCCCTGCTCCCCACCTTTCCCCAGTGGACTCACCTGCTTTGGGCTGGAGAGCTCTCCCTCCCGGGTGGACTTTCGGAGCTGGAAGAAGACAGCCTGCGTCACTCCCCAGCCAGGGTGGGCACTGTGTGGGGCAGACCCAGGGGCAGGGCAGAGGGGGGCAGCACTCAGGACAGGTGTCCCTGGGGGGCTCAGTGTGGCCACCACGAGTTCACATCTGCCTTTACTCTACAGAGTCTGGGCTGTGTAGCTGCTGCAATGATGCGACTGGCAGTGTGTGGCGGTGAGAGGCTGCCAGCACCCTGCCCACTTGTGGCACCCTCGGCCTTTATCGGCCCCGAGCAAGCGGCTGGGAAGGAGGCTGGACCATGCTCCACCCGGCATGGCGGGTGGCCAAGGTTGTGGTGCCAGCATGCCTGAGAGCGGGCACCTGGAGTGACGCGGAGCCACCTGGCCTGCCTGGCAGCACGTGCTGCCGGGGTGAGATGTGGCTGCCAGCAGCGTGCCAGCAAATCCTAGCGCAGCCAGAGCGCTGTGGGTGAGCCGTGGATCTGCTTGACCCACCCCAACGTGTCTGCTGTGAGTGCCCTGCTAAACCCAGCCCCAGATCGTGCACTGGGAGGGCTGCCAGAGCACACTGCAACACTGTGAGCAGCTGGGGATGCGATCCCCACCGAGCTCCCACTCACCGGCACCATGGGGACAGCCAGCATCCCCCTCTCATGCTGGCAAGAGCCTGCTGCATCCTGCTCCCGGTCGGCCATGGCTCTAGGTTGGGCATGCTGATGTCCTGGTCCCACTGCTGGCACTGCCATGGGATGGGGAGTAGCATGGGCAGAGACACTCACCCGCTTCTTGTAGTAGATCCTCCACTTGTGGTACTCCCTCATCACCACCTCGATGCGGCGTTTCCAGTAGTTGCCCTCCAGCACGACAGCCTGGGGGGGCAGGACAGGGGGTCATGGCTGAGCCCCCCAGCCCCAGCACCCCACAGCCAGGGCTGGTGTCCTTGTGTCATGTCAGAAACATCTTATCCAGCAAAACTATGAAATATAACGAGCTCTGCCCCCTGTATGTCCCCAGCTCCCACCTGTGACACCCAGACCTGCTCCTGGCCCAGAGAGCTGTAAGGGACCATGCCCTACCTCTGGTTTTCGGTGCTCATCAGCCTCTGACCCCTCCAGTGGGGTGATGAAGCCGCACACAGGGTTCTTCCTCCGCTCCACATCTGCACAGGGGAAAACACAGCTGGCTTTACCCATGGCTCCATCCCTGGGCAGGGGAGGGTGCCGGTGCACTCATACATTGCTGCCCTGGTGCCAGCTCCATCCCACCCAGTATCACCCGGCACTCGGCAGATGGAGTGGGGTCTGGCCCCATACTCACACTGGATGTACCATGCTCTCCAGATAGCGTTGTTGAGACGAATTTTATCCCGACAAAGGAGCCGCAGCCCCTTGAAATTCTTCCATTTTGGAGACACCAGCTTCCCACTAAAACACCAAGCAAAGGAGAGGCTGAGTGGCATCATCACAGAGCCCTCCCGGTCCAGGGTCTCCCAAGGGGGCTGTGCCTTGAGAGATGCCCAGGGCCACCAGCCTAGTGGCAAGTCTGGAGCAGGCACAGCTGTGTGGCTCCACTGCAGGCTGCTTGCCAGGCATCTATGGGAGCACCCATGGGAGCACCCACAGGAGCACCCTGAGCTTTTCTTCACCCTGAAAGCAGGACAGACCTAAACCGTCAGCTTCACAGACCCACACAAGGCTTCTCGAGACCCTGGGATTAAAGCAGAGCACATGGGGGAATTGATTCATTGAGGCTCAAACCCTGGGTCTGAGGTGGGAACCTGCTGCCACCAACCAGGACAGCTGCGTCCCGGCCCCAGGGGACAGGAAGCGAAGTCTCCTGCCCAGGCGAGATGCGTGGGGTTGCTGTGTTGCTGTGGTTCTTGCCTCATTGCAGCACTTGGGCAGGCGAAGCTTGGAAACACTACCTTCAGCTGGGGCAGGCACAGGCAGTGGCGCAGGCCTGTGTGGGTGGGCCATCTGCGTGGGTCTGGGAAGGCAGGACAGAAAGCTGGAGGATGTTAAGGACATTAAGGGACGCTTGCCTGTGCCCCAAGACAAGCGGGACCAGCCCTGCCCTCAGCCCAGCGCTGCCCTGGGCTCTTCTCCATACCCATCCCTGCAAACCTGTGCCCCTCGCCCTGGCTCCTTACCATTTCCCAGCTCCTGGAGGCAGCCGTGTTTGTTCTGCAGCTCATGGTGGCCGTGATGTCCCTAATGGGACCTGCAGTGTGGGCAGCCTCATTTCACTAATCACCTTGTTTCCTTACAGCCAAGGGACACCAGCCCCTCGCGTGCACCCACTGGGGAGGTCCTGAGGGTCCTACTGCCCCAGGAGATCCGCAGGGGAGGCTGGGGTCTCTCTGCCTTACTTTGAGGTCTTTTTCACCTCTTCCTGAGAGCCCAGCGGCTGCCCCAGCTCTCCCACCCCCCAGAGCACGGCCTTGGGGCAATGCTGGCTGCATGGGGTGGCCCTTTGAGAGCAGGCTGGAGGCTGTATGGCATCCCTCCCCAGGAAGTTCACGTTCCTCCCCAGCCAAGAGTTTGTTCCTTAAAGATCTTGGTGCTGCTTTGGATCCCACTTATCCTCGTCACGTGCAGGGAGGAGGAAAGGTAGAGGCTGGGCTGGGTGTAGGGGTGCTGTATCCCCCCATTGCCAGCATCTCCTCGGGGGCTCCCCAAGGTGCCATCGGGCCGTGTCCCCAGGGAGGTGCTGGGGCTGAGAGCAGTGCCCAGCTAATGCTTTAGGAAGCCGTACACTTGTTCATTCAAGCTTGTGAAACCTTCGAGCACCCTTGAGCAAAGACTCTGGCCAATTCTACATTAACCTGCCTTGAAATCTGCCTCCTACGGCATGGCATGGTACGGCACGGCATAGCACGACATGGCAAGTGTGGCTCCGTCCCTCAGCAGCTGTGCCAGCTCGGCTTGGAGCTTGTCTCGGAGCTCAGCGTGGAGTTCCCCCAGCCCAGTGGGCAGGTGGCTTGTTGCAGACAGGGTGCTGTCCTTGACGCTAGAGCCAGGCAGCCGAACAGGCAGCAGTGCAGGCAGTGAGACCCCTGTGCTGGTCCTGCACAGCTCTTCAGATAGAGTGTGCCGGGGCAGAGGGGAGAGGAGAGTGCTGCTGTCCCATCTCGCTGTGAGACACAAGGACCGTGGACCCATCCAGCTCCAGGGCTTGTCTGGGAGCGGGTGCTTCCACCCGCAGGGGTGGATGGGGACAATCTCCCCAGGAAGACCCAACCAGACCCACAGCCCCAGGGGCTGGGGAAGGACCCGCGTGCCCGCAGCTCTAGCCTGCAGAGAGTTAAGGAGTTGGCCACGCGCTGGCCACTCCGCTATCACCAGGATTTTGAACTTTCCCCAGCAGCAAAAGGCAAACAGCGCAGTGGTGCCAAGCAGAGGAGCCAATAGAAGGGATGGGTTTCCTGGGCACATGGCCAGATCCTGCCGGTCAAGGCTACATGGCCATGCTCCTCACTGGTGCTGCCTGCCCCACCACCGGCTTAAAGGAGCAGCCCAAGCCCGCGGACTGCAGGCTCCTCAGCCACACTCAAGGCTGGTGGGGCCATGGCCACGGAGCTGCTGTAGGACCTGGAGGGAGAGGGGAGGTGTCTTTGGGCTTTACCACCAACTGCCTTTATTCCCCATTAACGAACCTTTCAGTTTTGGGGCTTATCAGGCTGATCTTTGCTCTCTGATTTGCCTTGAAAATGGCCCCACCCTTCCCTGAAATTATCTCCTCAGGGAGATGGATGTAAACCCGCGCTGAGCTGCAAGAAGCGTTTGGGATGCCCCAAACAGGCTGGGGGTCCCACTGCCGGAGGAATGGGGACACAGATCCCACCACTGGCTACAGGGCCTTTGTGGGACGGGGTGAGGTGGGACAAGAGCTCAGCCTGGGACCAAACCCGGTGTGGGTCAGCACTGTTTTGTCCAGTAGCACCTTGTTTGCTCCATGATTCGTTTAGTTTAAGGTGTTGTGACCCTTGCTTTCATGGCAAAATGAGTATTTTGCTCTCCATCAACAGCAAGAGGAGGGGAGGAGGAACAATCTGGCGAGATGCAGGGCTGCACAAAGAGAAACGGGCAGCAGCAGGAGGGGAACAGCTAATCAGAGGGTCCTTAGGCAAGTACAAGCCTGCTCAGCCTCCCCAAGCGCAGCAGGAGCAGGATTCCCTGTGGAACGTTTTTTCTTGAATTCTTATGTTTTAAAATCCCGAGTTTGAGAAGGAAAGTTAAAAATCATACCACAATCTTCCAGAAAAGTGCCCCATAAGCAAAAATGGACTGTGTTTAAATCCAGCTTCAAATCTCTGCTATCTGACTGAGCTTTTTTCTTTTCCGCCTGGTGCTGATGAAAAGGCTGCCGGGCCAGACCTGCTGCTCGCCAGGCTGCCTTGGGAGTGAGCAAGCTCTGCCCCGGCAGGCACAGGGGCATCTGGGGTAATGCTGGTGTAGCAAAGGTATTAATAGACTGTACTGGGGATTAGATAGGGACCCACTCTGTGTATTTAATCGCAGACAGCAGGGCCTCTGCCCTTACAGCTCTGCTTCTCAGGCAGCTGTTCACCTCCGTGCAAAGCGAGCATGAAGTGCCCCAGATGAGAAGGGAAGTCGTTTAAATCCTCTTGCAAATAGTTGTCGGGGAAGCTGGGTAGCTGCAAGTTGAGCTAGGTAACATCTCCACAACCAGTTATTTTGGTGATATCTGCAGATACGGCCCCACTGTGCATCAGCATGGGAACCAGCTTGCACACCAGCCCAGTTACTCTGCACGCTGCTTGGACAGGATCAGCCCCTCTGCCTGGGTGCTTTCTGCCCCTGCGCATGAGTTTTTAAGGCACTGTGAATTAGAGAATCAATTAGAGAGTATGGCAAAGCTATAGCAGCAATTCCACTTTTGCTAGGAAAACCTCAGTGCCTGCTATCAGCTTGCCAGGATGAATCAGTAGGGAATTGGCATGCGAGGTTGTAATCGAAGCCTGCCTTGTTTTAAACCACAAGAGGGGCAGAGTTAATATTCCACGTCACTTACCAGTCTGATGTCCCTACCTGCTAAATCTCCCCTCTGTGTACTTGCAGGGGAGAAGAGGATGTTAATCTATCTCACATTCTGGGAACACCTCCAGGAGGCTTCTCCTGAAGCACAAGATAGACGAGTGCAAGCTAAGACCTCAAGTGGCTGCAGTTTGCAGTTCCCATTTGCACTCAGTTTTTCTCCCTTCAGGAGGACACTTCCCCAGGTCAGTAACCCAATGATTGCTTGCAATGGGTCCCAGGAAGGTGGGCGAGCCCAGGAGACCCGCTCTGCAAGGCAGGACACTGGGGAGTCACGCTGTGGAGATGGGGAGGAAGACCTTGCTCAGCTGGGGAGATCGTGCTAAGGCCGAAGTGTAACAGTTCCTGAAGGAGCTCAGCTCCACATGCTCAGCTTTTTGGGGGAATGTTGGGGGGGAGCAAGCATGCTTCAGGGATGTTCACCCACAGAGAAACACAGCAGCCGAAGGAAGGGATTCAAGAAATGCAGAACATTGCAGGAGGAGTGGAAGAGAGTCATTAAGTCTTTGGCAGGAGAGGTGCTGTAAGTGTCCTGGAAAATGGGTACAAGGGGCCTGGGAATTGCTTCATCCCAGCACCAGGAGCAAGACCTTGGTGGGGGGACTTGCCTCCATTTGAGGGATCTGAAGAAACAAGTTACTGCTAGAAGCAAGCCTTGATGCGGAGACAGCGTTTCTTTCCCAGTGAGGGGGTGACGCACAGTCCAGACTGTGGAGGCCATACGCCAGATCCTCAGGGTGATCCTCAAGCTAAGACAGGACTGCCATAAATGTCCGTGAAGTGTGGTGGAGCAATGCTGGAGAGAGGATGACTTATAGCTATCCAAATGACTGTTCAGCCCTTGAAAAATGATACCGTTTAGAGAAAATTTAGTGTACTTTCTTGGAAATGGTGTAAGCCTGGACAGCAAGGCATGGGTGGCTGCCACAGTCACAGCTCAGCCAGCAGGTCAGAAGAAGGGATGGTTCCCCTCTACTCAGCACTGCTAAGGCCAAGTCTGGATATTGTGTCCAGATTGGTCCCCCTGATAAAAGAGAGAGGTTCACAAACTGGAGTGATCCTGGAGGGGGATGTTAAGATGGTTGGGGACTAATGTACATGAGAGAAGAGGCAGGTGAGTGATGGGTTTGTTCAGCCTGGAAAAGAGAAAGCGGAGAGAGATTTTACTGCCTTCAACTACCCAAAGGAGGCTATAGAGGAGATGGAGCCAGACACTTCTCAGACATGCACCAAGAATGGACAAGAGGCAACGGACACAAGCTGGAACAAGGGTAATTCCAATTAGAGCCATGGACTGCACTCTTCCCTGTGAGAGTGGTGTATCCCTGGGACAGGATGAATGGGTGGTGGGCTCAGCATCCTTGGTCTCCATCCCTCAGAGTGATGGCCCTGAGCAGCCTGATCTGGCTTTGGAGTTAGCCCTGCCCTGCCCTGCACAGGGGTTGGACTATGAACTCCAGAGGTGCCTCCCAACTGACACCTTTGTGTAGTTTCTGCTTTATTAGGGAGCTGATCTATGACATAACTGTGGATGCACTCCTGAAGACTGGAGGACATTTGGCTGGCCACTCCAACTGGGGCTGTGCTGCACCAATACCCCTTCTGAGGAACCTGGCTGGGAGGGAAGCTGTGAAATGGCAGATGATGCAGAGAAGTACCAAATCAGATAAGACTAAAAGTAGAGGTGCACCAAGTATCTTTAAACTCCAATTTGCCTCTCTGATACCTTCCTCCAACTACTTTTTACAAGTCTGTTAAAAATGTATTAGCAAAGCTGTCACGGGTTTCCAAAGGGAGAAAAGAAATGCCTGAGCAGCAGCTAGCCATCAGAGTGAGATTGGACTCTAGAGCCAGAGTCCAATCCCACCTGTGGAGAGGCATATTCAGCACTGCATTGCAGGTCCAGGTTCCCCTGAATCTGATCTCTGATCAATGCTTGTCATCCTGTTTTTAGAATGCTGGCAAGCTGCAGAGCATGACAGCTGAGTGGTGGAGAGGGAGAATGTCTAATGATGGAAGGAACTCCAAGAGAGAAGAACTGAGCATGAAGTTTAGAGAACCTCCAATGTCAATGTTTCCCTGGTTGGGTTCCATGGCCTGCAGCTACCCTGGCTCCATGGCAGACCAAGAACTGTTCCCACGGGTGCTGAGCAAGACCTAGGCTTGCACCAAGGCAGCCAGGAGACATCTCTAGTGCTCTGGACTCCAGGGTCACCATCAGTGGTAGCACTAATGCTTTGTAGCTGTTGTGGATCCTCCTTTCTGAGGGCTGCTGTCCAACTGCAGTTATGGTTTGCCATGGTGCTGGGTTTGGGGCTGGTGTGTACATTGTCATGCTCAGTGCAGGAGGGAAACAAGGCGCTGAAAGAGCCCAAGGGGTAGAGAGAACTGGAGTGATGGAGCCCAGTCTGCAGCGTAATGGCCAGTCCTGGGCGGCATACAGCTGCTGTGGTCTACTCCACCTGCCAAAGCACTTGTATCCTGCCCCTTTCCCCTTTGCCTGAGGAGCACCGCAGCTCTGGGGCACCCGGAGGCTGTGGTGCATCTCAAGAGTCAAGAGCTTGAGCACCCTGGGGTGGAGCAGTGTCTGCTCCTCCAGCCCCAAGCTGCAAGGCTCAGAGTAAGGCAACTACAGGGCTGGGAGAGCAAAAGAGAGTGAGGCCACCAGTGCCTCAATGTCCCCTGTGCGTGGCACTCAGGGGTGACTCACCTGACCAGGAAGAATGACCTCAGCTGGGTCACCCCTGATGAAGCTCACCATGCTCCTGCAGAATGCAAGCTTCACCAGGACCTCGGAGGAGAGCTTTGCCACCCCAGCTGTGAGCAAACCATGCAATGGTTTGGAGGTGGCGATGGGCCAAATGTACACAGCTATGTGGCAACCTGGATTCCTGTCCCAGTGCCCCGTGTCACCAGGGCTGCTCTGGAAGTGACCACATATTCCATCATGTTGAGTACTCAAGGACTTCAAGGCATACCTGAGAGGTCAGCAACTGAATGAGATCCCATGTGGAACAAGGCAATAAACAACTCTTCGAGGCTGTTTTGCTGAAGTTTTGTTTTCATGCAGGATCAGTAGGACATTGTCATTCCAGGTTTTCACCTGGACATTTTTGGAAAGCTATGCAAGCAGTTTTGCGCTGATGCCAGAAGAGCAAGTCACCCTGATGTTACGCTTGAGAGAACTCAAAGCCTTGGGGCCTCGGGAAAAGAGGGGAGCTGCCTCCAAGAGCATCGACCAAGGCTCTAAAAGACACGACGCAGAGGAGCTGTGGGATGAGTAGGGCCCTAACATCCTGGGCTTGGGTGATTTGTGTGTTTGGGGGAACAATGCAGTCACTCACCTAATTTTGCAGGAGAGAAGTGGGGAAGCTTTCAGAAGACCCTGGACAAAGCCCTGTGCAGCCATCCAGCCCAGACCGCTGCTGCATGTCCTAGGATAACCTCAGGACATGTGGGCAGAGTCAAGACCGGTAAGGCAGGACTCCTGCTCTGGGCTGGATTGCCAAAGGCTGAGCGTTGGCTGCCCGCAGGGTTATTGATGCTTTACTGAGTGTGCAGGACCTGGCCATGAGGGTGCTACAGCTGGGTGCAGTCACTCCAGATCTCATGGGTGGAGGAGTGCTAAGCTAGACAGACAGTCAGGAGGAACTTCTCATCTGACTCCATGGTCAACAACCCAGCACCAGCTCTTTCTCCCTGAAACCTCCCAGGATGGCATTTTTTGACCAGGTTGCACATCACAACCCAACGGACAAGAAGATGGGGACGTTGTCAGTTTGCAATTAGCAGCAGGTTCCTGGAGGGGCAGTAGGACTCAGACAGCCTCATGCCTTCAAAGAGCTGGGGGGGGTCTGTGAGACTCATGCCAGTGAAAGGGATCAGGGACTCACCTGTACTCCAGGCTCATGCACTCAAAGAGCCGGGTGAGGGTCGGGTCGATGCTCCGGGGATCAGCTGGTTCGGGCTCAGTGCGGTGGTGGCGCCGGCGGGGCAGTGAGTCGCTGTGCGGGGACGACACCATGAAGTGGCCACTGTGGATGACCTGGGAGGGGTTCTGCACCCCAGTGCCGGGTCCTGTGCTGCCTGCGGCTGCATCCTCAGAGTCGGAGTCGGAGTCGGAGACGGGGCATGGCCCAACCGGGGGCTCTGGGAAGGGTCCTGGCAGCCCCACCTGAGCCCCTGCCATCACCTGGCTCCTGCTGAGGAACACTTATTGGCCTTCCCCGGTGCTGTGCTCCATGTCCTGGTTGTGCCGGAGCCCTACGGGCCCTGTGCTGGCATTGAGCACATGCTGTTGGGCTCCCCGACACAGGACACCCACACCACACCTCCTTGGCGCTGCTTGCCCCACCCTGGACCACGTTGTCTCCTCCGCACTCCGAGGTACAGCTTTCGGTTTGTTGGGGCAGCTTGCCGCCAGCCCTATTTATAGTGGTGGTGGCTGATCCCGCCCATGGCGCACCGTCAGCCAGGCCACAGCCACCGGCCACCAGCCACTGGCCACGGGACCTGCAGCTCTGTGCTGCTGTCCTGCTCTTGCAATGCAGCCAGTGGCTCCCTGGCTTTTATTTCCCTGCAAACCCAGGGAGGAGCGCCTGCAGGTCCCCTGTCCCCCCCTCGCCAGTGGCAGTGGGTTCGCTGGCAGTCGGCTCTGTTTACCCTGGTTAATCGGCGGGGAGAGGAGCGGGCAGTATTTACCTAGTGCCTCTGCCCTAATGTATCTCCCTGCACTTCCAAGGGAACAAATACAGATTAAGGGATACAAACAAGTAAAATTATAGCAACGGGCACCCAGCTCAGCACAAAGCACGCTGAGTCGCTGAGCCGTGTGCCAAGCTGAGAAACAGCCCAAGCAAAAGCCTTCTTCGAGATGGGACCCAGCAGGAGAGGGGATGCGATGATGAGCTCGGGTGCGGTGGGGTTTACACACCTTGTAGTCATGCAGTCCTTCAGATGGATTACCTTCACTTCCAGGGTGTCCCAAGATGCAGGCAGGCAGGGCTTGATACACCAGCCACCCTAACAGGGTTCTACTCTAGGTTTCCACTGCATCAATAAGCCGAAAGGAGAATCTTCTATCAAGTCCTTTTTATTAGTAGCGCTACAGCTCAAGCTGGGTGCGTCCAAAGAGGGACCCAAAACAAAGAAAATCCTGGGCAATGATGCCCTTACAATCTATCCATCGGCCCCTCAGGAGCGCCTTGGCCCAGTGGCAATTTCTGGTCTGGGGTCCTCCTGTTCCTCACTGGGTTCTTTCTCTGTCTCCAGGCAGCTGCTAACTGTTCTGACCCTGTTGGGTTGCAGGCTCTGCTGAGGGTTGTAGCTTCCTTATCTCCTGGTTTGCACTGGTCTCAGGGCCTTCCTTTGTGGAGCTAAACAGAAGTTCAAAATAAATTCAACTTATCTCAGTGAAAGTTCGCAGCTTGCAGCCTAAGGCTTCAGCAGCTTTAGCTACTGATGCTGGGCGAGTTCTCAATAAGTGGTACACCAATGTGGCCTAATGCCAAGTGATTCATTTTACTTAAACTAAACAACTAATATTGCATATTCTTTTACACAGTGCCCTCCCCTACACCGTGCCAGTTGGTCTTTGATAAATACAGAGAGCTCTTGCCAGGGCTTAGTCACACCGGTGTCCCAAGCATCTCCTTAGCGACCAGAGCCACAGGGGCACAAAGTGGATATAATTTCAGGATTAAATCACTTTTTTTTCTCTCTAGTTTCTGGCAACATCTTCCTCAGCTCCACACACACCTGGAGAGAACCCAGGAGCTAACATAGCTGGCCACAGCTGTCTGAACTCTAATCCAGCTTGCTGGTGGAGCAGAGCACCCCCCACACCACATAGGCTCCGGTGGTGCTCCGGAGGAGAGAGCAGCCATCCATGGTATTTTTCAGAGCTGGAAGAAGAATATGCAGAAATAGATGTTTTGGATAGTTTTCACACGGATTGGTGCAAACCGCACCTAGGAACCATTTCTTCATTTTTTCAGCCAGATTTGTGCTGCTCTGTAGCTCCCTTTTGCTCCTCTGTGATTCATTACAACCATGTCAGCCTGTCCCAAGCTGCCTGTCAAGATGCTGAAGAGAGAATTAATTTTAAAAGTACTGTCTGCAGACGTTTTAAAGCAATAATGGGCATGTGGGTGTCATGGGAAATTAAGAATTAGGCAAGCCACAAGAGAAACAAAGATATCAGAGATGCGCAGGCTTTCTGGGAGCACTTTTCTGTGCAGGGCTGTGCTATGCAAAAGGCACTTTCCAGGTTTTTGCCCAGGATCATTTGCCATCTGTTCACTGGCTGCAGGCAGACTTTGGTCCTCTGGGACAACGTATGTCTGAGGGAAGCAGAGAAATACATCAGTGAGGATTTTAGGGACATCCTAACTCCTTCATCCCTGGTCCAGCATCTCTTGTGCTGCGGAGGAGGGAAATCTCATGGGCACCCAGCCTGGGGGAGGGGGTGATGGGTCCCACAGAGGAACCTTCCCCAGCAGACAGTGGACCAGAGCAGAGGTCCCATACCAACAGGCAGCTGCAGTCCTGAAGGATTTTGTAAGTGGCTGTTTAGATCCTAAAATGTGCGATGCCAAGTACAGCCATATGGATGCAACACAGTCTCAGAGTTGTGGTCCTGAGTGCAATGCAAGATGGATGTCCCAAAGGTGTCCCAAAACATGCACTGTCACATGGGAGGTTAGAGATCAGAGCGCCCAGAGCAATTCACCAAAATGATCGCAAGACCATGCACAGAGGCAGGGAGAAATGGCCTCTGTGTCTGGGAGAACAGTGTTGGAACAGAGAGGTCGGATTTATTGAAGAATTTTGTTGAAGAAACTGGGAGTCGACAGGACCTGCACAAGCAGAGACATCTCCATTTGACCCAGAGAGAGCCAGGAAGCTGGTGTGTGTAGTCACAACAGTGATGGATGGGGATGGCTTGGACTCAAACCTGAAGGGCATTCAACACAGGCAGAGGAGCACACAGCTCCCACCTTAGTCCCTCAAGATGGGGATCCTTTGAAGTCCTAAAAATTCAAAATCCTAACAAAAAGGACCAGGACTGAAACTGCTAGCATTGCTACCAGGAATAAGGTAGAGAGGAGAAATATATAATGAAAATTTTATTATCAGCCAAGCAGCAAAGTTGGTGGCCTGATTATGTCATGTTCAGGGAGACCAGAGAAACTGTATGGGTAGAAACAGTGGGAAACATCCATTGAGAGCTTGTTAAAAGGAGCTTAAGAGGAGCAGACAAAAGGGTAAAATGTAGGGAGGGCATTTACAGACATCGCGGTGGAGGTTTGGAATAAATGTAATCAACTTAACCACAGCCAGATACGGAGAGGGTCAAAAGAGCCAGCAGGGACACCAAACAAAGGAGAGATTATTGGATGCCATTGAGAAGGTGGAAATCACCTTCAAAGAACAAGAAAAATAGAAAACATTATGAATTTCAGCAAGTGGAATGTAAAACCACAGAAGTCAGGCCAAAAATAGTTTTACCAAGCAATTTGAGAAAGACAAAAACTAATACTAAAACCTTGTTCACAGCTATCAGAAGCAGAGAGTCTTCCAGAGCATCTGTAGTCTCTGTAGAAGATGCACCAGGATGCTGAGGGCAGAGGGAGGAGCACTGCGCAAATTCACCACAGTGCTGGTGATGGGGAGCCTGCCGTGCTGAGGCTGCCATGCCATGGGAGCAGTGGTGCAGACTATTTCCATTGCCAGGCCCTTGCGGGGTTGGTTGCAGGAATTAAAATTGAGATGTCAGCGCAAAGAAGTCACAGACCTCATCCATCAAATGAATAGCTCCAGACCTCCGGGACCAGAGATCATCACCTGGGCACCTTCGCCAAACTCCACCAGAACATTTCAGATCTGCTGCAACCTATTACTTGCCTACCAGGGGAATGGACGTGGCACAGATAATGTCCATTTTGAAAGGCTCAGTCACTCATCTTAGGATCTCCAGAGTTAGAGGTCTCATTTCTGCACCCAGTGAAGTGGTAGAAATTGTAATAAACATGGAATTTGTGGGAACTCGTGGATAAATACAACAACTTGAGGGAGAGTCAATATAGCTTTTTAGAAGAAAGTCATGGCTCAGAAATCTGTTGCAGTTGTTGGAGGGAGAGCCAGTGTATGTGGCCAACAGTGATCTGATCAATATGTTATCCAAAAAAGCTTTTAAGAAGATCTATCATAGAGTTTTCAAAGACACTGAGCTATAACAGATCAATAGCTTGCAAAGCTGGAAAGCAAAGATAAGACTAATTTTCACAATGCAGAGAGATTGCCTGTGGGATACTACAAGTATCTCTACTGGGGCCAAATTTTTCAGCATATTCATAAGTGATGGAGAAAAGGCACAAGTGATGGAGAAACATGATGGAGAAAATAGCACGGTGACATTTTCTGGTGGAGCAAATAGTTCAGAACAGTCATATCTAAAGGTGGCTGGAGAAAGCCGCAGAAGGCTTTCAGGCTGCAGAGTGAGTGAGTGATAAAATGGCAAATGAAATTCAATGTTGATAAGGATAAAGAGAAGTACATCCCTAACTGTATGCAGTGGTGGACTCTAAATTAGCTATTACCATTCAAGAGGCACATCTGAGGGTAATTGTAGACAAATCTCTGAAAACATCAGCTGAAAGTTCAGGAGCAATTAAAAAGTAAAAAGGCTTTGGAAATTGCAAGGAAAGGAATGAGCTTTCAGCAGAAAACATCACTTGCCACTGTAACAAAGCAGAGGGTGCTCACAGCTGTGTGCAGTTTTGGTGTCTGTCTCAGAAAAGATGTAGGAGAACTGGAAAAAGTCACAGAGACGAGGAACCCGAGTTGTCAGAGGTGGAAACGGCATCCCTGCAAGAAAAGGCTGAGTAGATCAGGTCTGCCCATGTTAGAAAACAGATGAATGAAGGGGTAAGCACTAGGAATGTAGACACTGATGCAGCAGGAGTAGAGTGGTTGGAGAATGGTTATTCAGCACTTTTCACAACACAAGAGCTAAGGGCACCAGGCAAAAGTATGGCCTCATAGGCCAAAAGTTCACCTCAGGTTGTTGTAAAACCAGAAGTCTAAATGGACTCAACAAGGAGTTAGTTCAACTGATGGAGGACCAGAACTATTATAATTCACAGTTCACGTATTCTGTGTGTGCAGAGGAAAGCTGATTCACGGGAACTCGGGATACAGGTATAAGCTCACCCTCAGCCTCCTGTTGCATGGACAGGAATTGGGGAGTGCAGGATGAGACCTTCCAAACCCTCAGGGTGAGAGGCATCTCCAGCTGGTCATAACCATCTGCGCCAACCATGGAGATCCATGCAAGAATCTGCAGAGAAAGTTTTGCACTTTCCTTCTTTGGCTTCAGATGCATAAAAGTTCTGGCAAAAAAAAATCAAATTATATCTTTCTGTCATTCTCTTTTTCCCTGTAGAAGATCTGCAACCTGCCATCTGTCTCAGGATATGAACAAATAACAATGCTGTGGAGGCTCTGGTCCTTCAGAGCTTCTCCCACCCTTCACTGCCTCACTGAAGAGAGGTGAGTGCCTGGGACAAGTGCAAGGCATTCCTCCATCTCCTGCTTTGACTGCTGTAGTGCTGCCTCTCCCTGCCAGCAACCCGCTCCCCCCTCTCCCCTTCCAATGTAGTAGTAGGAGAAAATAGCCTAGGATCTGTATTCCTGAAACCCATCCTCCCTGCTTGTGCAAGCTCACCACATTTCCGAGAAGACAATTCTGAGGCCCACATTTTCCATGAGGAAGCGGATAAAATTCCTGTAGGTAGGCTCCATGCCTGACACAAAATGTTGATCAACAGAGACAGCTGGATTAAAGCTAAAGGATTGGACTGCAGGGTGCTGGCACATGAAACATAGATGGAGTCCAACCAGTAGTGCCTGCAGTGGCTCTTGCTTTGAAGGGGTGAGTGAAGGAGATGGTGCCATGCTGATGGTCTTGCCAGATTTCCCATGGGGTCACTGGCTTTTCTTCATCAAGGCAGTTGAAGAATGGAAGAAGAGACTAAAATCTCTTGTCATGGGCTCACTGTACTCACTTCACTCTGGAGATGAGGCTCTTCAACAGGAGCTGGCATGGCCATCCCTTCATTTCTGGGAACACCCAAGCCCTCCTCAGTGCTGCTGTGTGAGGCCACAGGTGGTAGGAAGGAACTCCTGACAAAGGTGTTGCTGAGATGGAACACCACGTCAGAGGCCAAGGACCCATAAGTGATGGCAAGTTCCAGTGCCATGATGGTATCTGCATGGTATATGGTCATCTGCAGTCTTGCTGTGAAAACGTTCATTTGGGAAGGCTGGATCTCCAAATTGCTGCAGAAAAAACCGTGCACACCCCAAATGGCTCAGAACCAGTTACAATGTGCCTGTTGTTGCCTTAAGATGGTTCTTAGAATTTTCTGTAACCAAAAAAAAATGGCAACGACTATCCCAAAAGCCATTATTGCCCCAGAGCTCAATTAGTAGAGGTTGGAGGAGGTGGAAGCAGGAGGTACTAGTGCAGTTTTGCCACCAAGACTGCAGCCTGTTGGCTCGGTGCTGTGTTGTGGGGATCAGATTTAAGGCAGACTCCAAAGTCACTGAAGGGTCCAGGTGCCAAGGCAAGCTCTCCTTTGGTGTGGCCAAGTACCATGTATGTGAGAAGGTCACCTCACATGATCTTTGCACATCACCAGAAAGGGCTCTGGGGACTGCTTGGGGAAGGCATGGCTATAGGGTCAGATAAAGCACAGCATTCCTGTGGGAGCGTACTTAAGAGACAATGGACATATATTGAACCAGCCATGCGACAAAGCAGACTGGCTGTAGGCCCTCATCCTTGAAGTCACCTTGAGGAGAGAAAAACAGGAGCGACAGTGATTGTTTCACCATGAATTGAGAAAACAAGCCTAGAGGAGTTGGACGAGCAGGTGGAAAAACAGAGATTATACGAACCAATCAGGAAAGAAGTTGAGTCGCATGCTCGCCTTGTGTAGAGGACTATTAACCAATGAACAAATGCGTGAACGCGTGCAGGGATAGATGAATTGTATATAAGGGACAGTAGAATATCAATAAAGTGGCTTCTGTATGATTCACATTGGATCGTGTGAAGTCCAGGTTCTCTCCTCACATTGCTGCTAGAAACATAGACCTCATGATTATGAGCAGTGAAAGTGAAATTTGGCCTTAACGAGAACTAGCAGGTGAAGGAGAATGGCTTTGTCAGAATCGCTGGTGGCTTTTGCTCTTAAAATGTGAAGATGTGTGATTCACCATGTGGATCTGGCCCTGTTTCCATCTCTCTCTGCTACTGGAAGCACTCTGTCCCCAGCCAGCTGGGGAGGACTGCCACTTGTCACAGCTGTGACAGTCCCAGTTGTGGTGGTGCTGCCATATCATGCCCACAGTGCGTTGCTTCTCTACCTGTAAATAGGGCCAACCTTCACTTGCGCTGAGCGTGTGGGTGGCCATGGAGCTGGATTTGTCGATCTGGGCAGGATGCGACCAGGTTGCTGTGAAATGAAGGAGAGAGACATTCCCACAAAAGGCAAATTTAGGAACTGGAAACACAGCTATGTTCTCCAGCAGGCAGAAGACCATTTCCAAAAGAGATGGTAGCATCCCATATAATTAAATCCCTTGGAACAGGCTAGGAAACCCTAGTTCAGACACAGGTGATTGTATTCCCTCTGCATGGAAATAAATTTTCTGTTGTGTATCCACGCAATGTGATTCTTGGTGCTTTTTTTCTCAGATGGCCTTGCTCACACTCTCCTGTGGGTATAGCCCGTGCTGATGGGCTCTCAGCACTCCTTGCAGCAGGAGGATAGAGCAACGAACATGGAAGAGAAAATTGCAGTCTGTACCTGGACTTCTTGGGCAGTATTTCTGGGCTCTCCTCGCCTACAACACTTCCTTCACCCTGTAAGCTTCCTGGCAAATCCTGGGGCAACAGCACCCTCTGGGGACCAGGAGAAGTGTTAGCAATGAGACTTCATTTCTCAAATCACTTCTCTGGACAACGCCTTTGCATTTTAAGTGCATTTCATGATGGTGATGGATGCTAGCTTGCTTGCCCAGAAGGGGGACCCTGCTGGAGAGGGCTAGTTTGCCACACTGCATGTCTGTTACTACGGGACAGTCTGTCTGAGCTTCTCCAGAGACAGCAAAAGAGACCTTAGGACACACAGAATCACAGAATTGCAGAATCACAGGCTCTCCTAGATTGGAAAAGACCTGTAAGATCATCTAGTCCAACCATTACCCTAACACTGAGAAAGCCACCACTAAACCATGTCCCTGAGCACTATATCTACACAACCCTTAAATCCCTCCAGGGATGGGACTCCACCACTGCCCTGGGTAACGCGTTCCAATGCCTGATGATCCTTTTAGTAAAGAAATTCTTCCTAATATCCAATCTAAACTTCCCTTGGCGCAATTTGAATCCATTTCCTCTTGTTCTGTCACCTGTTACTTGACAGAACAGGTCGACTCCCACCTCTCTGCACCCTCCTTTCAGGGAGCTGTAGAGAGCAAGAAGGTCTCCCCTCAGCCTCCTCTTCTCCAGGCTGAACCCCCCCAGTTCCCTCAGCTGCTCCTCATAAGGCATGTGCTCCAGACCCCTCACCAGTTTAGTTGTCCTTGAGTTTGTAGAAAAAGCTGTTTAGGAATAACGCTCTTTAGGGAAAACAAGAGGACATGGTACAAAAGAGACTTTTCTGCATCCAGCTAAGGAGACCCAACTGCGAGGATGGGATGCCTGATGGTATCCTCCTTCACATAGTGGAAGGGGAAGGGGCTGATGGGGACACAGAGGGTGCTGCTTCCTCTTTGCCGCCTTCCCCCATATGAGGGGTGCACCACAGGTACATCAGCTCCTGGAGGGGTGGGCATTAGCGGAGGGTCACTTTAATCATGTCTCCAATTCTGTCTTAAGGCAAGGCAGTTAGCCAAACAAAGATTTCTAAATGCAACAAGGAATTCCCAAGTTTGTCAGCTGAGAACATTTTATTTAAGTCATTATCTCCTACACTGAGTGTAGGCTTCGTTCTGAGCTGGCAGCTGCCTCCTCTTGCCTGTCACGCACCTCATGACTCACTGCAAAGTGGGCCTGAACAGCGGGTGGTAGGAGGCAGGGAGAGAAATGCCTCTGTAAGAGGCAGACACGCAGAGTCCGTAAAACCATAGTGTAAAAAAATCCCCCACAAGCATAACAAGATAATAAAAGATTTGTTTTCACCAACTTTTATTCGCTAGCCTATCTTTCTCCATTTATGAGAAAGGCAGCTCTCATCTCACTGAGCCAAAGGCACTCTAAAATTCACATGCCTTTGTAGGCATTTGTAGAACATTGATACCACAGTGGCTGGAAGCTGAAATGGACGGTATCTGCTGATGTGCTTCTTCCCTCAAAGAAGGAAACGTATCCTTTCAAGAAAAATGTAAAGCCATGTTTTTTGTGGGAAATGTTGTTTTGCATTGATGGTCAGTGACAGAATTGGTGTGTCCGTAGGCTTGACCCCGGTAGAGATGATGTATCTTGAAGACCTCGGCATTTTCTGAGCTGTAATGTTGAGTCCTGACATAACTCAAGGCAAACGTTGGTCTGATCGCTTACCTGCTGATACCTTGTGCCAGAGCTCTTCTGAGCCCTTCCTGTGCTCCCTCACTTTGCTCAGACCTGAATCCCTCCTTCACAAACAAGACCTCTCATGCAGTCTTAAAGTCCCTAAGGACGTAAAACACCTCATATATATCACCTTTCCTGGGACATGCTAGCCATACATGAACTGTGATAAGCCTGCAGCCTTTCTTTGTCAAGCCTGCAGTCTTTTGTGTGTTTCAGCTCTTGGAAAGCCTGAGCAGTGTTTTGGGTGTGCTGTTAGAAAGTCCAGGCACAGGACCAAGGGGTGGTGCAGACGTTTTTGAGGGCAGGCTGCTTCCTTTGCACGGCCTGGGCTTGAGGGCTTCCAGGTCACAACCTCCTGCCGGGGGAACATTAGGGCATGGATGGACTCATCCTGCTTCCCCTCTCTGCAGGTGGTGGCTGTGGAAGTCACCCTGTGGTAAGCAATGGGAGTGCTGGCAGTGCCCACCTGCAAACCACCACACTGGCTGATACAGCAGCAAAATACCCGGCCTGTGAGCAACAGTTCTGCAGATGCTGGAGGGACGGACTGCAGGAGATGGGAGGTCTTTCCACACAGAAATTTTACTGCACTTTGAAATCTCTTTTCAGTTTCAAAATAGCAAAGGCAGGGTGGTGCCTTTCCTCCGCGTGTGATCTCTTGGAAGTCATTGTGGCCCTGGCTCAGGAGATGGACTCCCCACGGCGCTTAGGGATGTGAGTTGCATGGACAGCAAAACCTAAACCTCACTGTTGCTGAGAAAAGTGAAAATCCTTTTATATTTCCTAAGCTTGCACAAAACTACTGTGTGCAAACGCAGAAGCCTGCATGTGCTGTTTTAAGACTTACTTATGCATTGCTCGTGCCCTGCAGTCCCCAATGTCTGTCCTACAGGAAAGCTGAGCTTCAGTGGTGGAAACCCTCTAACACATTAACCTCTGTGAGCACTTCAGAGATTTGAAATAGACTTTTACAATTGAGACAGTTTTTTGAATACAGGTTTATTTGAATATTTAACAACTATTAAGCCTGCAATGTAGAAGGTACAGAGTGGGAATTTGACTGTGCACATTAAAATCTTGAGGAAGATCCTCAGCAAGTGAAAATTAGGTAGTTTGCGTGAAGTTAAGGATGTGAATTAACTTACACAGCCATATAGATCCACTAGTGTTTGGCCATTTCATGTATTATCTGAAGCACTCTACAGATCTGGAGACTCCAGATTTTGCAAGAGACTATCCTGAACAAAAGGATAAAGGCACAGTTGAGGAGTAGAGGGAATCTACAGGAGGGAGAAGAAGTGGAAGATGCTGTCTTTTCTTCAGTAGCTAGGATATGACCAACCTCAGCAAAGACCCCGTAGGACACTAGGTTTGGCCATTACATGTTTTGCCTTTTTCCATCTCTTTGCAGAGCCAGAATTAGCCTCAGGTTGGACAGAAAAGAAATGAAAATGCAACTAGCAGTAGGAAGCTGGTTTGATGAGGATGGCAGAAGCTTTGCAGTTCCTGTTGCACAGGCTGCCCCATGTTATGGCCCCCTTCACGTTCAGTTGTACAGAATAACACGCTGAGTACCACCACCCGCCCCCATAGCTGGAGGCACAGTTCCCACTGTGAGTGTCCAGATCCCGATCTTTTGCGGAGAACTTCATGTTGTCGTGCACAGTGGAAGCACTGTTTGTGGTCATGGCGTCCCCTGCCAACCCTGAGTATGTTCCCAGCCTCAGCCGGTAGCCGTGAGACTCATCTTCCAGGCTGAAGAGGTTGTAGTCTGCAAGCTTGGTGTTGTTTGCAGCATCCCAGATGACAAACCTGACCTGGTAGACCTTCTGCCTGGAGATCTGATGGATGTACTCAGTGCCCAGCCAGTACTCGGTGTGCACGTTCCCAAAGCCGTACTTGTAGGTGCTCCAGGACTCAGCCCAGGTGATCTCCGTGCTCTGCCGGTTCCTCTGGATGACCGTCCAGCCCCCGTCTGTCACATTCATTTCGCAGTACACCACGATGGGGTGCAGTCCTGTGGGCTGGATGACGTAGATGCCACTGGGGCTGCCAGCGGAGACCTCACTGCAGTCCTTGGGCAAACCTGGGGCAGGAGAGAACATGGAGAACCAATAGACACAGCAACACCCCAGTCTGCTCGTCTTGGCCCTGTGAGAGGGATTTCTAGAAATGGACAGATGTGGGATTTTGCCACAGTAGTAAAATTTCTACTACTGTGCTTCCTACTGTAAGTGTAAAATCAAATTTTCCCTGTAAGGGAAATACAGTGATTAAGAGAATATGCATATGTTTTGAAGGTATAAGCATAGAATTTGCTTCTCCTTCTGGCTCAGCCTCTGGTTTCCTCAGGCTTTCCCAGTGTTCAGATGTTTATCCTCCCTCATAATGATACAAGCTTGGCTTGGTGAGGGCTCTTATTACATAGTTATGCAGAAGCTTAACTGAGTGTATGAGCTGTTCCTGCAGCCCCGGAATCCACTGCATCCCTGGGGTCAGGAAGGAGAAAACCTCATTCCCTTGGCATTAGACCCCGTGGCCAGCTGCGTAACCCCAGCAAGCATTGCTTGGGAGGCATGTCCTCTGCTTGCCCTGTGCAGAGCTCCACAGCAGAGAAGAGGACTTGTGGCACATAAGTAATGGTTGCAAAGTCCTTTAGGATCTTGTCAGGCATAGTTCAGTGTGAAGCTATCCCCAGTAACGAGTGATGTCCGAGTGGCCTTGGCACATGCTGTGGAGGAGCACGTGGAGGAGGGTGAAGAGGAGCTGAGGCGAGTGATCCCTGGGTTTGTTGCCCACCCACCGCTGTTGGATCCTCCTCGCCTACACCTCTCCCTGTTCCCTGCAGGGTGGCGGGGCACTTACTGTGCTGCACTGTCCGCTGAGTGTCACTGGCTCTGTTCTGCCGCATGTTCTCTCCCTCTTCATCTGCATTGGGAAAAACAGAAAGAGTGAGAAGAGCAGCCCTGTGCCACAGCCCAGAGGGAACTCCAGCATCCACAGGCTGTTATTCCCAGCACTAGTTTTTTTGTAGGGAACTTTAACAATGCCATTTGTCTTCCTATATGGTATTTTTTTGGTTGTAAACTCTTTAAAGGGATAAGATACTAGGAAGGGTAACACTGCAGCCATTGAGCAGGTACCTATTTGGTCCACTCAGCGTTATGGCTTTACAGAGTTGCATGGAGCGGACCACCTGTCCGAGTAGTAGCGATGAGTACCAGGAGATGCTGTTAGAGAAGAAGGATCGAGAAGAAACCAGAGTGCGTGGTTCAGACCAAGATTAAACTCTTGAGGGATGGTGCTGTAAATCTGCATTGCTTCTCAGTGGTGGCTAAAGGGATTTCTGTGTTCATTCAATTCATAAAGAGCTTCAGAAACTGTCAGAGAGGAAAAGGAGCTCAAAGCATGTAGGATAGCAATGCTCTCTTTAAAGAGAAATCACAACACTCATCCTCATAAGATAGTGTTCCCTGAGAGTCTCCAGTGGTGTGACCTCTGTCAGTGACGTGACGAGTTTATTACATCATTTAACCACATGCAAGCTTCAGAAAGCATTTTGGCTGGTCACTTATAAAAAATTTCTGTAAAGTTTCAGGGCTACAGGTGGACTACAGGTAGCATAGAAAGAGGTCTTCCTTTGAATAGCTACAGCTCTCTAGATAAAGCTGCCACATACAGTCTTGTCAATAACAGAGAAGGTTGAACTATCAAATCCTGTGATGTTTGGTTAAGATCTGAAATTGGAAGGAGATTGGATCAGGCTCCTTTTATTTCTGAGTGAGACTGCCCTTCCTCAACATTATTTTCCACATCTCCCTCTCTGTGCAGAGAGGAGAGGGCATCTGAGGTTTGGATGAACAGAGTTTAGGGATGTAAGAGAGAAAATGCATACCAGGACGGAGCTCATCTGAAGGGAGATTAGTGATGTCGTCTAAACTTGCTTTTAACCTTTCCAGGTTTTCAATTTCCAGAGCAAGAAGAGGGGCTAGCAGGGCCAGCACGGAGGTGAAGAACAGAAGATTGGAGTGATGACCAGCTGGAGAAAGAAGACACATGGTGAATCTGGAAATGCAAACCCTCTGAAAGAGAATTGGCTAACTAAATTCGGCAGAAGTTAAGACAAACTTACAGAGTAGAACAAATCCACGTTAATTATGCGTTTTCTTTATTGAGCAGCAGAAGTATAAAGAACAATTTCCAAAAATAAGCATTCTGCAAAGACATACATCCCCAGAGAGAAACAATTTTGCTCAGGCTTTGATTGCAACCTACAAGTTTAAAAATGTAGCTTCCGAAAGCGGGGCCATCCTCTTTGGCTGTAGTCTGGGCTAAGGCAAAGGGCTCTGGGCCCCAGAATGGAGATGTGAAGCCAGCATCGGTGTGGCACACTGATTTGTAGGTACTGCTGTTACCTGAAGACTGTCAGGAGCTACTACAGCAGACATAAAGAAGGCACGGGGACCTGAGATCTTGGAAAGAAAGGTGTTGTTGTGGACGCCATGCCAGCGGTACCCTGAGAGTCAGTGGCTTCACCTGAAGTTGTCCCAGAGCTACCCCCTCCCACCAGGGCACCATGCAGAGGCTGGAGGCTGCCCACTGCCCAAGGACGCCAGGAGAGCACCCTGCAGGGAGCCAGCAGCGTTTACCCAGCATCAGACCCCTGCTACGTGTCATGAATAGGGCATCTGCAGGGTCAGTGCATCCCAGTTAACATCTGGGCCAGGGCACTCTACACTTTAAAGGATGGTTTCTACCAGCACCCGAAAACCTGAGCAATCTGACTCCTTTGGACCACACCAGATCAGGATGTTCCCCAACAGTTTGTTCATGGCCAGCTCCATAGATTTGTGTCTACAGCTTGCCCACCCAGCTTGAGTACCCTGAAGTACTTATGAGGATGATGGGTGATTAATGCATTAATTAGCTTCCATTCCCTTTTTTTTTTTTGGTGCCTTGGGCTCTGGTACAAATATAAATTAAATAAATGTTGCCTTTACAACACCACCCAGAGCAGGAGGGTTTTGCCTGTGGTCAGGAATAGAAAAGAGAGAGTGAGGAGCAGGAGGGTCCCAGAGACCAGGGTAGGTACGGCAGGAATAGGGTTGTCCCACCATCCCGAGGCCAGAAATGGTAGGTGGGAAAAGTAGAGATGCAGTGTGGGCGGCAGAAGCCCAGAGGCAGGCAGAGGAGGCAGGGACGCCCTGTCACGCACTGTGGTGCCGTCCCCTCCCCTCCCATGCCTCACACTCACCCATGCCGTCTCTGCGGGGACCCTGCGGAGCGGGATGCGGAACAGGTTTGGCCTGGCAGCAGGGCGGCCAACCCTGCCATTATATAGGGCTTGGTGGGTGAGGTGGGGCCAGCCGACACAAACCACAACACTCATCCTCCAGTTGTCATCAGGGCTGGAAATTTGTGGTTTGTTTGCCCTCACGCACCAGCTGTTGCGCTTCTGTGATAAGACGTCCCTTCCGAACCTCAGCAAACAGCACCTGATGTGCACACAAAATTCCACCAAGGTGACAAATGCTCCTGATAAGGATTTTTCTTGAGGTTGTTATTACTTACGGGATTTGATGCCAAACCCTGCGGTGACATCTGTGAGCTGGGCCATGCCAGAGATGTCCGTTAGACAGCCTGTGTCTGCCACCCCTAGCATGGTGGATCACCCGAGAGGGGGATATGCTCTCTGACACTGCGCCCTGGTTCCCATCCACACCAGGGAAGCAGAGGGGCCTCGTCCCCAGCCCTGACCCCCCCACAGCGATGCAACCTCCTGGCTTGGTGTTGGCCTTCAGCCATGAACCGGTTCCACAGGGCAGCCACGCGTGGGCAGGAGCTGCTGTCCCAGTGCCGGTGCGGGGCAGGTCCTGCAGCCCTCCCAAGGGGTCCAGTGCTGGTGCTGGAGCCAAGGGTCTGCTGGAGGGTTTAGGTCTGACTTCACAGCTCTGGGTAACCTTGGGAGCGGCCCTCATCACAGAGACTCAATTGCAGAATCAATTAACAAGGTGGCTGTGGGTTAAGTGGAATAAATGCTTCATGGACATTGAGCACTCCAGTCTGAAGCCAGCTTTGCAAATGGCACAGGAATGGGAGGGGAGTGCTAAGAAGGGCAGTGGCATAGCCCAGCATTGCTGGCTGACAGCTCAGTGACACAGATATAGGACCGTGGTGAGGTATTTATTCATGGTTTGACACCAGCAGGCACTGAGCTGCCATAGCATGTCCCTGTGCCAGCTCCAGGATGCTCTGTGGCACCTCTGGGGACCCACATGGGCTGTGCCACCGCAAGACTGGTGCTGGTTGCTTGGCCCCACACTGCCTTCATCCCCAGATCCTTCATCCTCAGCTGACATTGCCACCTCTGCTGTCCTCCAGGAGACCGGCAGGTGGTGGTGAAGGTCCCAGTGCCAGTGTACCCTGCCACTGTGCCAGTGCCTTGCTGTGCCCTGCCCGGCCCCTGATCTGGGTTCCTCCAAGACGAAACAACTCTACTTTCAGTACAGCAAGGAGGATATTTTTCAACAAGGGACACATCTTCCCCTGCACTACACCAGCCCCTTGTAAAATTACCAGCTCCAAAATTACACATGTATTCACAGAAAAAACAGGATTCTTGCCAACTCCATGTTTCAGTAACATCTGTCATGTTGTTGGACAGCAACAAATATCTTTGACCTGATCCAGTTCTTAGACTTTTACTGCTGCTCAGCAGTTTCCTTTTAATGAAGCACCTTCCTTTTTACAAGAGCTTCCCAAAGTCCCTTGATAGATAACCTGGGGCTGTAACATTTGTCTTTGATAGGTTTCTGGCAGCGAAATTTCAAAAAGACGAAAAGGGTCTTCCCAGCCCTTTGAGCTAGCCCCTCCATGCCCTGTGGCTTCACGCCACACAGGGGCAGGGCTGGGTCCTCACACCCACCAGGGCACCAAGGGTTGGCACCAAAGCCAGTCTGTCACTGGGTGTGACCCTGGTGAGCACTGGGGTGGCAGGGCCACCCTCACTCAATAACTGTAAAAAGGTCCCTGTGGCAGGGAACCCATGGCAAGCTCTCCTTGCACTGCTGGCCCTTGGAGGTGCAGGGATGGGGGCACAGGCAGCCTTTGAGCAGTTACCCCAGCCAAGGCTCTGAATCATAGAACCACAGAATAGTTTTGGTTGGAAGGGACCTTTAAAGGCCACCTAGTCCAACCCCCCTGCCATATGCAGGCACACCTTCCACTAGAGCAGGTTGCTCAGAGCCCCGTCCAACCTGGCCTTGAACACCTCCAGGGATGGGGCATCTTACCACCTCCCTGGGCAACCTGGGCCAGGGTCTCACCACCCTCATTGTACAATATTTCTTCCTTGTATCTGGTCTGAATGTCCCCTGATTTAGTTTAACGCCGTTACCCCCTGTCTTATCACAACAGGCCCTGCTAAAAAGTCTGTCCCCATCTTTCTTATAAGTCCCCTTTAAGTACTGAAGGAGCTTTAAGGTCTCCCCGGAGCCTTCTCTTCTCCAGGCTGAACAATCCCAGCAGAGGGGCTCCAGCCCTTGGATCATCTTTGTGGCACTAAATGCAGAGGTGGCAAGTGGAGCTGAATTATGGAGTGTGGGAGAAGAGGCAGAGGAGAGGCCTGAACCTCCCATACAGATGGGGACACGCATCTGCCTCCTCGCTCCTCCCCTGCCCTCACTCCCCCAGTGGGACCTGCTGCCAATGGAAGCACCACCTTCTAGAAGACTGAGTGTACTGCAGCCAGCCAAAGACCCACCACTAGTGACACACAGGAGCACAAACTGCCCAGCAGGGATGCCGTAACATGGGTCCAGCAGAATCAGCCACCAGGTGACGGGTGAGGAACTTGTGGTGCACTGTAGGAAAAGAGGGATTGAAAGAAGAGGGGAACAAGGAGGAGACTGCAACTCACTCCTGAGGGTTTGTTGAAACACCCTGTGGTAATGCATGAAACAAGATAAACCTCCCCTGACAGATGTGATCCCAACAGCTGTAGTTGCTGCTTGATGTGCTGGCCACGAGTGTATTTAAGATGCTCTCCCAGACAGCATGCAGCCTGGACCATGCCAGGGCAATGCCCACCCTACATGCAGTGGGGAAGAGCAGGAGGTCAGCAGAGCCTTCCTGAGCCTGTTTCTTCTCACCAAGATATATGGGCCAAGGAAGGGCAGTGTAGGGGAAGGGGTACTGCATAGACACCCCCTCAGCTTATTTTTGCTCAGAGCTGCCGCAAGCATCTAAGGGTCAGGAATGGCCCCTAGGAAAGGCTCCTGCCTTCAGCCCTCAGCCTCTACTGAATGAGGGCAAAAAAGGCAACCATGTTGGCTGCCCAGCTCTGGGGCTGACTGCTTGGCTGCTCTCTGCAGGGCAGCAGGCCAAGACAGACCTCCAGCCATTGCAGAAGTGTTGGGACATGCTGGGAGCTGGTAACTGTTGACAAACCACTGCCCATAGGTTTTACCCTCTTTGATCTCTGGATGATATAAGCCTCCACCATGCTTTTGGTGTTCACACTCCTTCCCTGCTGTTTGCCTTTCCCCTCTCCTTCAGTTCCTTTATTGCCCTGCAGCAGTTGGTAGATCTCCAAAAAGACTTAACTTCTGGGCAGGTCCAGTATATTGCAGTTGATAAACGTCCCACAGCTGGGAGGCTTGGAGTACTTTATTTTTTCTCAGAAAGGAAACCTGAGGGCCTTTTTGTGTAAACTTGAGCAAAGAGAAGCCACCAGATGGGCACACAATGATTATCTTTGTCCATGCAAACAGGGAAGCTGAGATCCTCACACGGAGGAGGCGTGTGTAGGGAGAGCCCCAGGTATAAAGGGACAGAGGCCAGCATGGAGTTGAGAGCTGCGGGATTGACTGCTCAGGCTCCCAGTGTCTGCTCAGCAGCACTGCAGCAATGGGTGAGTTCTCCTCTTCCTCACAGCTCCTTTTCTGTAGCATTCACAGCTCCAGGGGATGCAAGTAGAAAACCAAGCTAAGTGACAGCCATGGGGGACCGTGGGAATGGGAGCTGATGAGAATGTCCAGTGCCCGTCCCACTCCTCCCCTTTCCACCCAGCCATTCCTTTCTACTTTGCTGCTGCTGGGTTGTGTCCTGCATCCCTGTGGACTGCATTCTCTGCACCTGGAGCACCAGGTTTTACACACCAAACTCAGCTGCAGTGCTTTGAAGTATTTTCTCCGAATGCCCTTAACACAGACTTACGCCTTTCCATAAAAATACCCTTTTGCCTCTAGACCTGTAGAAAAAAAGCCCGAACCACGTTTAGGAGAAACATGAGAAAATGTGACTGCAGGTTGCTGTCTGGTGCAGGGGAGAGGCTGATCAGGAGAGTGACAAAGCCATTTCTCACCTTGCTTCACCTTGCTCACCTGTGGGGGCAGAGCCTGCACTGAAGCTGCGGCTCCCACCACCCCGGGAGCCCCCTGCTTCTGCCTGTGCCCCATGGCTCTACCTCCCCTGGTCCGGGCTTCCCGGGGGCCACTGGCAGGGATCCTGACCGGATGGGCACTTTTCTCCCCAGGGCTCCAGGCTGGGACACACCAGCTCCAGAGGGACCTTGTTCTTCTGCCTGCCGTGGTGGGGATGCTTCTCCTCTGTGTGAGCGCAGCGCGTGTGGACAGCTTCCAGAGCGGTGAGTAGGTCGAACGGGGCTCTGAGCAACCTGATCTTGTTGAAGACATCCCTGCTCGCTGCAGGGCGGTTGGACCAGATGGCCTTTAAAGGTCCCTTCCAACCCAAACGATTCTATGATTCTATGAGTATGGGTGCCAGGGGGACAACGGATGAGGTTTGGGTACATCCCTGAGCATGGCCAGGCTCCAGGGTGCTGGGTGCAAGTGTCTCCATGCCAGCAGCCACAGAGAGACAGCAGGTCTCTGCATTCAAACCTCAGCTGCAAAGCAGGGCAATTCTTCCCTCTCGTCACCAGTGGATAAGAGGCATTGACAGTATGTTCCACTGGTTGTGGAGTGCCCAGTGAGATCCAGCATCAGCAGCATCAGTACCCCCACCCCACAATAACCTGCCGGTACCACCTCCAATACAGCTCCCTCATGTCTTGCTTGATCTGCTGCCGCAGGGTTCCCCACAGACTGCAGCCACCTTTCCAGCAGCAGCCCCAGCGGGGTGTACGTCATCCAGCCGGCAGGGTCACCCCCACGGGTGGTGTGGTGTGACATGGACACCGAAGGCAAGGGCTGGACTGTTGTCCAGAGAAACAGTTACACGACTGAAATCACATGGAAGGAGTCCTGGACCACCTACAAGTACGGCTTCGGGAACGTGCAGGGCGATCACTGGCTGGGCACTGAGTACCTGCACCTGCTGACGCAGCAGGGCACCTACAAGGTCCGCTTCGTTGTGCAAGATAGAGCCAACATCACCCATTACGCCGAGTATGACATCTTCAGTGTGGAGAGCGAGGCCAGTGGGTACCCGCTGAGGCTGGGCCGGTTCCTGGGCAGTGGGGAAGACTATCTGACCAGCTATCACTCCAGGTACGGGGGCATACACGACAACATGAAGTTCAGCACGGCCGACAGGGACCAGGACCAGCACAGCGGGAACTGCGCCAACAGCTACGGGGGCTGGTGGTATGACAAGTGCCAAAATGTCCTGCTCAATGGCAAGAGATACATCTTCTGGCCAGGAACCTGCCCAGGGGGTGACTGCACATCCTCCCTCATCCTGGTCAAACCCACAGACGTGTGCTGACCGTGCTGCATCTCCCAGCCTCCCAGGAGTCTGTGGGAGTGCCACCATCCCCAGCTCAGTGCCCCGTTCCCGTGCCTGCCAACAGCCCTGGGCCAGCCCTGGTGCACGTCCTGCGCTGCCCACAGCTCCCTCACCGCCACCAGCTGAAACACATCAGCTCTGCGGCTGAGGAGCAATCGCCCCAAGCCCCAGGCATGTTGGCAGCTTCACCCAGTGCTGTGGTGCTGGCCAGCACTGGGACACAGGCACTGGTTTGGGGTGGGTGCGCCCACTCCTGTCCTGGGGAGGGGGAGACAGTGCAAGTTCCCTTCCCTGTGCAGTCAGTGTAGCCCTGCTTTGCTCAGGCCCTGATCCCTCTCTGGGCCCCATACGCCCCACAGCTCTGCTACCCATGGAGGGAGATATCAGCTGCAATAAACCCTGGAGCCAGACTGTGCTGTCTTGTGTCTACCTGCCACCACGACACTGCACACACATACACACACATGGGATGAGTTGGGGTCCCAGGGCCGTGGAGGATGCTGGGGGACACTGTGTTCATGGGAGGGGTCCCATGTGCTGCATCCCCTGTCTGAGACTCGCTCTTTCCTTGCTCTGCTCCATGCCATGGCTGGAAGAGCTGGAGCCCCATCCTCATCCTGCAGTAAGGGCTGGGGGGTCAGGGTGCCCCTGAGGGGCATCAAGTCACCAAAAGGGGGGTTCATGTCATGGGGGATCCATCCCTGGGGCAGTCATAAAATTACATTAATTATAATTATTATAATAATGATATTATTATAAATTGGGTTGGAAAAGACCTTTAAAGGCCATCTAGTCCAACCCCCCTGCCATGAGCAGGGACATCTTCAACCAGATCAGGTTGCTCAGAGCCCCATCCCCATCCCCTGGGTCCCTCGGCAGCCCAGGGCTGTGTGCTGGGGGGTGATGCTTCAATGCTCCAAGGGGTTGGGGACCCCCAGGGTGAGTAGGGCAGCCCCACAGTCCTCAGCCTGGGCTTTCTGCAGCAGGGGCCAGGGGCCGCGGAGCTCCCGGCAGCAGCAGGGCCTTGCATCATGGCCAGTGCTTCCCCACCCTGGAGCGGGTGATGTTGGGTGGCCGGGACATGCCAGGACGTGGCTGGCCATGGGTGACCCACACCTGTGTTTTGGCCAGAGGCCAGGGAGCACCCGGGGCTTGGCAACAGCAGCATCCCCAGTGAGCCGGACCCCTGTTCCCACAACCACCCGTGGCAATGGCGTGAACGTGCTGCCGTGGGACTCTGCCGGGACAGGCACTGGGAGCACTGGGTGCGATGGGAGTGCTGGGTGATGCCCTGTGCATTGATATTTTCCCTGCAACCCCACAGATTTTTTTCTTAAGAAAACTGCCCCAGCATGGCTGTTTGCTCCTGTACGAACATGCTGGAGATGTGGCAATGGTATTTACAGGTTGTAGGTGTTTTTTTAGACGCGGGATTTTACCAGAGCTTTTAACAACCCCTGAACCGAGAGCCAGCATGGGTGAAAACATGTCTCCAGGTGTAGGTGTCAAGGACACATCTCCAGAAAGTGGGGTTCAGATTTGCGAGGAAATAAAGAATATCCTTCCACCACCTCAGCTAATGAGGGGGTGACAGAAACCTTGAACAGAAAGGGACTGATTATGTATACAGCTAAGAATAAGGACATTTTCCCGTGATGCTCGTCCAGGCATTGTGTTTCTAAAGCACATTTTATTATCCAGAGCAGGTATGTTTCAGAAGTACAGAGTTTGCAATGTGTTAGTCTGATTATAATGCAACTAAAATAAAAACAGCTCAAAGGGGAAGAACCCAGCAAGGGAAGCAGAGGAGCTCTGCAAAAGAGGTGAAAGAAGAATCTCTTGGGAGCCCTGCCACCACCCGCTCCACTCCCCCCAGCAAAGGGGCCCGGCAGGACACTGCTCTGGCAACAAGCAGGGCAGGCAGACAGCGATGGAGCCCTAGCAGTAGGTAATGGGTTTGATGAGGATGGCAGAAGCTTTGCAGTTCCTGTTGCACAGGCTGCCCCACGTTATGGCCCCCTTCACGTTCAGTTGTACAGAATAACACGCTGAGTACCACCACCCGCCCCCATAGCTGGAGGCACAGTTCCCACTGTAAGTGTCCAGATCCTGATCTTTTGTGGAGAACTTCATGTTGTCGTGCACAACACTGGGACCTTTTGAGGCCATGGCATCCTCCGCTGTCCCCGAGTATGTTCCCAGCCTCAGCCGGTAGCCTTGGGACTCATCTTCCACACTGAAGAGGCTGTAGTCTGCAAACTTGGTGTTGTTTGCAGCATCCCAGATGACAAACCTGACCTGGTAGACCTTCTGCCTGGAGATCTGATGGATGTACTCAGTGCCCAGCCAGTACTCGGTGTGCACGTTCCCAAAGCCGTACTTGTAGGTGCTCCAGGACTCAGCCCAGGTGATCTCCGTGCTCTGCCGGTTCCTCTGGATGACCGTCCAGCCCCCGTCTGTCACATTCATTTCGCAGTACACCACGATGGGGTGCAGTCCTGTGGGCTGGATGACGTAGATGCCACTGGGGCTGCCAGCGGAGACCTCACTGCAGTCCTTGGGCAAACCTGGGGCAGGAGAGAGGGTGATTTAATAAGACCCTGTGCAACAAGATAGAAGTGAATCCCATAGTCTTCCTGTTGCTGGTTCTGCAAGACAAGACCGAGATGATAACGAGACCTGCATTGCTTGAGGAGCACAGATCATGCAAACACCATCCTCACCTGAGCACACTACACCTGCGTCCTCGTTGTGCACGCAGTTGTGGTCTCCCCAAGCCCGCAGTGAGCACTGAGTGAGGTGCGCCTCCTCCCCATTGCAGTTAACATCATCCAGCCAGATAGTCCCAGATCCTCTCCCGAAATAAGCACTGCCTGGTGCTGATACTGCCTCTCCGCAGCCAAGCTGCCTACACACCACAGAGGCATCTCTCATGTCCCAGCCGTCATCACACACTGTTCCCCACTCATTGCGGTACCAAACCTCCACCCGTCCGGAGCACTGGTTGGAGCCATTCACCAGCCGGAGCTGACCTGCAACATGGAAAAGAACAGTAGAGAGGAGATTTGGAAATGGCAGGGGATGACACCAAAGACAGCTGGAGCCCAGATCAGGAGGTATTCTCTGGCTCAAGAAGTGTAGTCCATGCAGTAATATGTCAGGCCTTTACACCTCTGGGCCTTTACTCCTGGCTGGGAAAGGAGCCTTTTTCTTCTGAAGCCTCCATTTCCAACTATTTCTGGTGTTTTGTTGCCCCAGAGACTGGGCATGGGTTTGCCATGTTTTCCCTCAGCCAAGTGGACATCAGCCATCCTCTCCCACCACTGCAGGAGCTGTGTTTCGCTGTCCTGGGACCATGAGTACCCCAGTAGTAAGGCTGAGGGTGAGACAGGGAGTGGTGCAGTCTGGTGAAGTACCCTCAGACAAGGGTATTTCGCAGGAGAAAACCGCTTCTCTAGTTCTTAGCCATGGGACAAGCAAAACAGCTGGGGATGCTGGTGGCAGGAGATCCCTTCCTTTCTTCTGCATCCTTCCCACTGACTGTCCCTACTGGCCTCCTACAGGGCAGGGGATGTGTGAGGAGGGACAGCCTTGGCTTTGGGAGAGGATCAGAGCAAACCCTCTGGACTTCTCCACACCTACACATGAGCAGAAAGGCCCGTGACTGCAAGGTCCCATGTCCACACCCACCAGACGTTTGAGGAAGGGCAGGTGACACTTGCTGGGGCATGTATCTCTCTTGAGGTATACTGGGGCTCTGCTGAGAGCTTGAGGGGTTGGAAGATGCCCTCCCTGACAGCCCGCTCTGGGGTGGTCCTAGCTGAGTCCTGCTGGCAGAGATGGAGACCTTCCATGTACCTACCGTTCACTAATGAGTTCCAAGCAGACACGGTGTTATTCAAGACAGATTGATTGAAGAGGGACAGTCTTTGGACACTCCCGGTGAGATGTGGGGCAGGCAGGGACAACACACAGGCAAGGAGCAGGAGAGGAGTGCACTGGGAAGCTGGGAGAGGAAGGGACAAGATAAGAATCAAATACAGCATCCCACTGACAGAGCAAAACGTGCAACGGGGAACCAGCTGCAGTGAGGTGAAACAGCTGCAAGTCACCCCAAACCCACGAGGACGGCATGGGGTTGCCTTTCTGACATGAACCTTATAGCCGGACTCCTTCTTGTCCCCAAGCTTGGTGCCAGAGCCTAAGGTGCCAGGGAAATTTGGGGAGCAAAGTCAAGGGATAACAAAAGAGTCCTTTGCAGATCAGAAGAAACTTTACCAAAGTGTTTATCCTTAAGCACAAACTTTAACAGAAACCTTGTGGAATACTTTCTGCCCCTCCAGCTCACTAAACAGCTATATGGTATTCCCTCAGACTTTCCACTAGACTCTGGAAAATCCAAAGAAAAAAAACAAGTTGTGATCAAATAAAAATAATAATGTTATTCAACTTAATTATAATAATAGTTATCCCACAATTAAAATCTGAACATTCATTTAAAGATGGTATCACAGCTGAACCTCTGGGGGTTACAGCAGTGTTGGATTGTGAAACATCTGGCTTTTGGACACCTTGCAATGATGCACCTTTGATAGCAATTGGAAACCTATGCTTTTCATACACCAGTAAATTCAATCTGACATTTTTAACACATTTACACTTAGATTTATGACTCCACTGGGCTAGAACTAAAGCGCAGTTACAGTCTGCTAGACATGAACCTGTCCTTTCCCCTGAACCTGTCCCTGCTCTGCTGGGATAAAGGAGCATCCCAAGGAGATGAGTTGCGGCAATGTTTTTCTTTGTTCAGCGTCTTCTTTGCCCCCACTGACCCATTCACATGGGGAAAGGCTACTCTGACCTTCCCTCCGCAGGTTTTTGCCCTCCTGCTCCTGAGCACAGCCCTGGGTAGACCCTGTTTGCAGAGACCTGCCCTCTCTTTGCCTGGACCCTGAGCCTCTCTGGAGCTCTCCCCGCTGCACTCACAGTGATGCAAGGTGGAGACAACCCCGGTCCCTCCATCCAGAGCGGCGCGGTGACCGGGTCTGCAGGATGGCCAGCAGGTCTGCACCCATCAAGTATGACCCAGCACTGGTCTGATCCTCCTCTGCTCCCCGTTCCCTGGGACAGGGCAGCATGCAGATTCCCTCTCCCCCAACCTGACCCCTCCTGAGCTCTCCTCTGCCATGACACAGCCCAGAGAGTTGCACTGAGGGCAGACCCAGAGACTTGCATGTCATAGAATCATAGAATGGTTTGGGTTGGAAGGGACCTTAAAGACCATCTAGTTCCACCCCCCTGCCCTGGGCAGGGACACCTTCCACCAGCCCAGGTGGCCCAAAGCCCCGTCCAACCTGGCCTTGAACCCCTCCAGTCATAGGGCAGCCACAGCTTCTCTGGGCAACTTGTTCCAGTGCCTCACCACCCTCACAGTCAAGAATTTCTTCCTTATAGCTAGTATAAATTGTCCTTCTTTTAGTTCAAAGCCATTATCCCTTGTCCTATCGCAACAGGACCTGTTAAAAAGTCTGTCCCCTTGTTTCCTGTAGCCCATTTAGGTACTGGAGGGGACTCTAAGGTCTTCCCAGAGCCTTCTCTTCTCCAGGCTAAACACCCCCAACTCTCCCAGCCTGTCCTCACAGCAGAGGTGATCCAGCCCTCTGATCATCTTTGTGGCTTCCTCTGGACCTCCTCCAGCAGGTCCATGTCCTTCTTATGCTGGGGGCTCCATCCCTCACAAACCTTCTCCCTTGCCCTGGGAGGAGCAGCATGGACCTTGAGTCTGCCCCTGCTTTCTGCCCTGTGTCATGTCCTGCCTCTGTGGTAAGTCCTCCATCCATGGGAGCAAACGGGTGGCACTGCCGGGGTGGAGGCTCTCAACATCCCCTCCACCAGCACTGCTTCTGGGGGTCCACGGGCCGGGGAACCCACCCTGCCCTGCTCCCCACGCTCACACTCACCCATGCCGACTCCACGGGGACACTTGGGGTGTTCAGAAAGTTACTGTAGATATGCTTTGAGTCACAAGATTTATAGCTGCGCAGTGCCAGGGGAGGAGTGCAGCTGACACTGCTGCTGCTGGTCCTGTCCTGTTCTCGTCTCGGGGCGTGTTAACGAGCTGCTGGTAATAGGGCTGTAACCTCATTGGGCATTTCCCCGCAGCAGGGGATGTTCATCTGCTCTGATAAGAGCCCTTATCAGGACCTGAGCAAATACAGCCCAGGAGTGGCAAAGGCATCCAGGCACTTCCCATGTGTCAAGCAGGACTTTTCCTGGATATGCCACCAACAGGCGTTGGGAGACATTTGCTGAGCTCCTTCCTGTCAGGGCACAACACTGGAGACACAGCCCCACTCATCACACAGCTGAGCAGGGTCCAGGGTCCCTCCTGTCGGATCTCTGCTGAGATGGACAGGAGCTGGATGGAACAAACCAGCACCATGGAAGACAGGGATGTTTCTGCTTTTTCTGGAGCAAACACATCGCATGGCTCAATAGCGGTTGTAGGCATGAAGCAGAACCAAGCAATGGTGGCAACTGTCCAGCTTGTCACGTCCAGGGATCATGCCAGGACTGGGCCAGTTGAAACGTGAGACTATTTCTGTCTGAGTTTCAGATGAAAGCAGGGACATCTGGTCCTGGGAAAATCTCCCACCTCTTCCAACTCAGAGTGCAGAAATTGTGGGGTCCACAGCATGTCCTCTGCACCAAGCAGCCGTGAGCCACCAGTCATCACTGTGCAAGGGCCCTACTACCTACAGTACAACTTACGGTGACAAATGACACTTCTTGCCCAAGCCAGCTTTGAGCTATGGTTGCAAAACAATACTGAAAAAAACCTTTTCCAAAGTGTCACATTTGAAAAATAACTGAATAATACCAGCAGCTGCAAAATGTCACCTACTGAGAGAGCAAGAGTTTCAGAAGAGATGGGGCATTCCCCAGCAAGGCTGAGATGAATGTGAAGGTGAAACACAAGTTATATTGCTCGCACGGAGAAGTCCAGGTTACCCCGAGACACTTGCAGAGTTACTCTTGGACACTAACTTGCAGGCTCAGCCATTGGAGCAGGGCAAACAGGGAGATAACCAGGATTTCCAAAAAAGTTAATACATGAATCAAGAAAGTAGAAGACTTTTGTCCCCACATACTATGCCTGTTGCATGATATTTCAAAAACATTTTCTCTCGTTTCTGCAGAGATGTGATGCTTGGACTGTTACCCTGGGAGGGATGGGATGCTATCCCATTCCCAGCATTTCTGTTTCATGACAGGTCCGTGTAAATGCCACAACTGCAGCCCCCGAGGTGGCCACAAAGCCATGCTGAGCTCATAGGGGTCCTGTCTGAGAAGTTGGGGGTGTCTGACCTGTGAAGTGGGGTATCACCAAGCAGACGATGCTCTTTCAGAGCTCTGAACAGACACTGTGGACCCACGGGTGTTGCTCACTGCCGGGATGGACCCACACACGCAGACCTCCCCTGCACCTCCTGACAGCAGAGCTCACCCAGATGTTGCTGAAGCAGCTTCATGGCAGTGTGGAGCTGCCTGAATACCAACACAAAGCAGCAGCCAGCAGCCACAGCCTCCCCATCCCCCCCAGGGTGCAGGCACGGAGCAGGGGCAGCCTGGGGCAGCGAGCAGGCAGGAGGCAGCTGCCAGCACCGCCGGGATGCCCTCGTGTCGGCGTGGGCTTATTGAACAGCCGCTGCATGCTACTAGCAAGCTGTTCTCCACCAGTTTTATGGACATTTGTTTCTAAGCAGATATTTCTACCTCCCGCTCTTTGACTTTTTTCTTTTCCTTATTGGCCTCTGGAGCATCTGCAAGATGGGAAATGTTTGTCTTCCAGCTGTGAGATGAGAGTGGTGTTTTCTTTTCCCAGAAGAAATCTCAAAGCACATCCCGAGTAAAGAAAACACTAAGATCTATGGTGTCATGTACCTGTACACACTGATAAAATTTTACTGCAATGAATATGTCACTTTTGGTGCCTATTTCTAGCATTATAAACTAGGATTAAGTTTGTGTAAAGCAAATATTAACGTGCCAGCAAGACTGAACTCAAAGATCTAATATCATCCAAGTATGGGCAAGAAAGAAGTTCTTGTAATAGCTGATAAACTCTATCTCCACGTTCCCCAGGAGAAAGGGGCCTTGGGTTTCCATTTCATTGATGCAGAAACCTTTTCCTCCTTTTTGGTTTCAGTAGCTTCAATACCTGCAAGTGAAGGTACCAAAAAACACTATTTATGAACACTTTGCTGCTTGCTGAACCCTAAGGCTGAAGCCAGGGCTTTCCTGGTGTATTTGCATTTGCTTTTGCATAAGTATTGGTGATCTTTCCTCTGACCATCATCCTTTCCTTCTGCTGCTTGGCCAGTTTGCTCTGCCCCTGTTGCTGCCTGTGCTCATGCAGGAGCTCCAGCTCCCTCATCCTTTCCTCCAACATTGCTGGGGAATTTGAGGCTCTTCCAGGATTTTTGAGCAGTGAAAAGGTAGCCACTGACTCTTGGGGATATCACACCATCCAATCCGCTTCCATTTGCTTTCATCCAGGCCTGTTACAAGCACTTTGCAGGTAACAGAGAATGTCTGGAGGAAGGAAGACTTTCCCTTAGTTGAAGAAGAACAAGTTAGAGATCAGTTAAGTAAAGTCAACATCCACAAGTCCATGGGGCCTGATGGGATGCACCCATGAGTGCTTAGGGAGCTGTTGGAAGTCATTGCTGGGCCACTCTACTCTCCATCATCTTTGAAAGGTCCTGGAGAACAGGCATGGTTCCTGAGGTCTGGAGGAAAGCCAGTGTCACTCCAGTCTTCAAAAAGGGCAAGAAGGATGACCCGGGAAACTACAGGCCAGTCAGCCTTACCTCCATCCCTGGAAAGATGGTGGAACAGCTTGTTCTGGGCATCATCTCCAAGCATCTGGAGGAAAAGGTTATCAGAAGTAGTCAACATGGATTCACCAAGGGGAAGTCATGTGTGACTAATCTGAGAGTCTTCTGCAATGGCATGACTGGATAGATAGATGAGGGGAGGGCAGTGGACGTTGTCTACCTTGACTTCAGCAAGGCTTTTCACACTGTCTCCCACATCATCCTCACAGGAAAGCTTAGGAAGTGTGGATGAAAGGACAGCGGGGTGGATTGAGAACTGGCTGACAGATAGAGCGCAGAGGGTTGTGGTTAGTGGTGCAGAGTCTAGTTGGAGGTGAGTAACAAGTGGTGTCCCTCAGGGGTCAGTACTGGGTCCAGTCCTGTTCAATATATTCATCAATGATCTGGATGAAGGGACAGAGTGCACCATCAGCAAGTTTGCTGATGACACAAAACTGAGAGGGGTGGCTGACACACTGGAAGGCTGTGCTGCATACAGCATGACCTGGACAGGCTGGAGAGTTGGGTGGAGAGAAACCTTATGAAATTCAACAAGGGCAAGTGTAGGGTACTGCACCTGGGGAGGAATAACCCCATGCACCAGTACAGGTTGGGGGCTGACATGCTGGAGAGCAGCTCTGTGGAAAGGGACCTGGGAGTCCTGGTGGACAACAGGACGACCATGAGCCAGCAATGTGCCCTGGTGGCCAAGAAGGCCAATGGTATTTTGGGGTTCATCAAGAAGAGTGCGGCTAGCAGGTGGAGGGAGGTCATCCTCCCCCTCTGCTCTGCCCTGGGGAGGCCACATCTGGAGTGTTGCGTCCAATTCTGGGCTCCCTGGTTCAAGGACAGGGGAGGAGAGGGTCCAGCAAAGGGCTACAAAGATGATTGGAGGACTGGAGCATCTTTCTTGTGAGGAAAGGCTGAGGGACTTGGGGCTTTTTAGCCTGGAGAAAACTGAGGGGGGATCTTATCAATACTTAAAGGGAGGGTGCCAGGAGGATGGGAATAGTCTTTTTTCAGTGGTGCCCAGTGACAGGACAAGATGCAACGGGCACAAACTTGAGCATAGGAAGTTCCATCTTAACATGAGGAGGGCCTTCTCTGCTGTGAGGGTGGCAGAGCAGTGGCACAGGCTGCCCAGAGAGGTGGGGGAGTCTCCCACTCTGGAGCCATTCCAAACCCGCCTGGACACCGTCCTGTGCAACTGCTGGAGGTGCCCCTGCTCTGGCAGGGGATGGGAGTGGGGGCACTCCAGAGGTCCCTTCTAACCCTGACCATTCTTTGATTCTGTGATTCTGTGATTTTGCTTTCCCCTTTCCATGTCAGACCAAGCCAGTGGCTGACGTGTTCCCCTTCCCACCATGTGGTTGGGGCTCACGCAGGCACTGCTGGAAAGTTCACCTGAGCAGGGACCATCCCCGCACTGCCATAAATGAGACCAATGAGGTGACAGACCACTAGCGTGGGGCAGAGCAAGCAGGAGGATGCTGATGCTCTCCTGCATCCCACCAGCAGCAGCCAGTGCCTGGGTGACATTTGCTGCTGAGCAGAGCAAGCTGGTAACAACCACCTGCCCTGCAAAACTGCTTCCCAACCCCAAACCTGCATGCAGAGGGGATAGAGCAGGTGAAAAGGATCTTCCTGACCCCTGCCAGTGACAGCTGGTGCTCTGAAATGTGGGACTAATTAAAATCCACCATGTACAAAGCAAACAAAGATGGTCAGCAAAGGCTGGGACACTCCAGGCTTTCTTTTCCTAGCCTGTGTGGACTTTCTGCTTCCATGCAGAAATCCCAGAGTTGCATCTGGCCATTAAACCAGGAGGCCACTGGCCTCTTCCCCTACTAAAAATCCAAGGTTACCACTAGCCCCTGCACTGTCCTAGTCTCTGTCCCATGTGGTTCAAGCCTCATCATGTGAACAAGGCTCCTGCTCCTGCTCCTGCTCCTGGTTGTCACTGTGGTGCTCTGCAGGGAGGGAAGAGGCACCCAGCAGTGCACTCAATCCTGTGCTGACACTGGCAGAAAACCCGACCCTGCAGCCCCGGTCGCAGCTGGGGGCAGGAATGGGCAGAAGGACCTTGTGCAAGGTGCTCCTGGTGTGAACTACAAGACCAAAACACCTCACAGTTGTCAAGAGGCTGAGCCGCTTCCCCATGACTGTCTGGGGCCAGGGGACCTTCAAGGCTGATAGGACCCCCTGAGAACCAGCTACCAGAAATCAGACTTCCCAACAGCCGAGACCCCAGTGGCTCCCACCGCAGGCAGAAGTCACATCTTGTTCCCCTGAGAACCCAGCACAGCACCTTCCCATGTTGGCGTAGCTCCTCTCTCCCCTTCAGAGCATGCCTTCTGTCCCACTGTGAGCCCAAAGGATGATGTGAGACACAGCAGGTACAATGTCACCTAACTGCAAAGTCCTGATTTCCTCCTAAATGCTCTCAAGACACAATGTGACCATTGACAGGAGTTAAAAGGAAAACAGATATGCATAAGCGCTGGACCACTGTGTAAATTTGTCATCAAGAAAGAAATTGCTCAAAAAGGAGGGATTTAATGGCTAGCTGTCATGGTTTTAGTTGGGATAGAGTTAACTTTTTTCCTAGCAGCTGGTGTAGTGCTGTGTTTTGGATTTGGGATGAGGAATACTGTTGGTAGCGCACTGGTGGTTTCAGTTGCTGCTGAGCAGTCAAGGGCTCCTCACACCTCCCTGCCAGCGGTGGGCCGGGGGGCACAAGGAGCTGGGAGGGGACACAGGTGGGACAGCTGTCCCCAGCTGACCACAGGGATGTCCCACCCCATGCGACGTCGTGCTCAGTACGTAAAGCTGGGGAAGAAGATGGAAGGGGGGACATTTGGAGGGATGGCGTTTGTCTTCCCAAGTCACCATTACGCGTATGTAAAGCTGGGGAAGAAGATGGAAGGGGGGACATTTGGAGGGATGGCGTTTGTCTTCCCAAGTCACCATTACGCGTGACGGAGCCCAGCTGTCCTGGGGCTGGCTGAACACCCACCTGCCATGGGACGTGGTGAATGAATTCCTTGTTTTGCTTTGCTCGCGTGTGCAGCTTTTGCTTTACTTATTAAGCTGTCTTTATCTCAACCCACAAGTTTTTTTCTCACTTTTCCAGTTCTCTCCCCCATCCAAACCAAGGGAGAGAGTGAGTGGCTGCATGGTTCTAGCTGCCAGCTGGGGTTAAACCATGACACTAGCAAACATGGACCAAGAAACATAATCCTCTGAATGGCTTCATGGCTGCTGGTGAGCAGCAGACATGTTGTGCAGCGATGCCATCTTCTGCCTCCAGCCATCGGTGAGCTGAAACCTGGGAGCCCGCTCTGCAAACAGCCACAGTGGGCCCAGGGACGCACTGCTCTTGGCTGTCAATCTTCAAAAACCCAGACTTTATTGCCACAGATGAACTAATCAGCAAGCCAAGAATGAAATTGTTTTTACAGGGTACCTCCGCACTGTTTATTTAAACCACTGCAATGATTTAACACTGATGGGGAAGGAGAGTCCCTGGTCTGCCACGGGGAATCTGCATCCATGAAATTTCAGCCTGGGGAGAGGCTGGGATTGTTAGGAGCCACCCTGCAGGTAGGTCAGGTCATTACTGATCTCATCAGCACTTTGTGCACTGCAAGTACAGCAAGTCCTCAGAAAAAACGGGCTCAAGGAGTTCACAGTGCGTAGAAGCAGATATCATGGACAGTCTTTAGCAGAGACAGGTTTGAACATGGCTTTTGAAAGGTGGCATTGGCACTGGACTGAATGTGACAAGAGCTGTTCAGGGGGAATTTTATTGGAGTTAAAATTAAAAATGTTACCAAAATTCTTTAATTGCATCCCTTTTTCACCCGTATTCATATCCATATGTAACAGTTTTGCTGAGCTTTGGTACCTCCTCGGTGTTCCCAGCACCTGCACATCAGCTGTGCTCTCCTCACATGGGGCCAAGTCTTCTCCCTGACCAGGTTTGTGAGTGTCACCCCTCGGCACAGTGCGCACAAGGTCACATGGGTTCACGGGGACAAAACACAAGCACATTTGAGTTTGCCAGCATTATCGGTAAAATACAGCTCATCAGACATATAAATCAGACATATAAAATCCTTTATATTCCAAACCCAAGGATGGAAGAAATAAGATGATACAGATGTCTTCATATCATCCCAGGGCCAGCCTCCAAACAGGCACTTCTAACACGCTTTTACTTTCAAGCCAGTGAATTTTCATATGCACTCACAGCATGTGCAGCCCCACAGCGACGTGGGTGCCAGGTTTTATCAGTTCAGCAGAACATCATTTGCTTTACAGTGCTACAACACTCGATTACAGTGTCCTCTCCCCTCTGCCCACAGATAGGAAATATTTTGAGGTCAAGGCTACTTGTCTCGTGAAATACCTTCCCAGGTGCTAGGCAGCAAAATTACTTTTCTTTTTACCCTGGCCTAACAATTTGGCTATGGCCATGGCTACAGGCTTGGGAGGGCTCAGCCAAGCAGCTACTGCCCCATCCTGGTTCCTGCATCTCAGGAGCCCACAGGTACCCTGCAGGCTGGCCTTTGCCTCAGGACGGTTTCAGCAGTGCCACGGACCAGCCCCATGGTCCTGCAGTCGCAAGATGTGGTGGGTGGCCTGGGAGAGGGCCCGGATCTCAGGAGACCTGAAGCAATTCCTCAGCAGGGGCATGGACACCATGCCAGGAGGAGGCACTGTGTCTATTAGCTGGGGTCACCAAGCTTCCCCAAAAAGGGAAAACCAATTAAACAGCAGCTTGATATTGTCTCCTCTTGGCCAATGCTGAGTGCTGCAGTAAGAGGTGTGTGACTTGGCCCTAGGATGGGTGTCTCCTCGCCCCTCTCAATTCCTTGGTCATGGAAACAGAGTGCACTTGAAGGAGCTTCCCTGTCCGCTCCACAGTTTATATCAAGTGCTTCTTTTAGACCACAGCAAGTAGGGATCAGCAAAGAGAGGGGAGAGGACCCCTTCTCAAAGAGACCCTTGGGTGCCAAAGGAAAGGTGCTGTGGTCAGGTGCAAAGGCCACCTCCAGGAGCAGAGGTGGCCACAGCTCCCTACTTCTTGTCCACCTGGGTACAAAAGAGGCCCCAGCACCTGCAGGATGCCTCACAGCTGCAGCTGACCCCAGGGATGGGTTTCCCCTTGGTGACGCTCAGCTGTGAGCAGATATTTCCTGGCCAGGAATTTTGGAGGGTTGGGGTTGAGCTGTTGAGCAGGGTTTGCCCATTGCACACTTCTGCAGTGCGGCTGCCTGTGCCGTGGTGCCTGCCCCAAGCCCCTGGGTCAGGAGCTACAGAAATCTTGTAATGGGGATGGCATTATCAGCTCCAATAGTGAAACAGTGATTGAAAACATTTAAGTATGTATATTCGCGTCTGGGATGGCCATCTACTGCAGTGTCCCTGAAAACAGTACCTGAGGACTGGCACTTTGGTACCAGGGACGGTGCTGCCCCTGGCACAAGCCTGTTCAGAGGGCAGGCTGCCGACAGACCCTCCTGTTTTAGCAAGACTGCCAGCCTAAAAACACGCTCCAGGCTTGCAGGTACAGAGAAAAGCCAGAGCCTTTTGGTCCAGTTCAACAGCTCGCTGATGTTGGAAAGAAAGTAGAGTCCAGCTGGATTAACTTCAGGTTAGAGTTTGAAAAGGAGGGGTGACAATGGCACACCTGGGGGATGCCTTGCCATTACTGGCAGAGAAAGAGCATCTGCAGGTGTCTCCATGGGGTCTGCACCCATCGCAACGTGCTAGGAGCCAGGAGTTGGGCAGTGCTTGCTGCCACACTGGCAGAGCGTCAGCGATGCTTGTGCTGTTTCAGGACATCCCCTGGCAGCCCTGTGTGAACTGTGGCACGTGATGGGGTCGGGTTTTTCCTGCCACTGGACCCCTGTGAGCTCATTGGGTTCTGCTCTGCCCACCCCATCAGACATGGACGTCATTGGGTTCTGCTCTGCCCACCCCATCAGACATGGACGTCACTGCACCACGAGGCAGGCGGCCATCTCCATTGGAGGTGACTGAATGAAACCAGTCAGGGAAAACTGTGACAGAAAGTTTAGCACAGTCTCCTTGGAATATATCAAAGCAGCGTCAGTCATCTAATAGGATAAGTAACGTAAGCTGTGTTGCACAAAGAGGAGCATTAATGGGATATCTCTTTATGCAGCAGACAGTTTGATGTATCTGGGCCACCGCTAACTAATCCTCCCTGAAGTCCCCTCTTTGTGGCTCTTCTGGCTCCCGGATTAATCAGCTCTCTCATTTTGATCTGAGAGCCATGAGGCCATCGGCTGCCTGCAGCTCCAAATGCAAAGCACCGCGGGAGCCCACATCACCCTTCGGGGAGCATCAGTGGGGACAGCACAGTGGCAGCCTCAGCCACCTCCCCAGGGGCTGTGTCCTGCTCTCGGGTCCTGCCTACACACTGCCCAGGGAGCTGGCACTGAGCCTGGCACTGTGTGGTCCAGTGGGCACTGGGGTGCCAGGCAAGCCCTGATTTTGGTTCCTGACAGCTACCTCGTGTGCAGGGGAGGAGCACCTCATGACCCACATGGCCAAAGTCACATTTAGGTTCATAACTCAGGCTCATCCTGACTTTGGAGCACTTGGGGCAGGATTGACTTCTGCTAGTCTGTGAATCCTCTCCAAAACCAAAAGTTGTCCTTGCAGAGAGTCACAGGGCAGGAAAAAGGAGAGGGAAAAAGACTTACAGAGAAGGACTGAAATGCCCTTCTGAAAGAAATCCACAGCAACCTCAGCTGCCTCTGTCTTGGGGGATAACAGGCCAAGTGGCCCTACAAGGACACAAATGTCCTCCAATTTGCACAGCTGAGGCACGAACCAGAGAAAGATTTTACATCAGTGCACAGCTAAGCAAAGCCCTGCACAGAAACAAGCTCTGAGAGCAGCTGCAGGACTTCCCATCAGCAGAGCCATTTGGGTTCTTGCACTCCCCCTTACATGCATTTTGTTCCATCAAACCCCCGTTTCAGCAAGGTGTGACATCCATTTGCGAGAGCAAAACTCATGGCCCAGCAGGGCTTTCTGCTGCAGCCCGCGGTTTTGGTGCAAGCATCAAGGGCTCCAGCTGGGAGGGGCTCACAGGCTTCAAGAAGGGCCAGGGTACTCAGGACCAGGAAAGCAGTGGCAGCAGAGCTGCCGCAGGGCCATGGTGCTACCAGCAGCCTGGAGGAGCAGAATGAGATAACTGGGAGGTCTGAATAGTCATGGGACCTGACTGAGAAACATCACTGCTTAAGGTGTAGGAACACAAGAGGAAACAGTTTTCAAGCGCAGAGCCCGAGAACAGCCGATAGATCAGCAGGACGCTGTGTCCAGGGTTCCCATGTAATTAAAGGTCCATCAAGGGAGGGAGTAAGTGACCCAAAGAAGGGCTTTGCAAATCAGCAGGTCAAACATCTCTGAGTCAAAGCATGTGTTTGGAAGCTGCTGGGAACGTCACTGGTGCAGCATCTCCCCAGGTGCCCTCAGGCCAGGCAAGCTGGGCACAAGCCCCTGCTCAGCACGGTCTGGCCATGAGCTGGACCAGCAGCATGGCCAGCCCAGCAAGACCCACGTGTCACCTCTCCCACTGCTCGCTGGCTCCTTGCTCCTCTGGGTCACCAGCTCCTCAAACTCCCTCTCCAAACACACAAGTACCAGACTTGTAAATCATCTGCTTTTGTCTCTGAAGAGGGAAAATCTGAGAACATCCTCAGAGAGGCGGCTTTATCTCCTCCTTGTATTCAACTCATTTTCTCAAATAAATCCCTTTAGTTCCACCAGGGATTAACAAGAGTTAAAAGCCATTTCAAATGAGTCCAAACACTTCTATTTCCTACATGTACATCTTTCAACTTCAAAACAGCCTGCCAGGGCTTCTTAAACAGCCTTCAGCCTGAGACAGGCATCAAAAGAAGAACTGGCCAGTCAGGAGAGCAGGCTGCCTCCTAAGTTTGCAAAGGAATCATGAGATAACAAATTAATTCCCAAACTGATGTCAACATTTCACGTTGAAAGGGTTTTCTACAGCATCCAGTCTGAAGAGGTTTTTGGGGGTGCATCTGTACATACTGAGATGGCATCTGGCACCAGTCTTCTGCATTTACAAAGAAACATTTGAAATGAAGCTCTTAGCGTTGAAAAAGTTTGAAGACCAATGAAGTTTTCCATCCTTCAGTAGAAAAGCGACCAAGAAATAACTGACAACTCAGTACAGTATTATATAACCATAAACATTTGCAAAGTTTAAAGACTAAAGACTACAAAGCATCTACTAAAGAACAGAATTTCAATAGGGGGATTTTTAGAATTGCTTATGTGATTTTAAAGAGAAAAGGGATGAAGAGGTTTCATTTCCCAAAGGAGTTTATGGCTCTGCAACATGACTGCAACTATCATTTTTTGGAGTGCTGAGCAGAGCATTGTGACAGCACTTTCCACTACAAAGTTCTGTTTCTACCCTAAAAATAATCCTGAGAAGTTTGTTTTCTTGCTTTGAAGGTCAGATCTTTGCCTAGCTGGTTTCTCATGCCAGGGATCTTCTCATGTAAGATGATGCTCTTTTTGGTTGACTCTCTTTGGGCCCAGCTGTCTCCAGTTTTAGAAGCTCTGTTTGCAGCATATTTGTGATCTGAAGTCTTTTTGCAGATGCTCTGCACAGCACCACATCACTAATGTGTGTTGACACCTGATGACTGTTGACAATAAAGCAAAGAAGAATTTTGAAGCTGCAGCCCAGGACCAGCACCTGGGAGGCGATGTCACCGAAATCGGGAATAAACAGCAATGTAGCATTAAGAAGCAGGCATTCTCTTTATTGCAGCACTGGATGCACGGGGCATCACTCCACCCAACTTGCATACCACAGCTTCTAGCTAGACCCTATTCATTGCAATGTAGGCTTTACATATTCATGACAATTATACATAAGAAAATTATTTCATTAACCCCTCCCAGCCGCACATGCACTTTCTTCCTTAGCAGTGGTCCTGAGAGTCCTTGGTGGTTTCTTTCCTCTTCTTGAAGACGCCACCTTGTTATTCTTTGGGTGAGCTTTGTGCTCCGTCCTGCAGATTCCTTTCATATCAGTCTCATAATTGTGCGCTTACCCTCCTAGACTGACTTGTACCAGCCTCCCGCCCCTGCCTTGCGTTACAGTCTATGCTGTCTGCCTTCTTTGCCGTTATCTCTTTTTACACTGTTTTCATTCTGTCTGCAATTTAACCATTTTGGCATCTGCCTGAAAACTCCATTTTTTATCAGTAAGGCACATCGTCTTGTGCCCATAGAGCATTGACTGACGTGTTTGTTGTTTGTCTTTCCTTGAGATAGAACCTAGATGGGTTCAATGATGGATTTCCTCGATGGGTTCAATGTTTTTCTTAGCAAACTGATAATTTGCCATCATACCCACTGTAAAAGTCATTTTATGTGCCTCCTCACAAAGACAAGATTGCAGTAACCCAGAATTAGATCCCAAGTTGTTGTTGGTTATCTCCAGCAGCACCTGTGAAGGGCTGGGCATCAAGGATGGCTCCCAGCACCCTTCCAGCAACTGTGCCCCTTGCTCAGCTCTGCTGTTCCTCCTTTGAGCAGAAAATTGTCCCATTGAGAATGTCACCTCTCTCAGACCAAAGGGCAAGAAAGGTGAATGAGCGTGGGATGGGAGATGGAGAGAAGGCACAGCCCCTGAGCCAGGCTGGAAAGAGGACGGAGAGCCCTGGGTAGGACAAGGGTGACTTGGGGATGCTGGTGAAGGCGAGGGAGGATGGGGACCGAGGGGAAGCATGACAGCAGCTGAGGGCTGGAAGTGGGGCACAGCAGGACGGATGGAACTCCTGGTAGGGGCAGGGGTTGGCAGTGAAGGCAAGGAAGGATGGTTCCCGTCACGAACTCTCCACTTAAAGGCTAAAAGCGCTAGCTGTCACTCCAACTGGGAAGGGGTAGCTGGTGGTCAGGCTCCATTATAGTGGGTTTAATCCTCATAAGGAAGCTTTCACCTGGCTGCGATTAAAGCCTTCAAACTTGGAGGAGCTGAAGCCACACAGACATCCCGTCTCCAGGTCGTCTGTGGTGATACCTCCTTGACAGTAACACTGTCCCATTGTTGAGGTTCACACCATTAACAGGTACCCAGGACACTTGTCTGCTGAGCACAGACTGTCCTTGTTACTGATGGCTCACCAGCCTGGTTTTGGTATCTCACATAACAGGATGGGCCATCAGACTCTACAAAGATAGCCTTCTGCTTCCCAACAGAGCCAAACATACAGCCTATGACTTCGGGTTCCTCTCAAGCCTCAAACCGC
>NW_009649189.1:1561764-1571712 GCF_000708025.1 Charadrius vociferus | reverse complement strand
TCTGGGGACGGCGTGCACACATTGTCCAAATGCAGGACTGCCATCTCCTGGGCAGCTGGGAAACCTGGAGTGCAACAGCCCCAGAAAACTATCCTGGAATAACTCAGAGGCCACGTGGCTGAGAAGGCGCTGTGGTGGCAGGTACTGGCCATGAAGACAAACCTAACCTTTGAGTACTTCAAAAGCAGCTTCAGTAGGAGCTCCAGGGCCTGTGGCCAGCATGTGTTGAACCTGTGCACTAAGCAGAGCACAATTCCCAGCACTGAGTAATGCAGCTTGGCTCTAACGCAAAAATTAGCAGGCCATGGTGTATTGGACGTCCCTGGAGAGCCAGCTGGGCCTGGGCAGACACCCTTCGCCATCCCATGGCACCTTCGGTGCAGCTTCTTGCACATCCTTTCTCAGTCTGAAAAATGAATGGGGGAAACCAGACCTTCCCCAGAGGGTCCTGCACCCATGCCGGGGGGTCACTGTGCCTCGGAGCCATGGAGGAAGATGCACGTGGCCCCGTGCTGGCTGCAGGGGAGATAGGCGGGTCTCCCTCCCACCCCTGCCCGTGTCGCCCTGCCCTGCCTCCCACTCCCTGCCCAAGCACTGGGCTCGTGCCTGCTGCCCACCGTGCCCACACGCTGTCACTCCCCATGGCCGGACCCCTCCTGTGGCCCCACAGTGTCCAAGCCCACAGCCGGGCTGTGCTCGCTCACATCTGCCTTTCAGCCAAACACTTCCTCCCCGAGCCACACTGCTCCCCAGGTCTGCACCTGCCCCTCAAACCCCAGCCCCCTCCGCTTTTCATTACACTCCAGTTTTCCCTCTCCTCCCCACCTTCCCCGCAGCCAGAGGCAGGCATGAGCTATGGGGAATTTCAGCCCAAGCAGTTTAAGGTCTGACAAAATGACATGTAATGGAGCCAAGTTTTATGGGGAGCAATCCTTCTTCACTGTCTGAGAGCTGGCTGTGCATTGGAAACAACATCAACAGCACCTCACAGAAGTAATGGGAATCCTCAAGAGCCGTTCTTAAACTCACCACTAGATTTGTGGCATTAAATCTCTGCTCTGGTAGCAGCAGTAAATAAGAACAAGTGTGACCATAATAAAGCTTTAGATACCTCAGCATTAATTTTATGATTTATATATGTGTGCAGAAATTAGGGGAAGATGCTTACTTGGAATAGAAAAGCTACGGAGGCATTGGCAGTGCTCCCAGAGAATCATTAGGACAGTTGGGTTCTCGCCACCATCCCTGTTTTCTTGGCATGGTGGGATGGCAAGGGGAAGCCAGGTAGCCCGCTGGGTCCTGCCCTTGCCCACACACCCGGCAGGATGGGCAGGGCTGGTTTTGGCAGCACTATGGTGGGACGCAGGAACCGCCTGAGAAATAAGGGTCAAGGAAGGGCATTTGTTGGGACAAAGCCAAGCAGAGGATGCACCATGGGAGCAGACACGGAGGCTCTAATCGCGTGGGTGAATTTGGAGGTGACCAGGCTGAGACTAAGCCAAGCACAGAAGCACACTGATGTGCCTTTTTGTGTAGGAAGGACAACACCAAATTTAGTCCAAACGTAGAAGCCAGGTTAAAGATACCAAGCGTAGCAATGCAGTGGAGAGACTGTTGTCTAGCAGCCCTACACGGACTGTCAGAGAAGTCAGTTAAAGACCCACTCTATGACTGTGTTTCTCCTATTAAGTAATCCTGTGAAGTAATTTCTTGCCGCACAACACGGCATTTTCACAGGAAAATAACATGAGATGAGCTTTGGACTCCTCAGGACCCATGGCCAAGTGAGGTCCGGCAGTCATCCACACCCCCCAGCTCTCTCCAGCACCCAGGGTGCAGCTGATTTCTGTTGTCAGGAAAATAACTTCTCTTCTCTCCAAGAATACTGGTGGATCCCTACATTGCATCATGTTGGGGGAGAGAGAGGGGTGCATTTGTAGCTGCATCCCTTGGTAGGCACTCTTATTCTGTTAATTAAATTTATCCTTATGTTACAGTGTAACCACTATCTTCTGCCTATTAAATAACCATTTAAAATGCTGTGGAAAATACAGCTGATTTCTGTACACCAACAAACACCACATTCGATACGTTAACTGATGTGTTACAGGGATGCTCAAAGCACAAACCTCTCTGTTTCTGACATTACAAACACCTCAAACAAATAAAAGCCCTGAGAAGTTAAATGCTTTTATTACTCCACCAGCAGAAATGATGTGATCCTTCTTCTAATAAAGCAATCTGGTAAATGCATGATAATAATCTAGTAATTACATTTACAGTCTGACAAATATTAAGTGCAAGATCCAGATACTCTCATGTCTGCTACAGAAATGAGTGATGCCATTGTCTCTGTTGCAGAGCTGGTTCCAGTTTGTACATCCACTCGTACCACACACCCCCTGGCAAACAGCCCCTGGTGCAAGTGGGTAACGTGAGTGTATGTGTGCCTTGCAGACAGCAAGCCAAAAAGCCAAGGAGCAGAGGGACAGGGGATGGAAGAGTGATGTGGTGTCCTGGTTTGAGCAACCCAGGACTAATTTCTCTTCTAATACTTGGGAAGACTGCACTTTTAGAAGACTCTAGTGTCTGAATTTGTGAAAACATTTGCTTTACAGCCAGCTACGGTGTGTGGGTTTCAAGGTCTCAGTGTTTTTGAGCTTGCCAGGTGTGGGGATGAGGAAGATTGAGACCTGGGCGCTTGACCCAAGCTGCCAACAGGGTTAGTTCATACCATCAATGTCACAGTCACTATAAATTAGAAAGTTTGCTGCAAAGTTCTCTCTCTCCTTTGATGGCTGCCATCCTGAGAACTTCGTGCCCTGGTGCTGGACACCTGAGGCCTTCCATTCCTCCCAAAGCCGCAGCGCTTGCAGTGTCCCACATTTGCTGTCACTGCTGGGAGTGCACAGCTTCTACTGATAGAATTCGCTGAGTATAATCTTTGCATATTCTGTATTGGTATCGAGATCAATATTAGTTCTTTAGTGCTATTAATGTTAATTATCTAATCCTACTCTATTAAATATGTTTATACGTAAACTCCTGGGTTTCCTTTTTTTTCCCAATTCCCTTTCCTGGGTGGGGAGGGGTCATCAGGTGATAGAATGATTGTCTAAATGACAATAAATTGTTATGGGTTTCTCAAACCATAACACGTGGACAAGAAGTGGGCTTCTGCATGGTCTGTAGCTCCCAGGGCTGGAGACAGGACGGAAGCCTGAGTTTTGCCTTGTTTGCTCTTGTGAGCTGTTCTAACTTATATTGAAGTAAATGGTATTTCTTAATAAGCTTCACCCACATTTTGGGACAGCTTCAGGATCTAAACACTACATAATTTATACATAAAAGGGAGTACTGTGGACCAAAAGTGACTGGGAAAGCCAAGAAAATATAAAAATCAGCTGAGTCCTGCTCCTGGTTCTCAACAGCAGTCTTTTCCACAGAGACATGAAGACTTGTCAAACACAAAAGCTGCATATTTATATTTAAGGACTGATAAAAGTTTCCATGTTATACATATTTGTAGGAACACAAAATTGATATCTCTTCATATCTTGGGTTACAGCTGAGGCATGGGGACACAGCATGACAAAAGAGATGGGAAAACTCAATGAGGGAGTACCCACAGCAGTTTAAAGCAGCAATATATCTGATTAATCATCTTCTGCATTACACCCAGGGAAGTCAGTGGTGAGTTACATACACTCTGGGGTCCTTTCATACCACTAAAGTGATGGGAAAAGGCCTTTGTGTTCCTGAGAACTGGGCTATAACTAAGCACCACTGAAGAGATCTCCATCAAACCAAAATGGGGTTTTGTTCATTCAGTCCAAAGGGAGAGTGCAAACTTTAATTAACTCAATAGCTGTCAAGAGCTCGGAGACCTGCAGATTAATGGTGCTGGCTGCAAAACTGCTGAGCGTCAGCAGTACAAGCCAGCCCTGCCATGCTGAAGGCTAGAAGGGAGGAAGAAGAGCTGGGTAAGAAAGCTTATCCTGGTGATGAGCTAGTGCCAGGGAAGCTCCTCACCATGCCCACAAAAAAATGCCAAAGCCCAGAAAAAGCCCAAGCAGCCTGGTACGTGATGGATCACAGAATCATAGAACAGTTTAGGTTGGAAGGGACCTTAAAGATCATCTAGTTCAAATCCCCTGCCCTAGGCAGGGACACCTCCCACCAGACCAGGTTGCTCCTAGCCCCATCCAACCTGGCCTTGAACACCTCCAGGGATGGGGCAGTCACAGCTTCTCGGGGCAACCTGGACCAGCATCTCACCACCCTCAGAGAAAATGAGGCCATTGGGGCCACACATTTTGATGGCACCAGTCCCCAGCAGACCGCTGTTCCGATCCCCCAGGCACAGCTGTTTCCCACCGCAGACACCCAGGTCTGCACTGAGGACAAGATGCCTTTTTCTTCACCTTCAGATTTCATGCCCTTGGTTTGCCTATGGGTTCTTCTCAACTCTCATTTCCAAACCCATCCTCTTCCCACACTGAGCCTCTCATCAGGACAGGCAGGCTGAGCTGCGAGAGGTCTTGAAAGAAGTGGAGTACAGCCACAAAGCCCCTGCTGCCCTGGCAGACATTGTCATGCAGCCCAGAAGCAGGGCAGAAGCCTGGAGGCTGGTGCAGACTCTGCTTCAGGGTGTCCTCTCTCAGCAGCCCTGAGAGAAGAGCAAAGAGAGCAGCAAGCATGGCCTGCCAAGGAGGTGAGTGTTCGGAAGGTGGATCCAGAGGTGGAGATCTTTGCTCCTGGCCATCCACAGGGGAAAATGGCCGCTGTGAAAGCATGCATCAGCAAGCATAAGAACGGCTATCGCAGGAGAATCCTGGTGTGGAGAAGGATAAGAAGGGTAGGAAAACCCCAATGCATCCAGGGGGTGCAGTGGGGTATGGGATCATGAGGGGGTAACTGGATGAAGGGAAAGGAGGATGGGCACAAGAAGGCAGTCCAATAGCACTCTATTGCCGCGTCTTTTGTACAGCCTGGAGGCAGAGGGTGTGTATATATCTTACTAATAAAGAGCCCTTTCCTTCCTCAACTCTTTGCCTGGCCCCTTCAAACAGAAGAACAGCTGAACTAAATCAGATCAAGGGTCTACTTAGTGCAGCATCATCTCTGTGATAGCTGCTGTGAGTCTTTAGAGAAGCGCAAGAAAAGGGCAATAAGATCTTATAATTTCCATGAGAACTTTTTAGCTTCCAAATACCTTCAGCTGAGGGATTCTCCGGGCTGGATGTGGTTTCTGTCCTCCCTTGCCAGCTATTAAACCAGTAGGAATAGTTTCTTGGCTATCTCAGGATTTCCTGTGTTCTGGGAAGCACATGACATCATTTATCAAAGCTCCTAAGTAGCAATGGGTCTCCCATCATTACCAGGATAGAGTGAGGGGACTGGCAAAGATCCTCCTGCTGTTTGACTAACGCTGCAAATTGCTGCCTGTGGCAGTACTGCAGCGTGAGCAGCAGCACTGTGCCAAAGATTTCAGGGCTGAGAAGGCAAGGGGGAAGGTGCAGCGGCGGAGTCTGCTGTTATCTGGGAACCTGGAAGCTGCAGGGTGTGATTCAGCTCCCATATGCCTGGGTCAATATGACAGGATTTCTCCCCCGAGCACCAGGCTCCTGGCTCTGGTATCCGAAAGGTTTTCTGCCACTACAGCTGATTTTAGAAGCAGCAGTGGAATTACTGAGGTTGTGGACAGATAGGAGACTCCTGAGTCTCCCTGCCACGATAACAGGAGTGAGTCTTTATCCTAACAGTCAGAGATATCAAACATCATCCTAGAGGACAGTTTGAGGTTTGTATACTTGGGCACTGCTTTGGTTAAGCATGTGAAAGGACTTAAACTGCAAAAGGAAAATTCTTGATTGCTAAGAATCATTTTACTAAGAAAAATTTTGAAAGAAATTAATGTTTTGGTAGGTAATTCAAATATGGAAAAAGAACAGCAAGCTCTGCTCGTGCCTTGGCTTCAGGGATGTGAAGAGGTTGAGAAGGTCACTGCAGAATGCAGTGAAAATACAGGAGAGCTGTCAGTATGATTTCATATGGGAATAAAATGCAATTTCAAAGCTTTGAGGAGTGTGTGAGGAGCTAAAGCACCTGCTCAGCATACCCTGTGGAGTACACGCAGGAAATGGTGTATCTTCACTTTGGCTACGGATGCGGGCAACTGGCACTGCAGGCATCAGGAGAAGCACAACTGGCTTACAGGACAGTAACCAGGAAGGCTCTTTGCAATGCAGCAAGACAGCCGGCTGCATTCTTGCACCTAGAGGGTTGCAAAAAACATGTCACAGGCTCTTAGAGATATGATAGCATCTACCAACACAAGGGGTTTGTAGCTTCTTTGAGGGGTTATGTTCCTTGAACCCTGCACAGATCCCATACTCCACTTTAGGCATATTGTATAGATGTGTACAAGGTGGTGTTGTCCTTGCAAATTAGGGGATATTTGGCTTGATGGCCTTATGAGCATTGCAATTGCTCTCAGAAAGAAAACGGGCCCAGAATAAACTTTACTGCTCAAGCTGAGGTGCTGAGCACAGACAGACGCACACCCAGATGTGTTTGTGAGTCAGCAGGGCACAGCCCTTCAGCACACTCTGTTTCCTTTCCTGCTTGAAAGCGTTTGTTGCAGGGCACAGTGTCATTTCTTCAGCACAGAGGAAGGAGCTCAGCCTCCAGCACAAGGTGCTCTGGAAGTCTGTGTGGGGTTAGTCAAGACTCCAGGCTGGGCCAGTGCACAGAAGTCTACAGAGGGAAATGTCTGGAGTAGATGCATGTATTTATCAGATATTTTCTGCCAGTGGGAATGCGAAGTGTTGGAGATAAATGTGGTAAGGGAAGGAAATGCCAGTGCATACTATCTACTTTTCACAGTAACTGTAGAGTGCACCTTCTGAAAACTGGCCGAAATGGAAACCAGCTCTCAATCAGAAACCAGGCTTCACAGGCTGAGAACAGCAGTCACCAGCACTCTCGCTTCCAGGAGGCTTGCAGTGTCCCTACCAAACAGATCAGGAAAACCAGAACCAAAGTCAATCTTGGAGCGGCAGCTGTGCAGCAACACCCTTCTAAATCTGTTCTACAACCGCCCCAGCCCGCACGCCGCTGGAGTGAGATCGTGTTCGGAGCTCTGGTTCAGCATGTTAGATAAACTGGACAGATAGGGAGGCTGACATTTGAAAACCTGTGTTAACTGCAGCCCTCTGGCAGCATGGACGCACTGGCAAGTGGACATGCTCTGTGTGGTGTACCTGATGTACAATTTCCACTGTTGCTCAGTGATCGACCCCTTTACAGCAGAAGAGAAAGCATCTGCTCACAGCTGAGCGATGTGTTTGCCCTCTCACATCTGCTCGCTCTTCCTGAGGAAAGAACTTGTCTTTCTAGTAACCTACTCAGAAATGAAGACTTCAGAAGCAAAAATCACGCAAGAAGGAAATGCCTCTGTTGGTCTGACAGGCAGCGATATGGAGTCTATCCCTGGGTTGTTTAGGAGATGTATAAATGGAAAAGAACGAGCTCTTGTTAGGTCTTCAGATTCACTTATTTTTCTCTCTGCTCAGCTTCAGCTTTTTTAAAGCAATGGGCAGTGTTAGGAAGCAGGTGCTTTGTCTCCAGGGAAATCCCTGAGGGCTGTCACGCTTCTCTCTAGATCAGCTCAAAGGTCTATACCACCTCACATTCCGCACTGCACTGTCCTTGGGCGGGACACTTCAGTCTGCTCCTATTTTGCAGCCCAGGAGTGAGTCACAGAGAGAAAACAGCACCCATCAGAGGCAAAACCACCACTGCGCACTGAAGGAGTTGGTGCAGCAGAGGCAGCGGCGGTGCGACAGCTCCAGCAGCAGGGAGGAAGGCAGCAGGCAGCAGGACCAGGCGATGATGGCCACGAGCGAGGGCTGCGGTGCTCGCTTGTTGCACTCAGCAGGTGACTGTGGCAAAAAGAACTGCACGGATACCCACAAGGACAGCATTGAATTATTTTGGCTGACTTATACAGGGGAGCTGCTTGGTGTTGAGCACTGTAGTTCCTGGATTTAAACATGGATAGATAGGGTCACCAAGGGAGGGATTTTCATATTCTCTGACCATACTTAATGCTGCAACATCTGGCAAACTTCCAGCTCCGCTGTTTCAGTTTCCTCCTGCCAGGTTGGCTCCTTGCTCCTCTGCACCCAGACCAGCCTGACCTCACCACTCCTGGGCCTGGGGCTCCAGCGATGAGGACAGCAGTGCCACACATGCTGCCTTACAGAAATACTGCATCCAAAACAACCCCATCTCGGATTTGGCTTTTAACAGCCACGTCGCATTAATGGTCGCAGCCATGCTGTGGTCCACAAAGTCACCTGGACTTTCTCCCTGCTGTTATTTCCAGCCAAGCAACTTTCAGCTTAGAAGTTCTTCCAGTACACAAGTTGGTACTCTGCACTGTTTCATTTCTTCTGAATGAAACTCCCCACAATCATCCTGTACCTGGACCCTTCTCTGTACTTGCAGCCTCTCCCACCCTTGCACGCTGCATGACAAATTAACAGAATTAAGCTGTTCCTTAAAAACCTACTCCTCATGAACCTTTCTCCACCCCAATTCTTGTCCTGGTTTCAGCTGAGATATGGTTAATTTTCTTTTGAGTGGCTGCTGTGTTTTCAGATTTGGTATGAAAGGAACATCAATAACGTTGTTTTAATTGTTGCTAGGTGATGTTTATACTAGTCAAGTACTTTTTTCAGTTTCCCACAGAAGCTGAGAAGGAGCATAGACGGAACAACAGAATGGCCAGTGGAATGTTCCATACCATAGACATCATGCGGAGTACATAAAAGGGGGTTGGCCAGGACAGCAGAAACCTGCAATCGCTGCTCGGGTCAGGCTGGGCAAACAATTCCCTGGGTGGTGAGAGTGACTTGTGTGTTGTATGTTCTTTTGCCATTAATATTATTGTTATTTTCCATTTCCATTATTGTTCTATTAAACTGTCTTTATCACAACCCATGAGGTTTTTTCCCTTTCCCTTCCTTTCCTCCCTCTTCTTCCCACCCTTCTGGGGGCAGGGGGAGAGCGAGAGGCTTCGTTGGTCTAGTTGCTGGCTGGGGTTAAACCACAATTCCCCCTCCAATAAACTGTCATCTTCCATTTAGCAAGGCCCTGACCTACCTCATCATTCATACATGCCGCTCTGAAACTCAGGGAACTTTTCAAAGCAGCCAGATTAACTTTCAATGAAGCAGCATCACACTTCACCACATTTTTCATGCATTTTCCCTTCCTGTGCGCTTAGGAGAAAGGAGCACAGCCAGAGTCACCAGACACCAAGCCAGTGAGTCTGAGGAGATGGAGAGATCCCACACTGCAGGGCCTGGTAGAGCTCCAGCTGCTAGTGAATTCCCCAGGGAGCAGGTACACCTCCGTGTGCTTTCACCTACAGCTGGCAGGGTAGGGGCACATTTGCTGTTATTACCTCCTCTCTTCAGTGCTACATGAAGCCTTTGGGATTAAGCAGCAGTTAGGCTTTTTCAGTGGAGACTCATAATGGAAGTATGTAACGTTTACAGTCTAGGTTGTACAAAGGCCGCACCTAACTACAGGTAGTTCAGGGAGTTGAATTTACCCCACCCAGCTCTAACTGATTTGCCAAGGCTGCTGCTTTTCCTCCTGAAGCAGCCACAGCAGGGCTATACGAAGCAGCAGCAACCCAGGATCACTAGAACATACTGCTGTAATGCCCAAATCTGCTCTGCGCATCACCAAGGGGCTAGAGGGAGCACTGCTGGGCTGCTATTTTTGCCGTGACTGCTTCTGGCAGACAATGCCTGAGCTGCTGCCTCCAGTCCCCAGTAAACACTGATGACATGGAACTGCCACATACATCGTTTCTTATTAAAACAAACAAACAAACAACATAAAAAACCCCCAACACACACACCGCCCCCC
>NW_009649189.1:1559458-1560406 GCF_000708025.1 Charadrius vociferus | reverse complement strand
AGCGGGGCTGGGGCGCTCTGAGGCGGCCGGGCCGTGGGAAGGAGCGAAGGGGTAAAGGCTGCCGGGAGGCGGGAGCTGGCTGCGTGTTCAGCAAATGCCGGTAGATAGAGGTTGATTAATGCAATTAGCGCAGGAGCAGCTCTCGTGGGGGGTGGCAGTACCAATTTATGGCGTGTGTCCCCTGGGTGAGGGGTGGCGTTGAAACTAGAGACTCCCACAGGGAGGAGAATAAAATAGTGACAGAAGCAGCTCGCCTGTGGAGAAGCCAGGTTTTCAGTCTGGCTGTAAGTATCTTCTGGGCTGCTTTTGCCTGAAAAACGCTTTATTTTTGTATGATTCCACGAGAGAGGTGGCAGTCCTTGAGCGGTGGGAAGGGGAGGTGGGCAAGGCAGATAACTGTCAGGGGCAATGTGCGGCCACCGAGGCAGAGCTGCCGGTCAGGGCCCGTGTGGCGCTGGAGGGGCAGGAGTTCTGCACTGTAGCCTGCAAACGGCTAGTTCTGGAGGCTGGTTTGTTGTTTGTGGTACAGGGATCAAAATCTGAGGACTGAAGGAAGGACTGGAAGTGAGACGGAAATGCGTGGATATAGGAACATACCTTGGAGATCTTGGCGGTGTGGAAGACAAAGGAACTCCAGAACTTATACAGACCCCTGTATTGGAGAGTGTCTTGTTACTTCAGCATGAAGACCAGCCAGTGAAAGCCCCTAGGAAGGATTAGGTAGCTTTTGAAAAGGAAATGCGTATCTGAGTGCAGATAGGTATTGCTAATGCATTCAGCTCAATAAAATGGGATTGGGTAGGGTGTTAAATACTTACTTTTTAACAGTATTTTAAATTAAAGCATTCGGTCTGTGACTCAAAAACTTGGTATTGTGGTGTGTGCAAACTGAAAGCAGCTCAGTCATCCGCCTGACCGGGCAGAGACCTGTTCTCTCTCTTTCACTAT
>NW_009649189.1:1553634-1559278 GCF_000708025.1 Charadrius vociferus | reverse complement strand
TATGAGGAGCATTCAGTGATCAGAAAGAAAGAGTTTAAGCCTTATTACTAGTTTTGTAAAAGAAGATGTGGCTTTAAGGTTCATCTGCCTTGTAGGAACAGCACAGAGGAGTTACAGGGCAGCTTCTGAGAGCACCGGTCTGTTGGTATGGCTGTTGTGGATCTGTGAGTAGATGGAGGACATGTTTCTGCAGACACTTGAATGGTATTAACATTAAGGAAAAAAAGCAATGGTTTCTCGTCCTCAGAGGGGATGGCCTTAGCTGCAGGGTCAGAAGAAAAGAGGAAATCGCCGAGGTTCTAGAGGGATGCTCTCCTCTTGGAGAAGGAGCTTCATGGGGTGCCATGGGAGGCGGACAGCCTAGCACGTTCCAGAAAGTTCATCTTGGTAGATAGACGTCATGAAGCTAAAAAGAGAAACTAAGTAATGTTGGGTTTCTGTCTTGCTTTGTTGACTGTATAATACAAGCTAGGCAAAAAGTGGAACAGAAAATTGCAAATGAGTCAGTAAGTTGAAGAGAGATGTTACCTAAGGAAGGCTTGGAGGGTTTTTTTTTGGTCACTTCTGTTTGTCCTAGATAGCACAGGGGAATGGATGGGAACCACTGCAGAGGGGGCGTGTCAAGAGGTGCCTCAGTCTTTGCCCAGAGCAGCGCTTGTTCAGTTTATGCTGAGGCCTGGCAGAATATGGTCTCCTGAACTTTTCTTTTTCCACCTTGAAAAATTATTGATCACCTCTTCCCCTAAAGGGTGTAGAGGTTCTCATTCTGCACAGCAACAAATGAGGTATTTGAAAGACATAAAAAGTTCTTAAGACTCTTTTTGGTTGCTTGATTAGTTTGTTTTTTGTTAGGATTTGCAGCTGTAGATGAGGTTGAACAAAAAATGGAGATTGCAGTATTGTGCATGAGGTGAGACGTCTGCCACATGGGCATGTGTTAAGAAAGTGTCTAGGAGCAGTGGGCAGATGGATAGGCTGGTCATGAGAGCTCGGGTGTTGATCTGGATCTGATATTTCTTTGTAGCCACATAAAATGTGGCTTCCTTTGACTACCAAATCACCTGAAAACCTTTTAAGAGAAACCATGCCGTGCAGAGCCCATTGCATCCTGGCGAAGCCTTGGGCTTCTGGTGTCTGACTTGGGGTGAGCCTTGCTAATTGTGTGGGGATGGGTGGATGGCTGAGCAGTCAGAGCTCTTCCGGATCTGCTCTGAGGCATATGAGGCGTCAGGCAAATGCTTCATGTGTGGTACACTCTTGTCAGATTTATGTCACCTGTACCCCTGATCTGTGGCGGGTGTACTGAGTATTTGGTGTCCACCAAACACCAAATTTGTTCCCTGGTGAGCAGGTCATCTCTTGCATTAGCGCATAGGACTGCTGCAGCATGTGTTCTGCTATACCAGCTGCTGTTTGGAAAGCCATGCTGCCAGCCCAAGAGGGATGCTCAGTTCAGAATGCTAACCAACCTGGACAGGTGAGAAGGGACTCGTCCAGCCAAAACTTTCCTTCAGCCATCAGTGTACAGTTGTGGGAAGCTGTGTTGCTTTCCTCTCCAGGTAAAAGGTTGCTGTCTGTCTGGTGTTTTTGTACAGTAAGTAGCACAGAGAATGATGAATAGGGCTGTGTTTGGCATGCAAGTTAAAGGCTGTCGTTCATATCTTCATGTGTGATGGATATCAGCCAGTTAAACTTTGGCTGAAAGATGGCAACGCCAAAGCACGGTCATGTCACATGCTGCCGTTCTCGGAGAACTTTGCCACCCACCCAGGGAGTAGTGTCTTATAAATCTACTGACTTTCCTGGTAAGTTTGCCTTCTTAGCTAATGCAAGTGGGACCAATTAAGATGCTCTAAAGCTATTTTGGAGTTGATACTCATTTCTGGGAGAGCGTCAGTAACCCAGGAAGAAGTAAACTCTCTATCCGCTTAATAGTCATCTTGTGCAGCGGTTAGCTTGTTTACTCTTAAACATTTTTCTTTAAGAGAGTCCCTTTTTAAAATGTAACTGTTTTCTGCCTTTCAACATTAAGTGTTCTTCAGTGTGATGCAAACATATGTGATGTATTAACTGTTACACAGTGGGTAGTCATCTGTTTAATTTAACATGTGTGTTATTCATGGCCTTTTGGGGAATGTTCACAAGTAGCTGGTGTCCAGGGCTTTTTATTTGTTGTTGTCTTGGGAATTTGTGGTAATGGCAGCTCCAACTGTGTAGAGAGATGGTTTGGTTGTGGAATACCAGTAAGCCCTTGCTTGTAGTCCTGAATCAGTCTGAAATTTGTTGAGTTTGTTTCCAGTCTGCGTGGAAAGGACAAATAGCATTATGTGTAGTGGAAAGTTTGAGTTATAGTAAACTTTGCAAAAACATTGTGTGTTTTGGCTTTGTGCTGGCCCCAGGATTTCAAAGCAGGACGTGGCTTGGGAGCTTGTGGCAGAGCACAAAGGCAGGGTGGGCACGAGTCTCCAGCACTGGTTAAGGAATGTGGCCAGGGGTCAGTGTTAGATGAGCTGACCAGCTGTAGATGGAATTAAATTGCATTTGAAAGGCAGAGCTGAGCTGGACAGGAAAATCGCTATACCTGCCCCTTTTAAATTCAGTGTTGATCTGAAAAATATGGGTCCTGATACGGTGGGATTAAGCTTGTGCTCATAGGCATGTACGAGGAGGGGAAAATTTGTAGGTAAATTTCTTGTGGATCTTCCTGACAATACGGGAAATGGTGTTAGGAAAAAACATATCTTTCAATTATTTTCCAAGTGGAGATCAGCATTTATTTGCTCTCCTTGCTGGAAGGAAAGGAATCTCCTCACAGGGATAGAGACAAGTAAGTTGATAAATGTAGGAGGGAAGTAGACCATCTCAAATATTTATTTAGACTACTGAAGGTTTATTAAGGCACTGTGTTGAACCCTTAAGAAGTGTGTCTTTCCTTTAGCACTCATGTTATGGCAGCTGCAAATCCTTCGTATCTAGGTGGTGGCCGTGGACATGCAGAAGGAAAGACTAGGGGAGAGTGAAGGTGGAGTTGCTGAATGAAGCTGAAGACAGCTCTTGCTTGTACGTTCTCCGGCAAAGGATTGGCTTTGCTTTTAATTCTTCTTTTTGTGGGAAAGGCATAGGGAAGTTGCAGTTCAGTCATTATTAAAGTGATTAATTGTTGTAAATACAAGGAGGATTCCTGGTTTCTTGTTTTTTTCTTTTCTTTTCTTTTTGTTTTGTTTGTTTTTTCCTTTACTCCCTTAGCTTAGTATCGCTACTAAATATATCAGAATCACTTCTGGTCTGGTCGGTGGTGCTGTACAGATGACTTCCTGTGTAAGCTGTGGTTACTCCTTGCCACTGCCCCACTGCAGCGATGGTGCTTCCTGCCCCTGCCCTGTAGCACCTCTCGTTTCTGTGGAAGCTTAAGCATCTTTGAAACCTCAGGTAGGAGTAAGAGTTGGCCAAAGGGCTCAAAACTTATTTGGGTGTTGACTTGTGAGATTGCTGTTCATCTGATGAAGAGCAAGAGGCTCTACAAGCAGGGGAAGCTGAGGAACTGCGGGATTTTGCCTTGTTTTTGAGACCTGCTCCGGGCAGAGGGACTACTGTCAGCAGGGGCAGCCTCTGGAGGTGGCTCTGTTCCTAGCTTATATTATTGCGTAACACCAGTTGCTGTGGCTGTAAGATACCTGTATATCGATGTCCACAGGGCAGCTTCTGCACCTTGTTGTGCTTTACCTTAGGACTGTGAAGAAATGTCCAAGAAAATTGGCTTTGTTGGAGTTGTAATTTGGCTTTGTAATCAGAATCTTAAAAACAAACAAAAAAACCCAACAAACAAACCACACCATAATAATAATAATAAAAAATAGGTTAGTTGCACTAAAATTTTCTTGAAAGACAAAGCATACGCAGGATACGATGCGTGATTTGCTGTGGCTGGTGACTCTGCCTTCTCAGGATCATGGAACAATCTGTTTCCCACAGAGACTCTCATAATTAGCACTTGTGCTGCGTTGAGCTGAGCTGCTGTAGTTGTTACAAGCATGCTTTGTACTCTGTGCTTGCCTTTCTGCTGGAGAGCACGCTGATGCAGAAGGGAAAGATGCTTTTCTTGCCTCTCTGTTATAATTTCTCCTCTTAAATTACCATCGGTAAGCATATGGCAACTTAAGCAGGCTGCCACGGAGTAAATTGGTACGGATTTACTGTGCTGGCTTTTCTGATAATTGTGCCTGTACATGTTCTATCCGTAGAAAGTGTGAAGTAGCTTATATCTGTTTTCATTGACAGTTAATTACTGCTTAGGTGGAATGGGTAGAGCGTAGACACAGATGCTTACAACAGAGTAGCTGATGCTGTAATTCGTAACGCTATGTGCGCCATGGCACCTTGCCTGTGCACCCAGTAATCCTAACGGCCCGAATAACTCAGTCTTGAAGCTGGCTGTGAGATGGGAGGTGGGTGATGTAGTGTATGAGAAAGGTCGTAATGTTGTGTTAACGCAGGAGGCTGCTTCTGTTGGAAACCAAATGAAAGGTGGCCTTTCTAGTGATTCCAGTTTCAAAGCTTTGGGATTTTTTTTCTTAAAAGATTGGGGGTACTGGGTAGACCGGTGATTTGCATCTAGAGTTTGTAACACCACCCTGGTAGTTCCCCAATGGTTATTTAGCGATAGGCCATGCCACGTCTCCTGTGTGTGCCTGTGATATTGTTTGTGCTGTTTTCCAATGAATCAGACTGGAAAAGCTGAAAAGTAACTTAGCTGTGCCACAAAACGTTCCGCCATATGTATTCCCCTCATGGAGTTCAGCTGAAGTGATGGTGGTGCAGCACCTTCTGTTTGCCAGGGCTGAACAGGACAAGCGCTTTAGCTGCAGAAAGCTCCAGTGCATCCTGGTCTGAAAAACCTTTCTGACTTAATGCAGCATCTCCATGATAGGCACAGGGTCAAACTGTAGCAATCTTCAGCCTTTATGTATTCCGGCAGTAAGGGTTTAATTGAATTTGATTGTCTTGTGTTACTGTGATTATGCTCTCCACTGCATAAATCCCGTTCTCCTGAGCTGCCACTTCTACAGAGAGTACGAAGCACGTTTAGAGAGATACAGCGAGCGAATATGGACATGCAAAAGCACAGGAAGCAGCCAGCTGACGCACAAGGAGGCTTGGGAGGAGGAGCAGGAAGTTGCTGAGCTGTAAGTACCGGTGAAGAGATCGATGTGGGTCTATCGTTAGACATTGGGGCAGAAGAGTGGGCTTGGGAATTATATGTGACTGAGGTGAGGTAAGGAGCTTTTTACTGGTTGTAAGAAGATGTGGGGATTCTGGAGTCGAAAGCAAATTAAGCCCAAATTTGATGCCATCACTAATGCAGTTGAGTAATGTACTTATTTAGTGCTCTATCTTGGTATTACTTGAACCAAAATATTCCAGCATATGGTACTTGGCATATTTTAAAGCCACTTGAGTAATGGGAATGTTTCAGAGGGGGGGGAGAATAAATCTTGAAGGAGCTAAAGTAAGAATACAGTAAAAAGAGGCTATTGAAGTGTTTTGGGTCTACCAGGTCCACAACTGTAATTATTTTTTCCGGATCTGCATTGGAATCAGTTGTTGTACTAAATAAAATTATTTTGGAGTGAGATCTCAGGGATCT
>NW_009649189.1:1520098-1553585 GCF_000708025.1 Charadrius vociferus | reverse complement strand
CAGACCAGCAGTGTTCCTCCATGTCCTGACCTCCCCCTCTAGCATGCAGCCCGGGCCCTGATTCCTTGGGTGAGATCCAGCTTGGCCCTTGCCGTAGAAGTGAATTTTCTGTAAAGGTGCAAGTCCTTGGCTCAACCAACATCTATAATTTACTTTGTGATTACCGAATTGTAGGAATTATGCCAAACAAGTGGCATGTTTCTGTGTTCTGTGAACTGATGCCTTGGACTCCTGTGATTTTTTTTTTCTTTTTTTTTTTTTTTCTGGATTTAAACTGGGGAGAATGTCAGCAGTACTACCTCAGAGGTGAAATTTTCTCCTGCTTCTCTTTCATGAAGAATCCACATTTCTGATTAATTGGCAAAAGAATTAATAACCTTAGCCTAAGGAGAAATACCCCATCATTTGAGGTTAATCACATCCTTAAAGGCAACAAATAAGAAAACTATTCGCTGATAGTCCTGCTTTCTATGAGGGTTGAAGTGTTGCTGCCTTCACTCATTCCTCCCTAGTGTTCTTGTTTGAGAGGAGGCTGCAGAGCCAGCTCCATAAACTTAAGAATCCTGAGTCAAAAACCACTGGTCTAGTGCCACTTACTTTTGGTTAACAATGTTGGATTGGTTGGCCGCTTCTGAAAACATTAAGTGTAAATGAAATAGAAGATTTCTCAGTAACAAATTTAGCTATAGTCTTTCTAAATGTGGGGAAAAAAAGACTCTGTGAAATGAGATTTTGGTCTTGTTTCTTTGAAACAGGATTAAAAGCTTCCCAGGCAGTTTGCTGGCTGCTTTAATACCTGACACTAGTCTGAATTTAAAAAGTTCATTTAGGCAGTTTGCTAAATGGATAAATTTATTCATGGCAGATGTAGAGCAGCAAATATAGCTGAGGATAGTGAGCAATGGATTCTCAAGTCTGGGAAGCTAGAAGGGTTTTGGAAAAATGGAGTATTTTGTTTCTCCTTACAGTAACTTGAAATGGACTTTACTTTTTAGCCAGGAAGCTTTATGCAATATATTTCTTAGTACTCCTATCAGCTAACTGACCTGATCTTTTAGAAAGGAAATCAGTCAAGTAAATTTGTAACAGTCCTTTCTCTTCTTTGGATGACAAAGTTTAAAGATCATGACATGGTGAAACAGACAAAATATTTTTCTCTGGAAAGACAATTTGATTGTGTAAGCCTGCCTCTATCTTTATTGTGTTAGCAGTCTGTTTGGGAAGAAGGAAATGTTCATCAGCATCGTGTAATTGTTGGGAACAAAAATTTTAAAGTAACCAGGCCCAGAATAATGATATGGTCTTGGTGTGTATATGACATCTAATAGAGAGGCAATAATAACCAGCAAGAAAGGGTTCACCATCAGTGCTGCTCTTCCAGAATGCTTCATGGTGTTCCTTTTGGGAAGGACAAGTACAATTTGTATTGTCATGCCAATTAACGCTCTGGGGTGGTGCTGGGAAGAGGGCAGGAAAAAGCCCTTGGATGTTTGCATGCTAATGTGGCATCTGCCTTAAACATCGTCCTGGCTGTTCATGTTCCTGGAATTGTGAAATGGGAAGCTACTTTGCATTTTGGCTTTTATTCCCTGAATAATGAAAACTTCTTATGTGCTTGCTCAGCTTGAAGGAGGAGTTCCCCATCTGGTATGAGAAACTGGTACTGGAAATAGTCCACCACAACACTGTATCTTTGGAAAAGTTGGTGGATGCAGCTTGGCTGGAGATTATGACCAAATTTGCAGTGGGAGAAGAGTGTGATTTTGAGGTGAGGTTCTGTTTTCCATTTTAACCCATGCTTTTGCACAGAGCTAATTTTGGATATCTAAAGGCAAGAGATGGGAAGAATATGTTAGCCACTTACATTATCAGAAAGATGGTGAGAATTTCTTTTCTACAGAATCCCAGTGACAGCAGCTGCTTTTGAATGCAAAACGGTTCCATAAGCGTGTGGATGACCCATACTGATGGCAAGAGCAAAATGACTCATCTGTATGTGTGCGTGGGGAAATAGATATATTTGTTATACTGCTTAAAAATGCAGTGGTCTGTGTATATATTTAAATATACATAAACCCACACATTTTAATTAAAACCAGTTAATAATTATCATGTGCCGTAATCTTTTTACCTAACACATTCTCAGAAGGAGTAGTAGTCTTAAATTAATGTCTCCTGAAGTCAACTGCTCACACATCTCTAACGATGCTCTAATAATTAGAAAATTCCCTCCAAAACTGGGAATGATGGGGAAAACTCCAACTTGTTAAAAATAAGGTTCTAAAACGTTCTCTGTTTTGTAATGTGTTTAGGACATATTCTTTTAACTGGGGCTGCTGAGAGCATGCTTGCACCTTGCATGCACGCTCTTTCCTTAGGCTGAGAAAGCAGCATTGTTAAACACTGGAAAAACTTGTGGGTTGGCAGTTCTCTCTTTCTTAGCAATTTGTACAGAACTTCCAGGTAGGAGTAGTAGAAAGAAATCCTGTAATTTTTTCATGGGAGGGATTATGAGCTTCTCTCAAGGAAGATGTCAATTAAGTGTTTTGCCAAATTAGGGTTTGTAGGTCGTCTTAGCTGATTTTTTTCCTTCCTCATAGTGTTAAAGCTCACTAGTTCACCTGTCTTCCTCAGCTTCGGTTTCATCAATGTTTCCGTGCAGGTTGGTAAGCAGAAAATGTTGCCTGTGAAAGTTGTGAAAATACACCCCCTGGAGAAAGTTGATGAAGAGGCCTCAGAAAAGAAATCTGATGGAGCCTGCGATTCCCCATCCAGTGACAAGGAGAACTCCAGCCAGGCAGCCCAGGACAACCAGAAGGAAGCTATCCTGAAGGAGGATGACAACAGGAGGGAAAGTATGAGTAAGTAGTAAGACAGCATGCCAGTAGGTAACACCTGGAAGTGTGTATTTGAATTTTTGTATGTGTTTGGTGGCATCGGTGCTGTTGGCTTTCAACTGTTCTTGCCTGGTTTAAAGCAGAAAATGTGCTGTCGTTGTAAGGTGTAGTACCAAAAGCTATGCATAAAATGTATAAGCTTCGAAAGTATAACAAGTGTATTTTTTTTAAAAAAAAGTGTGAGGGGCGGACGGACAGCAAAGGTTAATGCATAAAGTTCTGCTCTGATGTTCATCCTCAGAACAAACGTCTCTAGTTCTAAAGCCTGTTGTTCTGCAGTCAGAGACAAGCTCTAATTCCCTTTCATGTCCCCAGCTGACATAAAAAATAAGAGGGTGGTTTTGTTTATTTTGGTTTATCACCTTTCCAGTTTTCAAATGCTGAGACAAAATTCCTGCAGAAAAATGCATATTAATTTTTTTCTAAGGGTTCAAAATAAAACATGCTTTGAAACGTTGTTCCCCTCTTTCATATCTGTTCCTCTGTGCTGCAGAACTAAACAATGCATGTCCAAGGTTTTTCTTGACTCTCAGGAGATATTGTTTTTAAAGGGGAGAAGGGAGGGGGCGTTAGTTTAATGTCCTGTGGAACTTCTTAAAGATGGAATGATAAGATTCTTTAAAAGACATTTCAAAAAGTATTTTAAACAAAAAAAAAACACAACAAAACAAAACCAACCACACAGCATTGCTTTAATCTGACTAGCTTAATTTTAAAGGCACATAAATGCAATAAACTGTTTGCATTTGTAAATAGCCCCTCCAGCATCTGGGGAAGGTGCGTATAGCTTCCTCTAATATGGAGAAGAGGAAACTCCGAAAACAGCCCAGCAAGCTAGTAGCAACGTCAGGAGTGGAAAACAAGTTCTACCAAGCTCTAGTCCTGAGCTTAATAATTGCCAGCTGTTTCTGATTGGTACTGGAAAAAGTTATGAACTGTTTCAATTTCATTACAGTGCTGTGTATAACCAGGAAAGAAAATAAAAAGTGTTGCAGAAATGATCTGGCCTTACATCAGAAATGATCTGATCCATTGAAACAGTAGTAGTGCTTGGAGGGGGGCTAGTGCATGTGCTTTTGGGCGGTAGTTCTCTTGAACTAACTCATAAAAGGCATGGGAAGTACCTTTTAATTTTAAAATGCTCATTGACCAAATCTACAGCAGGTTTTTTGGGCTTGGGTGTTTACTGAAGTCTACCATAATGTGTTGGTCATTGGTGTGCAGCATCCTAGCCAGCTGTGTTCAGCTGTGCTCTTACTGGCACTGTCCATATAGCGCTCTGTGGTTGGAGGAATATTGCAGTAATGGGAATTCCTGCACCTCTTCCAGTCTCTGACTTAGCTGATGATCTGGCCCGTGTTTAGTCACCTCTATAAACCGGGACTGTGCTACCCTTTCTGTAAAAGAGGTACCTTGGCATTTTCAAATCAAAGATGGCAGCAGAGTTATAATGCAATCAGTAAAAGCAGTAAGTGCTCATTCTTTTAACTTGTACATCCTTGTACATACTCTTTTATTAAAAGGATATTTTATTACTAATGCGTTTATATTCTGGGTTGTAATAGAACATAGGTTCATAGTAAGGTGTGTGTACGTAGGTAGATATGGTGCTTAGTGACATGGTTTAGAGGTGGTTTAGTCAGGGCAGGTTGATGGTTGGACTTGATGATCTCCAAGGTCCCTTCCAACCTTAGTGATTCTATGATTCTAAACTCATACCTACATCTATATTCTGGAGTTTGTTAAAATAACTGCAGAACACTTACTGCATTTATACAGCATACTACAGAAGTAGTGAAGACTTGCTTTCATTTAGTGGCTTCAGACCCTGGACTGCACCTGTGGGAGGCTGTTTGCAGTATCTGGAGGTGCCTAGCCACACTTAATTTGGCTTTTTCTTTCTCATAACTTGTGTACTTGACCACTGGAAACACGGTTTGAGGTCACTACGCAAGAGTGAGCATTTAGAAGCAGTAACAGGCTCTGCATAACAGTGGGTGATGTCAGAGCTGTATCTTTCTCCACACACACGAGGGGGCAGAGTTGACCTTAGCATTTTTACTGATACTTATGTCAAACTTGGTGATTTTGTTGGAGGGGAAAAAGGGGCAGAGAAAGAGAGCTTCAGTCTCTAGTTAGGAGTCTACTGTGCTTCAGAAGCTAAAAATAAGGCTTTATTACCAGCTTTATTGCATCGTATGTGAAGCCTGAAGTGGCTTGTATTTTTAGTTGCTTAGGGAGTGAACTCTGGAAAATCTGCAGAAGTGAGAGGAAAGGCTAGTTTTCCCTGAAAATGGATGGTGAACTACTGAAGGCAGGTTCTGCAGCTTGAGCTGTACTTGGAACTAGCACTGCTTTGGAAAATCCAATGTAAGTGGTGAATAGGAGGAGACAACAGCCTATGGATGCTTTATGAGGTTCCAGTAATGTAGTGAATGTAAGTTTTATTACAGTTCAATGCAGCAGCAAATGAAGTATGCTTTTTGTAAAATAACTTTAGGAAGGAATGTATAGTGATTTCTTCTTCCCCACCCCCAAGCATCCAGGTGCTGTTTGATGGAATTCAGTGTAGTCATCCCTATTTCTAGAATGTCGAAAGTAAATCACAAAAGGAGAGGTCGCTCACAGGCCTGCTGTAGAGGCAGAAGTGTAACAGAGTACTTCAAAGTCAGAGCCAGGACTAAGCAATGCATATTTTTTAAATGTAAAATTGCTATGCATGGTACAGGCATCCAGCAAAGATAATGTTCAGCCACTTAAAAGATATTGAGGCAGGTCTCTGAAAGCAGAGCTTTACAGAGCTTGGAACGTCTTGTATGCGACTGCCATTGTGCTGTTGAGCAGAAAAACATAATTCAGTATTTGTGAGCGCTAATGTGGGAAGTAGCTGCATGTTTGTGTATACGGTGCAGTGAGCCCATAGCATCTGTGATCTGTTCCCTAACCAAGGTGACTGATTTTTGGAACGTAGGGACAGGCAGAACTTGTTTTTATACCATGTAAGCTATAATGCTGCTGAAGCTTAAATGCTATAGGGCTTACAATGTGGCAATGAGATAGATAGATACATATATATAGATATATATTTAAAAGTCTGACTAGGTCTAGTATCTACTTGTATTCTGTGTATACTTAGTAGATAATTATTCTCATCTATCATGTTTGCTTTACTGTTTTCTTTGAGTCATAGCTACAAACATAAAAACATTTGGGGATCACTTTCTTCAGTAAGCTCGAGTTTTGTCTTAAATCATTAACATTTACAACCTGAATATAGAAATAATAAATTCAACACCAGCTGGCAAGAAGATGTGATGCCTTTGGGCTATTTCAGTTGCATCTCTCTTGAGAATAAAAAGACTGGTTGTATAAGTATGCTTAAAATCTCCCCCTAAACTAGCCTGTACACATAGGGCTCATAACTGTAAAATGCTTAAAGGTCACCTGAGGTAAATGATTTTAAAAGTTACTTTAATTTAGAGTCATTAACTTCTGCAGTAGAATTTTTTCAAACAGGGCATGGCAGAGACAGCTAGGGTTCTTGGCAGGAGCTCCCTAAGCGGGTTACTGGTTAGGTTATGAAACCTGTCTCCCCTTCGTGAATTTTACAGATATTCTGTCCCTTTGCATAGGTAGTTGCAGCTTACTGTCTGTAGGGAGGTGGGTTTAAATACTGTAAGTGGTCCTTGATACTCCCTAAACCTAGGTGTTGCCTCGTACTTCAGAGCTGTTTAGGGACTCCATTCCCAGCCAGCATCTTCAGGATATTTCTAAAACCCGATTTGGGATTTTTTTTTCCTGATGTTCCAGTTTAACCAAGCATTTTGTAGAGGGTGGGAGCCCAGTCCAGCGATTGTCTGGATTCTTTAAACTTTTTTTTTTTTTTGACTCTAATACTAAGATGCTTAATGTCTTACCTTGCTTTATCAGACGATCGGGCACGTAGGTCTCCTCGGAAGCTTCCCACTTCTTTGAAGAAGGAAGAAAGGAAGTGGGTTCCACCTAAATTCCTGCCACACAAATATGATGTCAAGCTGAAAAATGAAGATAAGGTGAGTTGTCTGCTTAAATCCTTTCTGTTATAACATGAATATGCAAGTTCAATTAAATAATCACTATAGGTGTGTCTGTACAGCACGATGTAGTACTTTCTGCCGGCATAGTGGTATTGGAAGCAGGATGGTCGTAGTTGTCTGTGAGGCTGACTAGCCTGGCTGTTTCTGTATATAATTGGGTTTTGTGCATGGGGACACCTGACAATTCCCTGGGACTACACACTGAGTCACAGTGCTACAGTAGCTTTAGAGTGGTAGCTGTTAACTGGCTAATCTCTGGTCAGGCAGTTAATGAAACTTGGTCAGAGGTAAACTAGTGAAATCAGGAGTGGCAGTTGCTGCTCTTGTTCTAACTGAGCTTCTCTGAGAGTCGTAGGTAGCTGTGCTTCGGGAAGCTCTGTGTAGCCGCAGCACTGCTGTGTGCTTTTTGTCATCTGTTTGCTAATTTGACAAGAGAGGAAGGACTGACCTCAATGTAATGAGTACCACCTGCAGAGTTACTTCTCTGGTCTCAGGAAGAAAATCAAAACAAAATAAACATTAATATGTAAAAGCTTTTAAGTTAGTAGCAAGCACAAGCTCGAGGAAAGTCAGAGATAAAGCAAGAGGCTTTGGCAAGAAATCTGCAACATGAACTAATGTTTTTTACTTTTTGGGTAACTGAATCTCCTACCAGTCTCTATTGTGCATCTCAAGTTCTGTTTGGTTTGTTTTGAGACTTCACAAGAGCGCTTTGAAACAACAAAGAGTTTGTGGACATGAAGCAGGACAGTGATCCTTGCTCCTTTTAGCTATATGATATGTATTTATGATGTGGTTAGAAGTTAAATGTTGATAGGCTGTCTGTTTTTTATCTCCAAGATCATCAGCAACGTACCAGCAGATAGCTTAGTCCGTACAGAGCGTCCTCCCAACAAGGAGATCCTGAGGTACTTCATCCGTCATAACGCCCTACGGGCCGGCACGTGTGAGAACGCCCCGTGGGTAGTGGAGGATGAGTTAGTGAAGAAATACTCTCTCCCTAGTAAATTTAGTGACTTCTTGCTTGATCCACATAAGGTAAGAATTCCTAAAAGTGCCTCCTTTGCTTTCCTAGCCATTCCTGACCCTTAAACGGTCTTGCAGAGACTTCAGTGTGCTAGTTAGGTTTTGGTGCTCCCAAGCTTACATCAGTTTAGAGAGATGCAGAGCAGGAAGGCCCGCTCTTTTGAAGACTGGTCCTTTGTGAGATGCCACAGCTCGAATGCCTGAAACAGTGGTCTGCTTTGAAAATTTGAGGTGTAACTGCCTTTTCTTGATTTATTTTTTTTTTTTCCAATAGTTTGCATTACATGTCTACAAGTAAAGACATGATTTCCTGGTGTAAGACAAATGGAAGAGTGATAGTCCTTATCTGGTAATGTCAGTTATTGGGCCCTTTTCATGGTTACAGTGCAAGAGCTGGATGGTTTGACTTCAGGATGCTTGGTTCTTGTATGGTGCTGAGTTGAGTGATGGCAGACACCACACGTTTTGTACTGAATACCCTAAGTAGCATGGATGGGTTTTTTCCCAGCCCTTTGTAATGACCAGCCAAATATACTGTTAACTGAGTAAATGCCATGTAATGAAATCAGCTGTTTTAAAATCCATCTTTGGCTGTAGAATGCACTGTTTTGTTCATTGAGTAAACTCACTTTTTCATGGACTCGGTCTTTGTCAAGTGTTGTTCTGAAACTAGAAGGGAAATATTTGCTATATCCCTTTTTCCTCATCAGGAGGAGAACACCCTTTTCTAGCAAGCTTCTATGGACTTCTGGATGCTTGTAAATTTGCTTAAAGGGAAAAATAAATTCTGCATATTTGAGCTGTGTTTACCCTTGCTGTAGTAATTGGGGTCACTGCCATAACAGAAGTAAAAGTATTTGCTGGTGATGTACAGATTCTTTTCTTCAGTGCACTGATGGGCAGCATAAAAAAAAATATGCAACTGTAACATCTTTGGTTTGACTTGCAGAAGTCTTTAGTTTTATGTTTAGGGGTGGCACTTTCCATAGCGTGTTGCCAACTTAGCATAGAGATTGAATTTATGTTGAGTTTTTAAATTCTTAGAAGTGGCTGGAGAAATTATTAATCCAGAATTAATGTTCTGTCAAAATAACTTTGTATAAGTGACAGTTGGATATAAACTGTAAGTTGTAGATCTAGTATTTGTGAATTTGTAGTTAATCATGATTCATATCAATGCTGGATGCTTTTGGCTTAGGTAATCCTCTTCAGCAAAGATTTCAACACAGAATTTTTGTAGAATGAAGTTACGCAGACACTGGATTTGGTGATTGTGCAATCTTCAGTAAAAAAATCTCTAGTGGGTTAATGAGGGCTCGTAAACTAAAGCCTTCAAGAATCCACAAGCCAGAAAATCTGAATATTCTGGTGGCAGCCTTAACTTGATCACATTTATGTATGTCTGTTCTTAATAAATGCTTCTTAGATGCTTGCACCTGTGCTTACCACTGTGGAATTTTTTATTGCCAAGGAATCTCAAATTTTCAGCCCCTGTTTTCTGGTAATTTTAGCCATAACCTAAAGGTTAGATTCTTGTATTTCATTTTTCACTACTTGAAATATATTAGTATTCTGGGTGCATCCTGAAACTGAATTTGAGATGCTTACATAGTCCTGAAATCTGTATCTTTTGGGCTCTGGGTTAAACTGTTCTGTGCTACAAGTATGCTGTCAGGTAGGCTATTTCAGCGGCTTAAAAACAGTCAGCTATTCAATCACATTACTTCAGAATTCAGTCCTGTCTCACCTTCATTCCAGATGTCTTCAGGCAGTTCAGAAAGCAGTGTCTGAACTCCTGTCACCCATCACGTCTGTGCTCCTCCAGTTTTCTGCTGGGTGGGGTGCAGGACTGAACCCTACATGACTCACTAAGAAATCTCTGAGCGGAGGAATAATTTTTGAAATTAATGTCAGCATTTTCCAGACAAACCCCGTCCCCACAACCTTTTAAGTGGGTTTATGTAATGTAGCAGGAAACTTTTAAGATTCTTTGTAGTGTTTGATTTTATAAAGTTAAATGTGAACTTTCTGGAATGAGCTAATGACCAATGTAGTGACTACAATGCAGAATGTTGCAGAGTATTGAAAGCTATTGCAGAAGCCTGTTACCCTTAATGTATTGAGTACTTCTTGTTAAATGGAAAAATACATTAAAAATAGGCAAAAATAATTGACAGAGATAACCTTTATTTACCTTTATAATTTCATTCATTCTTTATTTTTAGTATATGACTCTCAACCCCTCAACCAAGAGGAAGAGCTCTCGATCACCTGACAGAAAGCCTTCTAAGAAATCCAAAGCTGATGGATCATCCTTGGGCCATCCACTGAGCCCTACTCTGTGGTGCCATGTGCATTTGGAGAAATCTATTATTGACTCTCCACTGAAGGTGAAAAACTCTAAGAATTCAAAATGTCCTAAAGAGGAGCTGGAAGAAGTGATGAAAATCATGTCACCTGCTAAACTTGGTTCTAACTTTCACATTCCAAAGAGGAGCCAACTGGGGAAGGGTAGCAACAAATCCTTGGACAAGAAGCAAAGAGGTAAAAGGGTCTTGAATGGGCAGAAGTCATCGGGGAAATCAAAGTCTCCTAGGAAAGGCTTGAAGACCCCTAAGATGAAAATGAAACAAATGACACTACTGGACATGGCTAAAGGTACCACTAAGGTGTCCAGGACTCCCAGGAATTCAGGAGGCACCCCTAGGTCTTCCAGCAAACCCCAGAAACATCTGCCTCCTGCAGCACTCCACCTCATTGCCTATTACAAAGAAAACAAAGACCGGGAAGACAAAAAAAGTGCTCTTTCCTGCGTCATCTCCAAAACAGCTAGGTTACTCTCAAATGAGGATCGTGCTCGTCTTCCCGAGGATTTGCGGGGGTTAGTACAGAAACGCTACGAGCTTCTAGAGCACAGGAAGAAATGGGCCACCATGACGGAGGAGCAGCGAAAGGAGTACATGAAGAAGAAAAGGGAGAAGCTGAAAGAGAAACTGAAGGAGAGAGCAAAGGAGCGGAAGGAGAAGGAGATGAAGGAAAAACTGGAAAAACAGAAAAGATATGAGGACCAAGATCTCAAAGGGAAGACCTTGCCTACTTTTAAACTGGTTGATACTCCAGAAGGACTTCCTAATACACTCTTTGGGGACGTCGCCATGGTGGTGGAGTTCCTGAGCTGTTACTCGGGGTTATTGATGCCAGATGGTCAATATCCCATTACGGCAGTTTCTCTGATGGAAGCACTTTGCGCAGAAAAGGGAGGCTTCCTTTATTTGAACCGAGTACTGGTCATTCTCTTGCAGACCCTGCTGCAGGACGAAATTGCTGAAGATTATGCTGAGCTGGGAATGAAACTTTCTGAAATACCACTTACTTTGCATTCTGCTTCTGAGTTGGTTCGCCTATGCCTACGCAAGTCAGATGTGCAAGAGGAAAGTGAGGTCTCGGATAATGTAGACGAAAGCAAGGATTCGGCAGCTTTTGAGGATAATGAAGTACAGGATGAGTTTTTGGAGAAACTGGAGACATCGGAGTTCTTTGAGTTGACTCCTGAAGAGAAATTGCGGATACTTGGAGCGCTGTGCCACCGGATTCTAATGACGTACTCAGTGCAGGATCATGTGGAGGCCAAGCAGCAGACGTCAGCTGAGCTGTGGAAGGAGCGCCTAGCTATCCTGAAGGAAGAAAATGACAAGAAGAGGGCAGAAAAAAAGAAGCGAAAAGAAATGGTGGCCAAGAACAAGGAGAATGGGAAAGATGAGAATATGATGGGAAGAAATGAAAAGAAAAAAAATGAGATGATGAAAATAGAGCACCGGGTAGAAATAGAAGCTGATGATATGATCAGTGCTGTGAAGAGCAGGCGCCTTCTTGCCATCCAAGCCAAAAAAGAGAGGGAACAACAAGAAATACAAATGAGAGGTAAGAAAAATACCAGGAGAGTAGAGCGTTTCTGTGTTGTGGAGTAAAGGGGAATAATTTAATGGCAAGATTGGCAGCCTGTTTTCAAAAGCGTTACCTGGTTTTAGGGGATTTACTCACCGGAGAGGTATAATTCAGCTGCTATGTTTCCTATGGCAGCTCAAAATCTGGAATGTTAAGAAAAAACAAGTTTAATTCATTCTTTTGAACTCCACAAGGAAAACGTAGGTCTCAATAGCAGGTAAGGAAGGATTAAACCTTTCATTAAGGTTTGAATTCATATTGCTTCTTTTCCACGTAACAAACCCCAACATTTCAGGCATCCAGGGTTGCTTCTACCTGTTAAGCAGTTGCTACCAGTCAAAAAGGTACCCTCAAAGTATCAAAGATCTTGGTTAATGTTGATGGTGCAGTAGTTAGGGCTGCAGGGTTAGCAGCTCGGAGCTGATCTGTTCAGGACTTCAGACTTAGGGGCTGGTGTGGTTTCAGCATGTGAAAAATAGTTCTGTATAACCACGAGAACTACACCAGTGTGCTTCTACCATCACGTGGGCTTTCTGTGGGCTTTTTCAGCATACTGGCTTTCACACCACTTCAGTTGCATTTGCTTTTAATAATGTTACTATCTCTAGGGGAAGTAAAAGAGTAGTTGCTCACAAAACACCTATTGTGCAGTGGTTCAGTATTCATATATATGAACCACTGCACCATAGGTGTTTTGTCGGCAAACTACTCTTTTACATGTCTATAGACATCTATCTCACAGTCAGAGGTTTCTTTTTCACCACTCTGGTAACATCTGTAACACTGAGAGCACTAACCTCCTTCAAGTTAAACCTATCAAGATTGTGGCCAGTGCTACCTAACTGGTCTCGGCACAAAAGAGAACCCAGTGTAAGAAAGCATAAATGTTTTTTTTTTCGTTCTTCCTGTTGAGATAACATGATTAATATCTGTATTTTCTTGATAGTAAAAGTCAAGTCACTTCCATTTCCATGTTACTGCAGCACTTAGTAATTGTTCTTGCCTTATCGCTCCATGAAGCAATAGTTCCCATGCAGTCTGTTAGAAGAGAATGAAGAGCTGGAAGCTTATACAGCTAACGAAGCCTGCTAGAGAGGAAAGTACCGAGACTAGCTTGCCATCACAATTCAAAATGAGATGTGGGGAGGAACCCTTTAGTTTGGTGTCTTTTGTTCTCATTTTCTTTGAACAGTTTTGGCATGAGTAAATTTAAGTTTCTGTTCTTTCCTTGTCTCTTCCTTATTCTGGCACTTGATGCTACCTGCTGCAACTGGTCCATACAGTTGGATAGAAAAATACCTGTCTCAGGAGTGCCCACGATATCCCATGTTGTAAGCCTTGAAAAGTTTGCTGGCAGTATGGCTTGTTTTGGTTGGAGTCTTGGCTCTTGAGGGGATGGTACTGAGGAGGACGAGGGAAGTGTGCTCGCACCTTGTGCTAGCATCATAGAATCACAGGTTTAGGTTGAAAGGGACCTTAAAGACCATCTAATTCCACCCTCTTTGCCCAGGACAGGGACACCTCCCACCAGACCAGGTTGCTCCAAGCCCTGCCCAACCTGCCCTTGAACATCTCCAGGGATGGGGCACACACAGCTTCTCTGGGCAACCCGTGCCAGGGGCTCACCACCCTCATAGTGAAAAATTTCTTCCTGATATCTAATCTAAATCTTCCCTCTTCCAGTTTGAAGCCATTACCCCTCATCATCTAATGGTTGGACTTGATGATCTTAAAGGTCACTTCCAACCTCAGCGATTCTATGATTCTGTCCTATCAGTACATGCCCTTGTAAAAAGTCCCTCTCCAGCTTTCTTGTAGGCCCCCTTGTTGTGGCTTGGGGCTCAAACCGGGGCACCCCTTCAGATACTGGAAGAGCCTATAAGGTCTCCCTGGAGCCTTCTCTTGTTCAGGCGGAACAGCCCCAACTCTCTCAGCCTCTCCTCATAGCAGAAGTGCTCCTCTCCTATGAAGAGGAGAGGTGACAGCAGCAAGAGGTGTTCCTCTCCTATAGGAGCAGCAAGTCTTGAGAAGGTGCCAAGGAGAGAAATCCTGGGGGAATCACATCATCTCTGTCTTCTTCTAGTAGAAGATGAGAGCAGTACTTCCTGTAGCATGGGGTCTCCTGATGTGGTTTGTGTGACTCATTTAGGTGACATGAGGCTTTTGGTACTGTGAGAGTGGCTGTTGTGATTTCGGTACTTTGACATAGGGAGACATCATAAGGTTTAGAGAGGAGTTGATATTTACAGACATATGGGTTGTTGGCTGCTTGTGTCTGGCAGGTAGAGATTAACAGGGCAATTTTGCCATGCTGCAATTACTGTAGCTTGGTATATTGTTGGTATATTATTGTAAAAAAGCTGATATATTGAGTTGGTGTTACAAATGCAAGAGTGTGTTTTTCAGCATGTCTCCTCTAATCAGTCAGGATTGATTACATTGGCAGGGCTTCAGAGACTTACCAGGTATTAACTAATCAACTGTTATCAAACCTATCTTGATACAGAAAATGGCTGCAAGAGAAAGAGTAGGTAGTAGCCTTGGGAAAAGTCCTCGCAAGAAGTTAGCTTTCTCCCTGGGACAGCAGCCAGCGTATAACCTCTATGCTCGCTTTTACCTGCCTCACTCCACCTCACCCCTTCCATATGATCTCATTCCATCTGCTTCAAACCCTCCTTTGTGATGCAAAGATAAGTATTCATTTCTTCGTCCTTTTTATTTTTCTTCCTCAAGTTTTCTCAGGACACAGAAAAATGTTGCCCATAGCTTTTTGTGCAGGTTGTTGGAGGGGTAATGTTTTTGTTAGACTGAGATCAGGCTCCAAAGAGCCAGTGGGACTCAATTTGAGGTTTTGTTGCTTTTTGTTCTGGCAGTTCTTGGTGAAAGTACACGTATTCTTCAGAGGTGGGCAAAAGTATAGGGAGACTCTTGAACCATCACGAGAAGCATAAATGTTTTATCTCTTGGCAGAAGCTGCCTTTATTCTTGCTCTTTACCTAGAGATGTGAAGTGACATGTTTTATTCTGTAAGTCTCTCACCGAGGAGCCTGTGATGCCAGGATTTAGGCCACTTCATATTTTTCTTTCACCTCTTTTTTTAACAGTCACAGACCCTGAGAGCTACTGAAATGCCAGTACTTCTGTCATGAGTGGGAAACCTGAGGTTTCTGTTCTAATGCTCTTCCACGTCATAACATATACAGGAAAGTATGAGGTGTTAGGAGATATGAGTTGGTCTCTGTTGTGAGACAGTTGTGCCTGGAAGAGGCCTCTGTTGTGCCAGATCTGTTTTTTGGTAGGTAAGGTCATGGGGAGAGTGTTCACCATAGCTGCAGCTGTGGAAATGCAGGTGTCTGATAGCCACACCAACCTCTGTGGTGTCACAGCTGGACCACTCCCAGCACTTGACCTGGCCAGAGCAGAAGTCCTTGTTGTATATTATGCTGTTGTTAAAGATCTTTGACTCTGTTGTTATATGGGATTGCCCAGCAATGGATGCCACTTTGTTGCTATAGAAAGAGGAATAATAATGAGGACTAATTTCTCCTGATTTTATCCAGACTTTCTTCTTTCCCCAGCCCAGCTTGTCCTTATGCCTTTGCTTCTTAATATTTCTTGAGTTTTTTCTATAATGGTGGGTGGAAATTAAGATGAAGGGTGGATGGCTGTGCTAAAAGAATGTTAATCAAAGTCGCCAATATTATTTTTTTTTGGTTTTTTACCCTCATGGTGTGGTAAAATAAAATACAATATTGATGTCTGGGTACAATAAAAGAAATCTAATACTTCTCTGTGCTAATTCCAACAGTGAGGATGGAGAAAGAAGCGGAGGAAGAAAGAATCCGGAAGCATAAAGCTGCAGCTGAGAAGATTTTCCAGGATGGAATTGCCAAAGCGAAGCTGGTGATGCGCAGGACCCCAGTTGGCACCGATCGTAATCATAACAGGTAGGAAAGGAAGCTCACTTGCCAGCTCTCTCCTCTGAGAGGAGCTTTATCAGATAGCAGCCCCCAAGAAGTGATTGATCAGAGGGTGCTGAGAGGACTCCCTATGTATTGAACTGTGGAGCAGAGTAGAAGTGAGTTGTTTGTGCATGTAGAGTGTAACGGCTGTCTCTGGTTTACATGGCCAGCTTTTTGAGGCCTTCTGTGGAGGTCAGGATCCAGTAGCCAGTGGAGCTTCAAGTGCTTGCATCAGTGCTCAAGAACCTAATTACCACCTTCGTCTTTTTTTCATGTTTGTTGCACAGGAATGCTCTTAGAATGGATTCTTATAAAAGCTTTCCATGTTTCTCAACTGTGCTAATATAAAGATATACATGCATCCAATTTTTATTGAGGCAAGCACACAGATGCTTCTCCACTCTATGCAAATAAAGGCAGATGTGTGTAAACAGCCAGAAGAGGAGATGGGTACCTGTTAACATGTGTTTCCTACAGATACTGGCTGTTTTCTGATGAGGTTCCTGGCTTGTTCATTGAGAAAGGCTGGGTACATGATGGTATAGACTACAGATTCCTCCTTCCCCATCAGAAAAGAGAAGACTTTAAGAAGGACTACAGCCCCGGAGGTATGATCAGCTTGCTTCTCTGTGGGTATTTCCTTTGTTGCTCTCTGACTGTTAGAATGGATTCGTGAATGTGAGAGAGAACTGTCTACTCTGAGTGTTTTCATGGGGATACTCTGATTTAAGCCACCTTTAAACTCTAGAAGCCTGCCCACAGGACAGTCTGCTCGTGATGATCTCCCTCCTGCTGCGGCAGGTCTCAAGACCGCCTGCAATGTACCACATAAAAACCATGGGATACAATCACCTCTCTCTTAAAAGCAGCGAGGTTGATGTCAATTGTGGACTAATCCCTCTGCTTTACTCTGACCCTGCTGAGTTGCAGTGTGCCAGACTTCGTGGACAAGGAGTCAGTTGTGTGCTGCAGAGAGTGAGGGTATCCATGCCAATGTGAACGCTCCACCGGCCGCAAGACTCCCTGATTAACCTGTGAAACAGCAGCAGGACAATCTTCTAGAAACCTATAGCTTTGCTTATTGATGCCATTTTGGCAAACAGTCCCCTTGCACATATCCTCTCAGCTCGCTGTTCACCGTGCACTGAACGTGCAGGTGAGGTGTGACATCTAGCTGAAGTTCTAGTGCTTCTTCTGTAATTTTGCCTGGCTGACTTGGAGCTGGGGTGGTGGAGCCTTGCAGGCAGAACTCGGACATGCACGAAAGTCAACCTGTGGGGAGGGAAACTTAACAATTCCATGTGGAAATAGTTCTTGGTACAGAAGAGCATGCTATAATCTCACTCCAGTTGCAGTTTTAGTCCTGATTGTTTCTTGCTTTTGAAGCATCATAGGCTGACATCAAGCCCATCCACAGCCATACTGCATGTGAGAGGCTATATTGAGTTAAATCAGAGAGCCCTCCCCTGGTGGCACTTTGTCTTAGACAATGGGCAGAGTACACAGCTGTAGAAGAATGAAACAGGGCAAACCTACAGTGAGATACTTCACCCAGCATGTAACTTTCCAGCCACCTGTGTCTTGGTGGCTTGTTGAGCTGGAAGTAGGATCGTTCAGTGGCCCTCGATGGCTGTATTTTCTTATGTGAACTTTTTCAAATACTGACCAGCCGTGTTCCTGTACAGCAGCTTGCTTCCAGCTGTATTAAGGTCCCAACTGCTATCTATGTATTTACCCAGCTAGCGTGCAAGATTTTGGCACGTTCCTTTTGAAACTTAACAAGCAAAGGCTTAAATAACCAAAGGTTTAAATTTATGTCAGACTGTTGTCTAAAATGCTCAGAAATGCAAATACATCCTATTTATAACTCATTCAGTTCTAAAAGTACTTTGTCAGTATATAGCCAAAAAGTAACACTAGTTTTATGTATTTGAAGTAGTAGGAATGCTTTTCTTAATTTAATGTATGTGCTTTATGATGCAGTAATCTTTTAAAAATCTGTTATATTTTTTTGTATTTCTATAAATGCACATACTGTGAGCTTTAGCAAACTAAAGATGGATTAGTTTTCCCTGTCAAATGTATTGCTGGCCTAGATGCTGAATGTGAACACTTAACTGGAGATAAGTTAGTTTTTGCAAAATAAAAATGCTCGCTGGCGAGGAAGATGAATGAGAATACACTTGAGCTTGTGCTTTTCTTTCACAGACAAGCGGAAGAGTGCAGCTGCCGATGGCAAAGTGAGCAAGCTTCCCCGATCCATGCCTACTGCAGACCTTCCTGCAGAGACCACGGTGCCCAAACAGGGACAGAACTTATGGTAACACACGCTTTTATAGCTGCGAAGTACTCAAAGCAGAGAGGTCGAGGAAACTAGATGGATTTCTTTTGATAGACCCTACTATATACCTATTAGTCTTTCAGTGCTTAACAGCTGAATTAGTTTAGCAGTTCTCCATCCCTCTGTTACTGATGTTATTAGTAGTGAATGGCTAACAGGGCAGCCAGTCCAGGAGCCAGTGGAACCATTATAATCAACCTAATCAATCAGACTTAAAGGCAGGATAAATTAAGCTGGTAAAATGCTACTTTGTACTGCTTTTTAAATATTTTATATTCAGAAGAATTGTTAATTTGAAAGAATTGCTGTGTGCTTTTTTCAGTATTGGTACTTTAAAATTAAAAATAAGAGGAGGAGGGGAACAATGACCTAGCTAAGTGTGTCTAGATTTTCTTCCATGGTTCATCTCAGCAGACTTGGAATTGTGGCACATGGGGTCCTTGAGCAAATGAAATTAAAGTCTTCATTGAGATCTTTGGAGACAGGCTTATATCCTGTGCGTTCTTGTACTATGTATGACGTGCAGATCCATCCCCCAGCTCTTTGTCGGTGTCTTCTTCCTAGGCTTCACAGCAGGCTGTGGTGGTGTCCTTTTGTTCTCCTGTAGCACCATATCATGGAATCATTTTTTGTTGCTAGTGATAATTACAGAGTAGCAAAAATATTCTTCCATGTTGATGGCCTGTTATCCCTTCAGTGCTTCCCAGTGCCAAGCAGTAGCCACCAGTGTGTCTTCTAAGTGAATCAAATCTAAATGCTCTACCTTTTGAGCATGTTTGATTGTGGCTTGCTCCAGTAATTTGCCCTACCAATGTCTTTTATCTTTAAAGAAAATCTCCTATGCCTACTGTTACCCTGCGTGGTAGTGAGGGATCGGCAATGTCCCCATGCCAGAAAATACTGGCTTTACCTACTAAACTGCCTGTGAAGGACTCTGCATATTTTTTTAATTTTTTTTTATAGATAACCCTGAGAAGTAACTGTCACAAAGTACTTGCTCCTGCAGCTCTCCTATTAGCAGTGGCTTTTCCCCAGAGTTTTCCACTGCTGACACACAAAATGGGGTTACTCAGTCTTTGATAAATAGCACCAGTTATGAGCTTAGCTCCAAAGCATAGTTCCACTGCTGCAAGTCAAGAACTACTTTTCTAAAGATGTTCCTGTTCCCCCACCAGGAACTCTCAAGAGACTGAAAATAGTTTATGTCTTGGTTCATCTAAACCATGCTGACTCTTTGTATTGCTCTACCCCTTCTCTTTCATTGCTAGCAGGTCACAGGAAATAGCGGAGTTTCCTCTGTCCAGTATTGCTGTGACAGATCTCCACCCTTTTCTCAGTCTTGTCCTTTGCACATCTTGTCACATGGCCAAAATTGAAGCAGTTGGGCTTTCCTGGGTCATGGGTGCTAAACAGGAGCTTGTAGAGGACAGTATGATCCACAGGGAAGTCTTCTCTGCTCTTTCAGACTGCCTCTTCTAATACTCTATCTTCATTTAGCAGAGATGGCAAGATGTGTTCCAGTAGAAGGAAAACAATAGCTTAAATTAATAGTGCATATTGCTACAAACTGAAGACAACATAGAGCCAAATCGGATGAGTTAAGTAACAGAATCTCTGCAACGTGTAATTTCAGGCGGAACTTGAAAAAGCATAGTATTTGATATTAGTCTTGATTTGCTCAATCAGGTTGGCAACTCTCAATGAGGTGCTGAGAGAGATCAGAGTGGTTACAAAGGTAGGAGTCTTTACAGAGTAACTAGTCATACAGCCCAGGAGAATCATAGAATCACAGAATGGTTTAGGTTGGGAGGGGACCTTAAAGATCATCTAGTTCCAACCTTCCTGCTATGGGCAGGGACACCTCCCACTAGCAGCAGCTCTTTGAACCAGGCCCTGTACACTCAGGACTAAATTATGTTCTGTTACTAAGAGCTGTTTTATATGAAGCAACCATAATATATGGTATTCTCCTTTTTTAAAAAAAGAGACCAACAGAAAGAATTACAAAGGTTGTTTAAAAGGGAAAAAAAAGCTTAAAGTGGCATCAAAAAGCCTAAAATGCTTTCAAAGAGATTGTCTTAAAGTTTCCATACTAGATGGTGAAAGCAAGTGCCACCTCTTACCTTTGAAAAAAAGGTTTGAGGAAACTTGGAAACAAAACAACAGCAACAAAGCATTCCCAGTATGGTTCATATCAGGATAAGGAAGCTATTAAAAGAAAGAAGGCCTACTTAAAAACTGGTTGAGTCTAAATGAAGGAAATAATAAAAAGGATGATAAACTGAAGTACAGATTAAGGGCAAAACAATTTTTTTCTTTTTTTTTTTTTCCTTGGGGAACAATCTTGCTTCACGAGATCTGTTGTTAGAGGGCCTGCCTTAGGATAAGAGGGAAGCTCTTCTCATGAGTGAATAATTGGCTAAGAAATATGAAACATATTACAGAAATGCTCTAATTCGCATGTTCAGCATCAGGGAGCTGGAGAGTAATGCTAGAGGAGAAGGGGAAAGTCTCTTAAAGAGGATTTTCTCTTGATTCAGAAAAAAGGGATCAGGAAATTAAACTAGCAAATGGCAGTTTTGAAATAGGAAAGTGCTACTTCAGATCCTATAGCTGACGTATGCAACTCACTGCTATCAGCTGCTGTGGATCTTCAAATTTGTGCCTGCTCAAAGCACTGGTTGGACAAATTGCTGAAAGAGGAGTTCATTGAGGAGTATTTAGCACAAAGATTCTTGTCCTGGCACACAAGGAAGACCTCAAACTAGCAGATGCTAAAACCTGTAAGGGCAGATGGAAGAAATGTCACTGCATGCCTGCTCTGCCCTTTTGCCACACAGAAATAAGATACTGAGCTGGGTGGGGTATTTTTTGGCCTTGGCTCTTACGCCCCAGCGTCTTTGATTTCTGTCCCTTTTGGTACCTGCTAGGAAAGACTGCTGACAATCACAGCACTTGCTGAGTTTTTACTGAATGTATTGTGCCTGTGTGCACAGTTCTGCCAAGCAGGTTGGCAGTGTTGGGATGTCAAGGTAGAGCAATGCAAATGGAAGATCTCAGCCAGATGTAGGCCTTCATGCCCTTGAAGTGAACAGGGCAGCTTTTCAAAGAAAACGTAACCACTTCTAACTTAGCATTCTTCTGTGCTGTCTGCATGACTTTCTTCTAACTGACAGGGCCACCTAAAGCCATTTCTGCAGATATGCAGTAAGCTTCCTCAGCTGAAAGACTTTTCTTTAAAGCTCTAGAACTGCAAAGAGCCTGTTGGCTAAGAACCTGTCTGACAGCTGTCACCATTTACAGGTAAGCTTCCACAAAAAGACAAGTGACAACCTGAGAGCTGTTATTTCAGGGGCTAGCCAGTAACTAGAACTTCCCTCTGAGGAAATACATGTTCCTATTGCTGCATTTTCCTCTGTGGCCATTGCCATTGATCTTGCCAGTCTGAAGGCCTCCCATGAGCATGAATGGTTTTGGAAGCGTCTCGTCCTTGGCTGAGTCTTGCACATTGTCCTTGCACACCCTGAGAAACCCTGAGACCACACTGAAGTCCTTGGATATCTACACCCCCTGTTGTTTGGATACAAGGACTTGTTCAGCTATAACTCATAATGTTAGCATGTGGTGTATAGGAAGTGTCATTTCTTTGTGTTCTGCTTTAACTCCTGCCATCTGTCTCTCTTTACTGGTATTACATCTAACATGGGATTGAGAGTAGCCTTGCAGTGCACATAGAGCATCTTTAGACTTACCCTTTTATACTCTAGAGTGATGAGACTTTGACATGAAAACCAAATTAATTCCTTGAATGGCTGTATTTCGCAGTCCTGCCCCTTTCCTCCTTGAGGATGGGAGCTGCTTGGGCATTGATAAAGGGAGAAATAGATTCCATACTTCTGCCAAGAGCTACGGAAACAGTATCTCATGGAAGTGTTTTCTGCTTTCAGTACTTTGTCCCCAAAATGAAGAGGGCCCAGTGTTCGGTCCTAAAAGTGCAGAGGCTGAGTGGTCATTCTCATTCAGAGTCATAACTGTTTGGCTATACTGTCTTCTCCAGACAGATGGACCAGTCCCATTTCTAACATTGTGTGCCACTTTCACTGATGTTGAAGCTTACTGAAAAATCTCCCCGTTTAAAGCTTCTGGGCCCAATGTCCCTGAAGAAGACTTTTGTCCATACTGTAGTGCTTCATGAGCTGTGTACACGTGGTCTTTCCTGCAAGAACCACAGGTTAATCACAGCCTTTGCGGTGTATTAGCATGCAGGAGACTTCTTGCTCATCCTGGTCAGAAAGCAGTTGAATTTTGGAAACAGTGGCATCTCTGCGGAGTAACTCCCATTGTTCTTCATCTATTAGGAATACACCATGATATGGCGGGTCCCCTCAGCAGACAATTTGAGTTAACCATGAGTGAGTGCTGACAGACTCCATTCTCACGCCTATATTCTACAGATGGAGTTCCCCTGTTTCCACCAACCCTCCAGAGCAGGTACTGATCCTGGGCTCCTCTAGATGTTGTCCTCTTGATTTCTTCATTCCCTAGTCTGCAGTCCAGGTTTTATAGCTTTATCTGTTCCTTGCAGCCTGTAGCCTGAGAACAGGTAGGAATATTCAGCCTGAGTGAATACTGAGAGCTCCTTTTGACTTGATGCTTGTGCCATTTGTTCCTTCTGTTTTGATTGCTGACCGGTCTGCTGGCCTGTGCTGCCAGGAATGTGAGAAGAGAATCTAGGCTGTTATTTAGGGATGTGGGAAGCCCTTTCCCCCTTTCAGATCAGTTTGAAGACCTCCATCTGGTCTTGACTGTCCCATCACTCTGGATCGTGTTATTAAGGTCTGTGTCAGGCCGCATGAAGGGCACCAATTGCCTTCCCCTCCCTCTTATCAAGACCCACCAGCTATTGCCTTCCTCCTTTAAAATGCCAGCTCTGTTTTATCGTATCCGTGCTCCCAGCCTCGTGCTGATGGAGCCCTCATTGGACGTGCAGGTGGTTCCTTCAGGTAGCAGAGAGTGCATGGAGCTACGTTGAGAACCAGGAGCTGTGGCTGCACAGAGCAGCAAGGTGTCACCAATCAAACTAACACAGGTATTTCTTTGAGATGTTAATATTTTGCATATATTATATTTTGAGTTCAAGCTGATGTAGAACAGCTCTCTCTCCCAGAAATCCCAGTTCTTACTCTCAGGGTGAATTGGGAAGACTCAAATACCTGTTGCAGATGTTCTCCCTTCCCTGCCTCATTTCCTTTTCCGCAGGAACAAAGTTGTGCCAGGGCTAAATCCTAACTTTCTTAAAAGGATGATACCTGTTTTCTCACGCTGGCCAGCAGCCTGCGTTGTCTTTCCCCAAACAACATAACACTGGAGAATGCAAGTGCCGTATTCTGTTTCCAGTGCCCTTTCATTTTTACAGTAAAGACAAAACTGTGCAGGGAATTCCCCCCTTAGGTTTGCAGCCGCAAGGTCAAGCTGAGAAAGCTGGGGTATGGCCTTCTCAGATATTTTTTCCAACTGGATCCTGTGGTATATCACCAGCAGTGACTGATGTTTCATCATGACCTAGGTAACCTTCTCAACATGCCTGAGCAATAGTCCTCTGCTGGATATCTGCAGGGCAACTGTTTTGAAACTTGGTTTATGCCATTCCCGTATTGTGACAGATTCTTTGTACTGAAATACAGCTTAGGACCAGTCCTAAGGTTTGGAAGCAGTTTGATACCAAATATTCTACAGAAATTTATCTTTATTTAGCAGAAGTACAGTAGACTTAGAAATGCTAGTCCATGCAGTGGTCTGTCTGTAGACCTTCAGTGACTGTAGGAATGCTAATTAGTCACTGTAAGTGGCATCTGTAAGAAAAAGACACAAGTTATATTGTTACGGGTTTGTGTGAAGGCCTCTTGGATCCCATGACCAGCCCTTAATCGTTACTACTTCTGAAGTGCCTGTGATAGGCTCTAGTGGGCGACAGATGTTTGGAGTTGCTCTGTCCTGTTTCTCGCGGGGAGAGTGTGCAGAGGATAGTGGTGGCCAAACAATTTGATCTCAGTGTGCAAAGTGAGGATGCTCTGCAGGGTCAGAGTACGCTGAAGCAGGTGACTGGCAGGAAACTACTTTTCTTCCATTTTTGAAGTATCAATCCTATGTTTTATTAGAGTAATTAATTTACTAACTGAATGCAAATTGTGAGGCCATTCCCCTAATATGAGCATACTAGACCTCTGAAATATTTTCTTTTCAGATATGATATTTAGTAAGTATTTCTGCCAGAAAATAAGCATTGTGAGTACTCTTATTCCAAGAGGAGCCAGAACAGCATCTTTTCTCTAGTTGTTGCTTGGCTCATCTGAGCTTGTGCCCAAGAAGAAAAATTAGATCTGGAGTCTCCTCTGTGGCTGGTAAGGATCACGTAGTGGTCCTTTGCAGTTGTTTCCTTATAAGGTTGATGTTGCTATTCCTTCACCTCCCTCTTCTTAGGAGCAGTCCTCTTCTAGAAGATAGTCTTATTTTCTGTAAATGAGCTCTGAAGCTCAGATGGAATCCCTGCCCCCATCAGGTGAGGAGCCTCCGTGGCATCCTAGAGTAGAGTTGGAAAGAAGGAAAAGAGCAGAACTTGAGGCTGTCTTAAGCTAGTTTAGATCTACAAGCCAGCATTAAAACTTGATTGTACTCTGGAATGGCAGAGAGAGTGCCTTGTGTAGAGAACTCTGCAAAAGGTTTCCCTTTTTAGATTCAGCTGACTGCTGATTTCCATTGCTGTCATGAAGGACTTTCTGAGCAGAAAGCTTTAAAGCTAACGAGTATCGTTTTCACACACTACATTTGAGCTTTTGAGTTATGCCGAGCTTCTTAGAAAGGAGGACTTCTGCACTTGCAGAGGGCATAGCATTCACAGTCACAGATCTCCATCATCAGCGACTGTGGTATAAGCTAGGATATATCCTTTGTTAATATAGGGACTTCTTGGGTTAATGAAAGAAGTCAAAGGTTCTGCCGAAAGAATGATTAAATTGCTGTGCTACGCAGTGCATAACATGTTAATCTTCTCTAGTGTATCTAAAATGACATTCAGATTACTTAAACTGACTGCAGCTTAGTGATTCTGATCCCTGGGGTAGATGACTAAATTCAAATGCCAATGTTTTAATAAACTTAATGGGGAAAAATCTATAAATCAGTTCTGTGTTTATTTTGTTTTTATTTCTCCTACCGTGGAACTGGCTACATTTGGGGACCTTGAAACAAGGCCAATCTGAGTCAGAATGCTTATGCCAGCATTACTGGAAGTGTTTCACCTTGCTCCACGGGTTTGGGCTATAGGTTACTTGTCATCCCTGCCTACTAACACGTGAGAACTATTTAGAAGAAGGAATTGTCTTGCCACAGAGATATGTTAGCTGATGTTGGTGCGTGTTATATCTTTCAGGTTTCTCTGTGACAATCAGAAGGATTTGGATGAGCTGCTGGGTTGCCTACACCCGCAAGGAGTACGAGAGAGCCAGCTAAAGGAGCGTTTGGAGAAAAAGTGAGCCTGCTGTCTTTTTTTTTTTTTTTTACTTTTTCCCCTCTCTGTACTTTCTCAAAGTCAAAGTGTAGCCTCGTCACAGCAAGCCTTTCCATTCCTGTGGAAGCATTCTGTGCTTTGCTTTGATCTTGCCTGTGCTGAAGAGATATTGAGGAGGAGAAATTGCTGTTTTTCTTGGGCAGTAACTGCAGGTTCTTGACAAGTAATGCTCTAAAATGTGAAGAGGTTCTGTCAGTCTTTAAATTGCTCATTGCCACTGGAAACAAAGGCAGTGCTGTTTCACTTACAGAGCCAGAACTACCATGTGCTTTCAAGCGTATTTTAAAGAACGTTCTGCACTGGTGGAGCATGTAGATCACGATGGATACCATTGTTGCCCTGGTGCCTGCACAGCTCACAGGGCAGTGCCCTGCATGTGTTCAAAGGTTGTTTTTGATTTTTCCAGGTATCAGGACATCACACATTCTATCCATTTGGCTCGGAAACAGAACTTGGGCCTCAAATCCTGTGATGGCAACCAGGAACTGCTGAACTACCTCCGAAGTGATCTTATTGAGGTTGCAACTCGGTTGCAAAAAGGAGGCCTGGGATACGTTGATGTGACACCAGAATATGAAGCAAGAGTGAGTGGACAGGCAAAGTAGTACTGAGCAAGACAAGTGCAAGCTGATACTTTCTGTGGAAGGTCTTGAGTCTTTTGTTCTCATCAGACAAGAGGATCAGGAAAATCAGTCTTCTCATATGTCCTCTCTTTCTAATCTATTATTTCAAGATTACATAGCTGCTGGCTTGAGATCCTTTTGGTGTAGGTGGGTCATAATGTTGGAGCTAAGTGTCCTGCACAGCTGTTAAATTGTCCCGTTTCCTTCATCTGGTGGCGGACTTCTTATGGAGCATTAGCAGAACTTCTTGTAGCTGATTTTTAGCTTCTGCATCAGAGCCAGCCTGTCTTGTTGAGTCAGAAGTTTTACATTTTGGAGGTGGTTTTTTTTTTTGTTTTTTCATAAATTCAGACCGTCTTAGAGTTGGGTAATGATTGTGTCCCAGTTCCAGGACCTAAAGGATGTTCTTCTGTTCGTGGGTATGTCAGCACAAGGAAGTTACTGTGCAGTGAACTAAAGTATGAATTTTTAGTGCTCTGGCTAGTTCAGCCTAACTCACATGAGCATTACTGGTGCACTGAGCGTCTTTAGGAGGGGATAAATCTGCCCGGTGTGGGTAGAGTACACACTCCTGAGACTAGTGTGTGCTCCTCCTACCAAAGGATGACATTGTCTGGCTTATGGTTTATTCTGCATCCTGAATCACAGCAGAGACTTTCCTGTGTAGATGAGACCATAAGTGTTAAGAGGAGGGGAAAAGTGAAGTCACTAAAGGAGTGGAAGAATTGGCTTATTGCTTGCTTGGTCATTGTGGATTTGGGTTTTGAGGGGGTTTTAGTGTTTGGGTTTTGTGTTGTTTTTTCTTTTTTCAAGGCATGATGCTTTTTTCTGAACATTGTTATGCATGATCATGATCTATGTGTAAAGTCTAGCAGAAGTGGCAGCAATATGCTGGTTCCATAACCAAGTATGGTAGATAACAATGCTGCATTAAGTGTCACGTGTATCCATTTGCAGGACAGGCCCACCTAAAACAGCAGAGAGAGTAACATCCAACTGTTATGTGATCATATGCTCTTCCTAACAGGTATACTCACTAGAGAGCTTGAAGGATTTTGGAGAGTGTGTGATTGCACTCCAAGCTGGTGTTGTTAAGAAGTTTCTGCAAGGTTTCATGGCCCCCAAGCAGAAGAGAAGGAAACATCAAGGAGAAGACTACATTGCCAAGGCTGAGGAGATAGATGAAGACAAGAAAATGGCAGAAGAAGCTAAGGTATTGTTCACTTCAGGGCTCTGTTTCAGTCTTGTAAGATACCTCTTTGAGCAGGGACAACATGTTTCATCACGTACTAAATCCTGAGCAGCTTCTCCCCATTCCAAGTTTAGAGTGCAATGGGTTTGTTGTTTATGGGGCCAGGTGTTGCCTGGTTATTTTGAAGAGTAAAGGTATTGGCCAAATGAAAATCATACTGTGGAGTCACGGTTAATTTTCTCTCTATGAACAGGAAATGGGTCAAGTCAAATATTTTACTTCCTTCGTCCAATTTCTCACACAAGTTGGGTACTTTAATAATAGCATATTAGGGAGCATTTTTAGATTACTTAAGAAGAGTTGTATACATCGGAGAGGACTGATGGTGGCTTATTTGATCCATGAAGAGGAGGAGAGACGTGGTGAGGTTTTGGTGACTGCAAGGGAGTTAGGTTCAGGTTAATAATATCGTGTGCATGGAGATACCCACAGAAGATGCCAAACTATTCAAAATCACAGCTTGTCTGGGCAAACAAGCTGTGTGTGCCTGCAGTGGTAAAGTGGTATTGTGAGGGTGAATACATAGCCTTCCAAATCCAAGTTCAGAAGGGATGGAGGAGAGCTGCGGAGGATCTGGTAGGGTCCTACAGGCAGTTGGGCTGTTCCAGTGTTGCATCCTAAGAGGAATACTAGTGCTCTGGGGTAGTTTCTGTGCACTGAGTTGAATGAGACGTTAGTGGACCATGACAAGACTTTCCCCACTGCCCCCTTCAAAGTGCTCTGCCCTGGTCGATCGCTGACTTTAGCAGAAGTAGCAAGATCAGAAGCATTTGATATTCCCAGCTTAAAAAAGAAACATTAGATGCATGACTGGTACTGGGGGGTGGGAGTGGCTTTGGTTTTATTTTTTGGGGTTTTTTGTCAGTGGATGTTGAACCCTTGTTTCAACATCAAGTCTTGGCTATGCTGTGGCATTGCCATGTTAGCAAGATACTTGGATAGGCACTGAAAATTTTCACATTCCAGTTGTGCTGAAGTATTTAAACTTTGCTAACTCTTTGAATCTTCCAGTCTTTAGTGCAGTGGGAATAGAAGGGTACCCTACCCTAAAAGCTATCTGCAGACTAGAGAGCTATAAAAATCAATTATGTCTGGGACTAATAGGACCTGGATCATCCCATTTCCTCTGTCTACAGCAACGCCATATCATGCCTTACTCTTATGTGTCTTACAGCTCTAACTATAAGAGTTATACCTGTAGGGCATACTTTAAGGGTAAGATCAGATTGACTACAATGTCTAAATGGATAGTAATTCAGCAGCGTGAGCTCTGCATTTGAACCCTGGTCACTTCTCTATTATTGCTAATGCTATATCAGATTTAAAACCCAAGGGTTTTTTTGCCTGAAAATTGAGTCATTTTGATCATGAATATTTGGTTAGTTTCTCCATTCTACCTTAGAGCACTGATGTGGTTATGAAGCATTTTTAGTTACAGCAAGGCTGGGCTTCTGTAGCCTGCTTCATCCTAGCAATTGCAGAATGTTCAGCTACAGCAGCCTGGTTAGACGAAATGCTCTTTGTGACTGGAACAACCTGATTTGTACTTTCGCCTCCATAGACCAGCTGGAACAGCAGGATTTATGAATATTGCCGGACTTGTAATCATAAGTTACTTTGAATTTTTTTCCGGTATCACACAGTTTGTTTAACGTGACTGCATACTTCACTGTACAGCTCAACCTTATAGGTGTACAGGCACAGATTTCAGTATTGCCAGTCTGAGTGTTGGGTCATGCAGGTCTCCCTCCGGAGCACTGGCTTTTGTGTTGTGCCGATGTCTCTGGAGCATTTATTTACTTATGCAGTGCCTTCTTTACTGGCGCGGAGTTTTTTAGACATTTGTGGTGGTACAAGCAATCTTCAACTTTTTTGTTGGGTTTGGGGTTTTTTTTTCTTGGGTTTTTTTTTTGTTTGTTTGTTTGGGGGTGTGCCTCAGTTTACTTGGAATGAGCTTATGAGCTTTCATTTTGCCAAAGCAGAAAACCTTTATAGATGACCTCGAAAGAGCAGCCCAGATCTCGATATAGTTATCCAAAAAAACCCCCAACCCTGACTGTTAGGCTTTTAAAGAAAAGTCTCCTGCATAGGCCAAGAATTATGAAGTCTTTTAGAGCCAGAACTGCACTGAGAGTACATAGCAGGTAAAATACAGCATAGCTGTACTGGAAAAACACACTTAATGGACTTACAGACTATACGAGCGAAATTGCAGTCCTGCGGTATGGTTATATTTCACTTTTCCTGTGAGAAACAAGTTATGGCTTAGCAGGCACCCGTTCGCTGACATAATTGTCTATAGGAAGGGATCCTGCTGGCTCAGCTACACAGCTAGAGATCACGCTGCCGAGTGGCAAAAGGTTGCAACGTAGACCTGGCTTATGACTGTTTCTGAAAATCGATCTTGTGCTTCTGTGTTGATGCAGATGTTCCCATTTCCAGTGGCAGCAGCACTCTGGACTATCCCGGAACAGGACAGGGAATATCTGACCTCTTTGCAGTATGACATTGCAGCACAACTGCCTGAGCGTGGTGGGGTCGGTTATCAACCCCCGCTACTTGCTCTCAGGGGTGTTTGCACGGGAAAAGGCTGGGGGTGTCAGTCTTCACCTCCAGGCAATACCTCAAAGAGCAACTTCACAACCAAGCAATTGCCATTTCAGCTGTTCAAAGGGATTTACTTCTGTGATCTTAGGATACCAGATGAGAGGTTTCTAGCTGGAGGTTTGTTCACCTTTACCAGTGCAGGCGTTTTCTGTCACTCTGAGGTTGAAATGTGACTGACGACGTCTCCTTTAGTGTTCTTGTGGGTTTTTTTGTTTTCCCTGTTAGATTTCTCCTCTCCAGTCAGGAGAGTGTTTAAGTAACTTCTTTCAATCTCTTGTTTTGCCTAGTTGGCAGTCCGAGCTCCCTTGATAATGGTACTGCTAAAATGCCATAGTCTCATGATGCTTGGGATGCGAGGCTAAAAATCTGTTAAATTCCACAGGCTTGGGGAGAAAAATCTAAGCAAAACTTGCCAACAGCTTTTGCAGATTTATCTTGGCCCAGCAGTTACCCAGTATGTTAACAGCAAAACGCGTGGAACAGTTACTTGGAAAATCAATTACACAGCATGTGAAGCACCTCAACAATGTTCTGCAAAGAAATAGCACAGCCCTGTGTAATCTGCCACAGTAGTCTGTACAGGTTTCTGTTTGTCTTGAATGTCTTGGGCTCCAGGTTCCACACTAGCAATGGCAGCAAGGATGTTGGCATTTTAGAACAGTTTGTGTGTTTTTCCAAGTATCTAATATATGCTGTGCTTCCTCAAATTCAGTGGGAGGAGAATGTGCAACTCTGCAAAAATCCTGGGTTTTGTTTGGCTCCCAAATTGCTGTCAGCTGCAGAGTTTAGATTTTTCCCATCTGACACTTCACTGTTTGTTTTTTCATTCTCCTGGGGTAGAAGAACATTAACTTGAGTCCTATTATGTCCCTGTCATGTCTAGGCCATCACCTCATTGTTGTAAAGCAGAGGATTAACATTGGAGTTGAACATGCGGTGTCTCTGGATTACATCTCTGTTCTGGTGCATTTCCGATTTACCGCAACACTGTTTCTAAACCTCCAGAGCTGAGTTTGAGATACCGCATGTGGCTTGCTATGTGCAGACTCTAGCCGTTGCCTTGGTGCGAGTCTCAGGTTTAATGCTTTCATCCTCACTTGCAGCTAATTCTGGGATTTCACATGCGCTGAGGTCATCTTGTCTCAGGAAGGCAGCTGGTTTCGTATTTGGGGCTCCAAATGCTTTGCCTTGTCAAATCAGATTGTCGCTGATGTCACGGTCCCCTTTGCCAGCCGAGCAGCTCGGAGGACCAGGAGGACCAAGCGTGTGGCGGGTCTCGCTGATGGTCGCGCTTGTCTGCAGTACCCGCTGGAGGGCAGCACAGGCTGCTCCCATCCGCCATGCTCGAGTGGTGTCGCCAGCTGTCTCCTAACTTCCATCCTGCATTTTACAGTTCTAGATTTCTGCCTTTTATTTTCTTAGCCTGATTATTTGGGTTAGACTTTCAGAGCAAGAATTTAGTGGAGTTCACATAGGTTGTTTCAGCCTGGCCGTGAAATGCAAAAGGGCTCTACTGTTATGAACAAACTATCTGATCCAGTGAGGCTGGTTATGGATAAACCACAAATAGGACTGCTGAGGCTGTATAGAAGGAAAGAAATACAGAGTTGAGCTTTGGTTATTAAGGGCCCCAGCTAAAGGATATAAAAACATCTTCAGACTGTAGCGAGCTGTGTCTGTGTGCTTCGTTGTAAGTTGTTAGGTCTGTCTGCAGGTTGCTTCAGCCATGGAGAAGTGGAAGACAGCAATCCGTGAGGCCCAGACCTTCTCCCGTATGCACGTGCTGCTCGGGATGCTGGATGCCTGTATCAAGTGGGATATGTCGGCAGAGAATGCCAGATGCAAAGTGTGTCGCAAGAAAGGTAGGCATTCCTTCCCCAAGTCTGCGTAACAGTCGGACGCTGTCACCTCTCCATGCCCTGCTTAGGCAACATGCCCTTGTAGTCTGTCACTCTGTCTTTGGCTGTATTTTGAGTTTTGAATGTCAGGATTTACAGTCAGAAGCACTGGTCTCACAGAAGCATTTGACCCTGAATCCAATAAACCATTCTTACGAAACCAGTACTCAGTCTTGCAGAACATTGCAGAGCTGCTATCCCCTGGATATTCAGGGTACTTGGACACAAGTCATCTACAAATCCTTCTGGGAACACTTGTGCCACTGTCAATTCCCTGGTTTCATTTTTGAATTGGAATGGTCTTCAGGTCTCTGAGCCTCATCAGTTAATCCTATTTTACAGAAGGAACGAGCAAGGAGAGGTTGGGAAGGTTACTATCCTTTGTAGCCACATGGGAGAGGGTAAGGTGGGGTGATGCTACTTCGACGCTAGTGTGGGCTTGATGAGCTGGAAGAACCAAAGTCTGCCTCTTGTGTGAGAGCAGAGAAATGAAGCTACATGCCTTTGGCTGCTGCTCTGCTAAGGCTGGGGAAGTAATTAAAAAGGTGACAAGGGATCACCTTATCTATATGCATTATAGGATGAAGGGCTTTAGAGTCTTGCAGGTGCAGGGGGAGGTAACAGGGGTGTCACCAGGGACGGAGTGCTGTATTTGTTCTGCCATAACCTCTCCTTTTGGATGGAAGCCTGGTGGAAAGAACTTGGTAGTACATTCTGCCTCGTCGTGTGCTTTTTGTCTCACTTTCTATTTGCTGAAACAGTAGTGGGAAAAGGAGGGCAGACAGACCTCTGGGGAAATGCTGGGCCACTTTTGTTTACCAAAAGGCTATGCCATCCACCTCTTCAAAGAAATAAGGGCTGAATTGGTGCAACGTCCTCCTTCACTGTGGAGCCTCAGGGATATTCCAAACCAATGCAAAAACTGTCCTATCTGCTGTTGAGAGAGGATTCTAGGCAGATGTAAGAGGGGGCTCACCCGAGACTAACAGATTATAGTTTCACAGAACTTAAGAACTGGGGTGCTAGAGAAAGAGACATGCTGGCAAGCTCTCTGCGCTTTCCTTTTTTTCCTCTTCAGTAAATGAAATAGCTGGCTCAGGACTGTCTCCCTGTTTCCCTGCGTCAGTGAGAACCACAGCTAGTTCTGCTGCATACTGATTTTCTTTGTAGGCTTGCTACCTTAAGTAGAAAGAAGATGCTGTGCAGGTTGACCAGACTGAGGCTAGAATAAAAATAGCTATGTTTATAGCTTCTTGCTAGGCTCTAGGGCATCTTTGCAGCAAATTTCTCTTT